>NW_021604670.1:824568-838309 GCF_004785775.1 Grammomys surdaster
GAGAGAGAGAGAGAGAGAGAGAGAGAGAGAGAGAGAGAAAGAGAGAGAGAGAGAGAGAGAGAGAGAGAGAGAGAGAGAGAGAGAGAGAGAGACTGGGCCTAGCTTGAGCATCTGAAACCTCAAAGCCTACTCCAGGTGGCACACCCCCTCCTCACACAATCCTCATACAATCCGTTTATTAGTGCCACTCCCTATGAACCCATTAGAGTCATTTGCATTCAAACCACCCCAGTTTCACACCATCTGGTAGGTTGATTCTTGTATTATTATTATTATTATATTATTACTATTATTATTACTATTTTGATTCGAAGGTAAGTTCCATGAAGGTGAGGATCTTTTTATTTATTTCTGTCATCAGCTCCCAGATTAGTGATCCAGAGCAGCAAGTGGCAAAGCCCAGGTAATTAACATCACTCCTCACCCAGCAGAAACTGTGAGAGTTGAAGGTCTGCCGGGCAACTCTAGATAATTTTGAGTGAGCGTGGGAAGAAGCCCAGCTTGTCTGCCCTGGGTGTGGATGGAAGCAGTTGGAGCTTTGGCCTGGGAGTTTGATCTGAGTTCTTATTCTTATTCTGTGAACTCTGGAAAAGTTAACAGGCACTGAGTTAGGACTAGGCAGCGGGATTGACAATCATTGGAAACAGTGGAGATATGCTTTATCTTTAGGGAATCTCTCAATTTGCAGATATAGATGAGGACCAAATTCACAGACTTTTAGTCACTGTATTGAAGGAAAATTGTGGTTAGCAGATTGCTGGCGCAGTATGGCAAGTGCAGTGAGACTTAGGAAAGGGACTTTCTGAGGCCTCCCTGTCCTTGGCACACCATGTTGTTTGATGGTCACTTACTACAATAACCATTACATGCACTTATGGAGGTGGGGAATACTAATGAAATGGACCATGCTGGGTACCTGAATAATAGCCAAATAAAGGGTCCCAACCTCCAGGACCTCATGGCAAAGAACATTGAAATACAAATGGTGTGCCAAAGATTGAGGGGCCACAGAAGGTCTCTTTCCCAAGTCTCTCAGCATTTACCAGTTTGACACTATATTACTCACTTTCCCCCTAACCTCTGTCTTTTCACAGGAATTGAACTTCCCAGAAGGGCTTTGTCTTGCCCACAGTAATACTGCCAACATATAGCAAGTGCTCCAGTGTCAACTCAGTGAATACTTGTGAATAAACACCTATCCCAAGGAAGCATATAATAACATGGATATTCAGGCCAGGAAAGAGGAGGCAAAGCCATCTTCCAGAGAGAAGAGGCACAGGTAAGGCGCATACTGTAGCAAAGGATACATCTCCTTCAACATTTTTTTCCTTTCAGGACTTCCTCTCAATCCAGTGAGGCCATATCCATTTTATGAATGAAGAAACAAATTTCAGAGAAAGGATGCGTTTTGATAAAGCCCATTCAGTTGGTAAACAGAAGGCTTGTGCTCACATCTTCTAAGGGAAAAGAAGATGGCTCTGTCATCTCTACACACTATTATGCTTCTTGCCAGTGCACTAAAGGACTAACCGTGAGAAAGGTGATCTATTGGACCTCCAGTTCCTAAGGGAGAGGGAAGACATTCTAGAAAGACTTTGGAATGACAGTCACCTCAACCACCAGGGGCAGCAACATAGAACAATGGTGGTGTTACAAGTGCTTATGGTAACTGGGCACCTTTCATTCATTCTTCATAGCCAGCCTGTGAATTGGGTTTCATTACTAATTCCAACTTATGTAAAAAGAAGCTGAAGACTGATACATAACTTTCTTAGGCCACACTGACAAAAATGGAAATACCAGGCTTCGGACCCACTCTTCTTGATCTCACAGCCTTAACTGTCTGGTCGTCTGACTCAACAGACCACATCCACACCTGATCCAACTCTGGGAGATGATAGTAACTCCATAGTTGAGCATTCTTCATATTCTACTGGGCATGTCCAACTCATGGTCCATGAGCCACACATAGCCAAAGACAGTTATGAATAGCCCAACACAGTTGTAAATTTACTTAAAATATGATTTTGTATTTTTTTCTGCAATTTTCTTTTGTAACTCAGTTCTTCTATTCTCAAGTATGAACTTCGCATGGCATAACATCATGTTGTGATTTCAAAAAGTTCAAAATACATGTTAGATGTTAGACACTCTTGGTGGCGGGGGGTGACGGAGGGAAGGAGGACTAGTGTCTCTCTCTTCAATGAGTTACCCGCCCAGAAAGGAAGGTGATGAGAACTAAAATATCAGTTTCAGTAGATGTTTGCTAAGGTGAGCATATCTGATCAGTCTTTGAAAACATGGAAAGGAGAATGCTATTTCAAGAAAAGGTCACAGGGTGTCAATTGTATCCCAGCACAGCAACAGGTTATGGGATAAAGACAGGACAAATCAAAAGAGAATTGGGATCTGAAACCTGGAAAAACTGGAGTACTATGTTAAACTTTTTCACTCACCCGTTTATTACGCTGACCAATCATAGGTTGGTGAAGAAGGAGGTGAAGTCTGATAACACTTTTAGAATGGTAATGGGATACCCGTATGGACATGCTAGAGGAGAGGAAGACAGGTGGATCACTTGGCACTGATTGTATAATCAATCACCACATAACTCAGGCCTAAAACAAAAGCAAGTTTGTTACTGTCCATAAATCTGTAAGTCTGTGGGTGTCTCTGCAGCCAAACAGGGTTTTGCTCACCCATAGGTTTGACCTCTCCACTGAGACAGTGGGGACGAGTGGGTCATATATCTCTTATTATTAGATTTTCCCCCCTCAGGGCTACCTCTTGAGCAAGTCCTGATACAGAAGCACTTTTCAACTTTCTGCTTCTTGTTTTCTAGTATCTCACTGGGCAGACCCAGTTTCCAAGGGCAGAGCAACAGACCAATCTCCCAGTGGCAAGAACAACAAAGTCGTGTACCAAAGTGGATGCACAGGGATGGGATGAATTTGGTGCTTGTATTTAGGAGGTAGTTTTTATAATGAGCTCAGAAAAATAAAAGTTGTTGCTTAATTTAAGGACAGCACAATAAATGGAAAGATAATCAAGATATATTTGAGACATGTTCGGAAGATTATTGTGAGGGAGAGGAAAGAAATCTGGATACTTCATGGGTTTTTGGCCAGACTTACTAGGCAGATGTTTCCTTGTACCAGTGAAGGGAACTGATAGGAGAAGCAGGTTGGAGTTGTAAACACATTACAGTTCAGATTAACTCTTCTGGGCTCCAAGGCTGTGCTACCTTTCTCATGTGGAGAAATGGTCTTTTTCTCACCCTGTTCTCCACTCGGGCCTCATGGACCAAATGGACAGTGTGAGTTCTAGTGTGATCCTGCTTTCCTGGCCATGGTGATGGCCCAGTGTAAAGAGCTACACCAAAATGGGCTAATGAGAGTCCCTGTGCAGCCTACCAGCCAGGTCCACCACATACAGCTCTGTAGGCTATGCTTCTGCGCCAACCTATATGGCAGAGTGTCCTGTATTTCTGTAGAACATTAGATGCCCAGAGTGTGGTACTTTTTAAAAATCCCACAGAGGTATTTTTATTCTGCCAGTCCCAGTGACTGGTCTAAGCAGGGTCTCAAATGTCATGTTAAATGTGCTAGACTCTCCCAGGAATTATACTATTAATGCATACCAGGAAGAGAATTTTCACAGTTTGGTTTGGTCTTAAAATCTCTGTAGATGGGAGTCTGTAGATGTCTATATTCAGATCTTAGGCAGGAATCTGGTGCATCGATGTACAGGGAGAGTAGATGACGGAGTCCCCAGAGTGAAAGCTCCTCTTTCAACCAACTATTCTTTTCTCAGGGCTTGAAAGGTGCCTATCTCTTTTGATATTGAGACAGTCTTATACTTCTGATTTAAATTCTCCTTCGGAGCTTAGCAAATTCAAGTTGCAAACAGTCCAGTCTTTAACAATAAAAGAAAGAAGTTTCTGTGCCCACATTTGGAAAGAAAGGGAACAGGCATTAAGGGTAGACCCAAATTGGATTAAAAGAGCGCCATCATCAATTGGATGAGTCCTATGGCAGAGGTATCCTAGCAGAAGGCCCACACCTCAGGCACTGGGAGGGATAATGGTGTCTTTGGTAGAACTGACAATAACTCCTTGAGATAGGAAAAGGGAAAATGAATTGCTCAATATTTAAGTATCTACTGAACAATTACTCACTGAGTCAAGGATGCAAATGTGAATGGCATCTAGGCATTGCTGACTGACATACTCAGAAGTGAGTGCCCCCTTGGGACCAGGAACTACAAACAGCACTGAGCAAACATCCAGGCAGTGGGGTCCAACGAGTGGCTGGAAGGAAGGTCATGGTCACACTTCAGTCGACAGAGTCAGTTCATCCACAAGGTTTTGTGACAGAGTACTTGGAGCAGTCTCTTTCCACAGTTATTGTCCTTCATAGATGGGCTCTGCTGGTGGCTTGAAAACACAGTAATTCTTTGGCTCGTGTTGCTGAGAGACAGACAGGTAAAAACATAGTTTTAGGAGTTCATGGAGGTAATCCTGGCTTTCTGCCTATATAATTAGGTAACTGGTACATGACCTTGACCTTGAATGAGTTATTTAGCTCACAGTCTTCATCCTTTGGCTACTGAGTAAAGACAAGAGTGCTCAACCCCATACTAAGGAGGGATAAAAAGGGATGTGTATGGAAAAGCACAGAGAGCTGCTTGACACCCATGTGCCCAACGCTGAACTAAAAGAGCACCGTCCTCAATTGAGTCCTAGGAAAGAGGCATCCTAGCAGAAAGAGTTATTTGAGGTTGTCTGAATCTGTCCCCTGAAATTCCAGCTTCCTGAATGGCAGCAAAGGGCCTCAGGAACTCTGATGTTCTTGGCAGCTTCCACTCTGCACCTCACAGCCAGAGGCTTACAGTATTCTTTGTGGTGTGAGTTACAAGCAAGGGCAAAACCCCGAGAAAGCAGGGGAGGAGGGAGAAAACATTGTAAAAGTGAAGAAAATTTTGTTGCCTTCTTAAGTGATGGCAATTTGCTGAACACCTGAACTCTGCTGGATGCTTGAGGTCTGACTATGGCTTTGTGCTCAGGGCTCATGGCCCAGGGTCATGTGTAGGGGACTTTTCTTACATTAAGAAAAAAAAAATCACTTCTTTTCACCATACTAATGAGTAACTTTGCTGCATCAATGGTAACATTGTTAGTTTCGGAGAGAAAGTTTTGGGGTTGGGGTGGTTTTATTCTGAGGATTGCTACATAAAACATCTCACAGTCATTAAACAGATTCCAAGCTCAGCAAATGGAACACTTTGAGGCCCTTAAGGTCTTAGTGTCCAACCATCTCTTCACTGATGACAAAACACAAAGAAGAGAGAAATTATGAAGTATGGCCAGCACAGTACAGTATGTCGAGATAGGATAGAAGCCAGATTTAGACCACTGGACCCTGTACTATGAAGAACTCTCTAGCAGCCTTTGAGGTAACTCAGAGGTGACATTTCACCTCAAAAATGACGACTGGACTCCCCTGTGTTGACACTTTTGCGGCAGTAACTTTGAAAACTGCCTTTTATAGCCCTGGCTTGGGAAGGGCAAACACTGTTATCGGTAAAACAACACAGGTGGCTCATAGAACTGGAGCCAGGTAGAGCCAAGCAGGAAGCAAGACCCTTTACACAGACAGACATGACTCAGTCACCTGTCTGCAATCGAAAGGGTACCAAGATTCAGGGAGCAGCACAAGAGGCTATCGTACTGGTGACAGCCTTGACTCTGGAGCCAGGCAAAATGGGTTTCAACCCAGGGACTACTCATCTACCTTGACAAGCTCCCTGACAAAGTCTCAGTTTCCTCATCTATATACTAGTGACAATGCTAGGTCAGTTGCGGGAATTACATCTCAGAAGCTCAGTAGCCACCATGCAGTTTGGGGGCTGTCACCAAGAATCATACTGAGAAGAAGGGTCTGGGTGTTAGGAGACTGTTGTTAATTCTGGATCTCATCTAGCACTGCCTCTCTCCTCCCTGATCCTGTTAAGTGAAGGATTTGACCTCAAGGTCTGAAGCTTGAGGATTCTCCTAATGGAATCCCAGGGCAAGACACATGAGGGATGAGAGGCAGCAGGCATGATGATACCTTGTGTTAATGCTGGCATTCAGAGTTTGAAAGCTTTGGGTTCATGCTGTCACACACCCACTCAGACATTCATTTCTCATTGGATGGCTGAGTCTCAGTTTTCATTTCTCTGCTCTCTGCATTCAGGTGCAGGAAGAAAGATGCAGGGCGATTGGAAACACATTGTTGTCTGCATGAAACTTCTATGCATAGGACACCAGTTCTTCCCCCTTTTCCCCCTTTTCTTCGTTAAACGTGGAATTAGTGGCAGGCTGGCAGCTCTCTTTCAATCTATGTAAAAAGATGTTGTATTTTGAAGAAACATCCCCCAAAAGTCTGGAGATTAGAAAATGGGGTATCCCAGAGATGCTCTAAATAAAAGAGATGCATGGGAGGAAAATATTCTCTTAAGACCTATCCTCCTCTAGACACTGAGACCATACCGGTGTGTGAAAGGGGATGGATGAGGCTGACAGCTCTCAGTCTGCTGAACACTCTCAGTACAATATATATGTTCCTGACTCTTTGCACTTATTTATCCTGCTTTAAAGATGAAGAAACAGAAGCACTGTGAAGTGAAACAAGTCCTCGAAACCACCTTCAGTGTCAGGACCATATCTGCCCTACCTCCTCAGTGCAGGTGGTGTTGGAATCTCATGGGGACATACCCACACCCATCAGACAAGGAAAACCAGGCTCTGAAAGATTAGGTTCCCTACATAGGGTCATTCAGAGGGGCATGGCCTGTCACTGAGTGGTTTGCTTTCTCTTTTTTTTTCAAAAATACTTCTTGGGACTGGAGATGTAGCTCCTTTGGTAGAGTGTTTGCCTCGTATACATAAAGCCTTGTGTTTCATTCACAGCATCATATAAACCAAGGCATGATGGCACATGCCTGTGACCCCAAGCACTCAGCAGAGAGAGGCAGGAGGATCAAAAGTTTAAGGTCATCCTTGGCTACTTAATGAGTTGAAGGCCAGTCTGGACTACTTGACGTTGTGTCTCTTTGACTATCATTTTGACTTATGCAAAGTGATTGAACTGATGACTAAATCTTTTCCCTATTATTTTCTTACTTCAGCCCTATTTCTCCCTTAGGATTAGAGTTATCTGCCGTGTTGCTCATAAAGAGACTTCAGAGACCTCCAAGACTCATCCTGACAACTTCCTCAGCTCTGTTTTACTTCAGGAAAAGGAAATCCAGGTCCTGCACAGAGAAAGCACATTGCCACTTTATCTATTTAACACTCTGTGTGCCTAATGGCACAACTGAAGCTCATGTTAGTTCCATGGGCAACTATTGTTACATTGCTATCTACTGATATGCTAGTGTCCAATTTCCCAGCTCAGAAATGAGGGGCTATGAGCTGGCTTTGCTTTTTAAGATTATTGTAGTCAAGCCAGAAGTTTATCCAGACGAGCAGAACTGGAGCACTGTCATGCTTACAAAGCAGAAGAACCTGAATTCTCCTCAATTCCCCTCAGGTGAGGAGGGCCAAGGCCCCACTCATCCCTCTGTCTCTAACATGCTGGCAGGTCCCTGGGGAACATCAGTTGAATGAACTAATAGGAGACTTTGTTATCTGCATCCATCCCTCAAGATCCCAGAAGGAAACAAAAAGTATGTGGTCAGAGTTCAGTCCAGTTCAATTCTCTGGCACTATGTGACCAGGTCAGGTGTTTTCAGGCATGTTGCAATGACCTTTCTGCTACACTCTGTAACAGGCTGGTCTGGCTCAAATGGGTGACAGTGCACTTCTGGGATTGCCTCGCCCTTTCCCATGGGCCATTGAGCCAATCCATTATGAGTTTCCCACACTGAGTCACAGCTGAGGTGAACTTCAGACCTGGGGAGAGAGCAGAGATGTCCTGTTGGATAGGTGTGCCCAGGGATCCTTCAGGTCAGCAAAGACTGCCAGGGAAATCTCTTGGGGGTTGGGGTGGTGGTGGACTGAGGCAAGTAGGAATGAGTCACAGTGGATCCTTTCTCCCCTCACACAAGAATCTCCAAGACAAAAAAGTCTCCAGATCCAGGCATTGTGCATCTAACACACTGAGCATCTAAAATAGAAGTGCCCATCTCCATCCCCAGTGTCAACACCTTAATTGTTGGTCTTGATCATCTTTTGTCTTGACTGGCCTTCTAGCCTCCCCTCTTTGAACCTTCTTTGTAATAGCGTTGAGTAGGGCTGACAACATGGCTCAGTGGTTAGGAACCCTTTCTGTACCCATGTTTGGTTGCTTATAACTGCCTGGAACTCCTGCTCCAGGGAATCTGATGCCATTTTTCTGAACTCCATTGATACTACACATGCATACTGCATATGCAGACAAGCAGGCACATACACGTTAATTAATTAATTTTTAAAAAGAATGTTAAGTAGCTAACAGTCATGCCTGCTCTTTTAACAATGCCTCTCAGGGGAAACTAACCAAAATCCTGAGAAAATTAAATTAAGCCGTATCCTCAGTGATTTAAATACCTTCTACTGGATCCTAACCCTTAAAGGGTTCATTCCACCTCCCAAAGTTGTCATACTGGGGACCAAGTATGAAACACTTGAGTTCAGAGACAAAACCACGTTCAAACCGTAACAGTGGAAAGTGGTTCACTGTCTATGGCAGAAAGCTCATCATAATCATGGAGTCTAGTTTGCTCACACATACACAAGCCCAGCAGGAAGTGATCCTAGATTGAAACAGCAGTCTATGGTGGCAGAGGCCCAGATTCCTTTTGATGTGTTGCTCTGCAATCTTCAACATGTTTTCAACTTCTTGGTCCTTCAGAAGCAAGGAGGGAGAACAGAATGAAAAGCAAGTAAGAACACTTCTCATGGGGCCGGGAGATGAATCAACAGTTAAAGAGTATGTACTGCTCTTGCAGAGGACCCAAGTTCAGTTCCCTGCACAGACATCAGGCTGCTCATGTCTATCAGACCCTTAACTCCAATTGCAGGCGATGCAATGCTTTCTTCTGGCCTCTATAGGCACCTACACTCAAGAGCGCGCACACATGCACACGCGCGTGCACACACACACACACACACACAATTTAAGAAAGAGCTAAGTTTTCTAAATGAAAGAACACTGATCAGAATGTATACAGATCATACTTAAGTTCCTTCCCTGTTACTGTGATAGAACACTCTGACCAAAAGCAACTTGGTGAGACAAAGGTTTATTTGATGCGCACTTCTCAGATCACAATCAATCTCTGAGGAAAGTCAGAGCAGGAGCTCAAGCAGAAACCTTGGAGGGACACTGCTTACTTGTTTGGTCCTTCTGGATTATATAATCCCAGATAACCTGAACAGGGAATGGCACCAGCCACAATGGGCTGAGTCCTCCTATACCAATTAGCAATCAAGAAATGCCTCAAGGACCAGTCTGATGGGGACAATGTCATATTCTGATTTCCCTCTTCCCAGGTGACTCTAGTTTATGGCAAGTTGACAATAAAATCTAAGCAGTGGAGACCACTTCTGCTTATGTTCTGTGGACAAGAACTTGGTTCTTACAACATCCAGTTCTAATGAAGCCAGGCATTGCAGGTTATTTCCCACAACAACTGCCCAGTAGGAAATCAGGGGTGTTGTTAAGGAGACCACAGACTTAAACGTTCACTTTCAGAATATGGATTCATGATTGGTCAAGTCTTCTAACATATTCTTCTACCTGACATAGAGGATATCAATAGATGTTGTGTCAAAACAAGTAACTAGCTATTCATTAAAGAGCCAATTTCTAAAACCAGATCACCAAAGGACTCATCTAGAAAAAGGTCCAGTTTTTGTGATCCATCTTGGCCCTGTAGTGTGAGACACGTCTGTACCACTGTAATCCAATTCTATAATAGCTAGCTGGTGGAAAAAATAATGTTGATCTCATCAGGTTGCAGAGTTATTTGCACGTCACCCTAAGAAATGCAAAAAAAACCTCAATAATTTTGATATTTGATTAAGTCCAATGTACCCCAACCTGTATCAATGTGTAATCAAGTAAACTTACTAATGAGCTATTAACATTCTATTTTATATACTAACACTTTGAAATTCAATGTTCATTTTGTCTTAATTCAGACCAGTCACATTTTATACGTTCAGTAGTTACAAGTAGTTACTAATTTAGATGGTACAGGTAGGGCCTAAATTTTGTTCTCTTTTATTTTGTTTGAGATAGGTCTCACTATTAGCCTAGGGTGGTCTATTGCTGTGTGCATAACCCAAGCTGGCCACAAACTCTGGATCCTACTGCTTTTTCTCAGGGCTAGCACTACCTTACTTAATTAGTTAATTTAAGTGCCTATGATGGGTACCTCCCCAGCTACTCATATTTTCAAAGGAAGAGTTAATCTTTGCTATGGCAAGTATCTGTTTACTTAGCTTGTCCAAACAGTTTCTTGAGGGGTAGAATATGTGGCACCCCCAGAGCTTAACATAGTACCTTGCATAGAGCAGACATTCAATACACGTTTGTCAGACAAATGTTATTTATTTTTCTCTCCCCAGTGCGTAGTCCAGTGCCTGACCCTCAGTAGACATTTAATAAACTCTTGCTAAATGAATGAAGTAATGACCCAGGGTTTTAATGGTAGGTGAATTTGCAATTTGACAGCAGGTGAAAGGTGGGCAGTTTATTGCAGAGGAGACAATGGTACCTTTCTAACCGTCTAAGTAACACCTGCCATTAAGTCAAATTTCCTTCACTGCCTCCTCACTCCCTGGCGGAACTAGTGCCAGATGGGAAGCTCTGGGCATTCACATTGCAGTAAAATCACATAATGCCTGTCTACCATGATAAGTAAGCATATCAAGTTCCCACGAACAAATAAAATCAGCTCCCAGTGAAAGCCAAGTTTTGTCATTCTACTGTATTTCTTTTCTCACAAAGGACCGAGTCTTGTACTGACTTTGTGCAGTACAACGTAAAAGACTGTGAACACAGTCACATTAAGCTCAAAGGAACTTTGAAAAGGCCCATACTGATCCTAGAGGCGAGACAGCTCAGCCTCGGCACCACCCTCCTTGCTAGTTGCTAACCTGAAGCATCTGTGTCTTCCACCAATACCCATCTTCTCACCTACAGGATGATAGTGCTAACATGTGCTTCCCCAGCCAGGACACTGCAGGATACTGTGAACAGAGCCTCCTGCCTGCTGTTCCTGGTGAGGGGTAGTGTACACTGCTCACAGCACCCTGGCTCTGCTTTCCTGAATGCTATTCGCACAGTGAGACTGAGCCTCATTTTCGTCTAGACAACTAGCCATAGGCCCAATGAGTTTTTAGAGCTGTGTGGAGCTTCCCACCCACCCCTCCTTATGGATGACTGAAACACAAACACTATTTAAAGAGATCTGAGCCTAGTCATGTCTTTGGAGCCTGGTGGCAGGCCAGAAGGCTAATCACAAAGGCTTCATTCAACTGCAACAACAGCAGCCTGATGGGCAGGGGCCTGCTCCCAAACATTCTTGACTGGGCTTCTGGGGGAAAGGTGTTGCTGGCCTCCAAATATTTGTTGCTCTGTCTCTATAGCAACCACAGTGACCATGACAAAATCCTCGAAACTGCTCATCAAGACGGGAGGTGCTGAGTAAAGACCGACAGGGTGAAGGATTTCTCCTGGCCTCCTCACTCTGTGCAGACTGAAGGCTTTTCCAGGCTCCTTCCAAGGTATTAAAGAGAACGTATTTGAAGCCTACTATTCCTCTGATAATGAAGAGACTGCACACGCTGCCCCCAACTGCTTTTAGGAGCCTGCTTACTGCCTCCTGAGCTCAGTCAGCCAACTGTGCTGACCTTGGTCCAGGCATAGGACAGTACCAGTAACAACACCTCCTTTCTCCATAACATTGGGAAAGTCACTTGTTCTCACTGAGCTCTTTCTGCAACAACAACAACAACAAAATTAAATTAAAGCCAAATCGGTAAGCTCGATGCCTACTCTGACCCTATATGCTGAGTTTGTAAAGCAGAAATAACCTGGGTATTGTCATCAGGACATCATGTAGCCTCCCAGGCAGAGCTGTAGTAAATATGAGTTTGGATTGCACCACATGCCATGCTTGGCACCCAGTGGGATTTGTTACACCATAAAAGTTTATTTCCCCCCTTCTCCAAATCGGGCTATGCCAAAGAAAGCCCTAAAAGGTGTAAAGAGCTCATGTACTTTAACAACATTTTTTCTGGTAACAGATTAGCCTGCCTGTTTGGACATAACCCAGAGGGAATGGCTTCCATGGGTTTTGTCCATCACAGCTTCACTACAGCATGCTTCCACAGTCCCTACATCCCTTGGCTTTCATCCCTTGGCTTCCTTCACTATCTGCTGGGTTTGGAATGACAAGCATGGCCATCCCCAATGCAAATTGAGATTCTGAGGCTCACGATGAAGGAGCTGGCCTCAGTCACTGGGGAATGGCAAGCAGAGCTGAGATTCAAACAAATTTTCCAACTTACTCTTTCAGCAAATATTTCCTTGGGCATCTGCTAAGTGCCAATATTGTTCTAGACACTTGGATAAATAAAAAGCCTATGTTATAAGGCTTGAGCTCTAAGGGTAAGAAACAGATTATAGGCACATAAATACATACTGTGTTACAAACACAATAATCCCTGTAGGGGCAAGTTGGAGTGGAGAAACAGTGATGCCAAATACTGCTTTATTTCCAGTCATCTGGAAAATCTTTGCCTAGGATCTGACAGAAATGAGGAGCCAGTAACATGGATACCAAGCTGACCGGAGAAGGTGTTGGGTGTTGGCTTATAGAAGAACAGTCAGAGCCCCAGCATGGTTGGAGCAGAGAGGGATAGGGACAGAGGAGAGAAAACAAAACATAACAACAACAACAAAACAAAGCAAAACAAAACAAAAGACCAGCCTAGCTCATGAGAACCTCATAGAAACTAAATGAACACAGGATTTTACAAGTGATACGGGAGCCAACCAACCCTCACTGGGAGCAGGCTAATCCATTCTTGTGAATAGAGGCCACTCTCACAGGGAGGTAGTCTGGGGTGATGACAAGTGTGACTCAGACCTTTCTCAGGAAGAGGAATTGGGACCTGCTGGTGGGTGGAGGGCAGGAATGAGGGCAAGAGGAGCCAATGACTGGGGCTGAGATCAGAGCAAAACAGCCATTTCCAGAGGAAATAGGAGACAAATACATTACACTGGAAATGGGTGTTAAAGAGTCCATGAAGAAGACAGGCAAAATAGAAACTGACAGATTTAAAATACTGGTCACTCTTCAGCCACATGCTGCTAAAAACCTCCCTTGGCTTGAGATCACTAGGTAAGACAGAGTAAAGAGCAGGAGACCATGCTGACTCCCATGGATGGAGGAAGCAAGAGAAGAGAATCCAGCCAGATGGCCAGCAACGAAGGAGGGGCTTGTTAAGCTACACCCTAGAAAGTCCTGTCCAGCAGCCAAGCAAAGGGGGCATTTTAAGAAAGGATAGAGCCAGGTTGCATAGGCAGTGCTGGTTTAGGGTGGGCACTGAGAACTGTTCGCCTTCAGAGATGGCAATGTGTGCTTGTTCCATGATTCTCCTACTGCCCCTGACAATGTCTGTCTCAGTGACCTGGTGAGGGCAAACACTAAGAGAAATCATTTCAAGAGAGAAAGGGAGAGGAAAGAAGAGAGAAGAGAGGAG
>NW_021604670.1:838709-847917 GCF_004785775.1 Grammomys surdaster
AGGGACAGAGGGAGGGAGGGAGGGAGGGAGGGAGGGAGGGAGGGAGGGAAGGAGGGAGGAAAGGAGGGAGGGAGGAGAATGCAGGTGGATGCAAGTCTTTGAAGAGAAGCCAAGAGAAGGTGGGGGTTCAAAGACAGTTTTATTTTTAAAGATGACTGATTTTGGCACATGTCTCTGCACTAGTGGGAATGTTCTCTTATAGAGGAATAAATTGATGAGCCAGGAAAAAAAAAGAGAGAAAGATAGGCCAGGCAAAAAAAGCCTGGCATACATACATAAAAGAAAGAAAGAAAGAGAGAGAGAGAGAGAGAGAGAGAGAGAGAGAGAGAGAGAAGGAAGGAAAGAAAGAAAGAAAGAAAGAAAGAAAGAAAGAAAGAAAGAAAGAAAGAAAGAAAGAAAGAAAGAAGAAAGAAAGGAAAGCCAGGTCCATGTATACATGAGAAAGAGGTAGGGGTATGATTGATTGCAAATTTCTGTTGAAACTTCTTCTAATAAACCATCTATCTGGGGGCAATTTTATACTGTGCCAAGTCCAATCATTTCTTTTTGTTGCATAGAATAAGCTCACTAGGAGGTACCAAAAATATCATCCAATGGACTTTAGAGACTTTCCATGAATGTCACTTGTCATTCCTCCTAATGCTGGGTTTCCCCTCTCTAGCACACACTCCTCAAATTGTAGGGTTATTTGTGTGGTGAGTTCTCACCGCTCACAGGCACTCTCCACAGATAGAGAATGTGTTTCATTCCTTTTTGAAGTTTGTGCTTAGCAAATGTGCTGCCTCAAACACTTGGGAAAGGAAGAATTCAAAAGAAAGAAGGCAGCAACTGTATCCTCTAACTCTACTGAATCTCTTTTTAAATGAGGAATGAACCTGGCATTGTTTTGTAAAAACATCTTTCAGCCAGTTGATCAATAAGCAAATTCTTTCTTTTCTTTTCAATGTGTGAAAGACAAGGGGAAATTCAGTCAAGAGACAGGATGGATTTAGTACTCACCATGCACTAGGCTCTTTGCCAAGACAGCTAACCAGCTTGATGGGGGAGCCTCACTCCTCACACTGAGAGATGACCACCACCAGCTTTGAGTTCCTGTGTCACACAATGAATAGAAAGCCCACACAGGAGTGAGCTTATTCCATCACTGGAGATAAGTCAGCAGAATCTGGGTATCTGGAAGAACTATAGCAGCTAATGCTCATAGGACTCTATCACCTTATGAGTCCATCTAATCCAGGGATTAAATTAATCCAAGTCACATCATCCCAGGGATGGATGATGAATACCCTGAGGTGTTTTTTTTTCACCATCAAATGTAAGCATATACTATATCAGAAGGAAGGATAGCATGACACTTCAACATGTAGATACCAAGAACACACTAAGGACAAAATGCGCATATGTCACTAAACAAATTATCCTGTGTGACTCAGTTTCCCTATCTGGAAGAATAACAGCAGGATGCTATCAGTCAGTCTAAATTCCTTAAAGTGTTTACAATAGTATCTGGCACATAGTGTATGCTCAGCAAACATTAGCTGTTATTTATTCAAATACACTACCTCTTGTCCACTATGCCACCATGGGACCCATGGGTATCTGTTTTGGATCATTCCTACACCAGAAAGCAAAGTCAACGCCACCTAGAAGGATCAGGTTCAGCAGACAGAGCCCCTGGGGAACAAGTCCTTTTGATGGGGGCACCAACAGCCCTGGCCAACTGGCCTCTTTTCTGCTTCCACAAGCATGCCATCGGCCCTGCCTGGTCAAATGTGCAAAAAAAAATGTTTATGGCGATCTCATTTGTTTTCCTTTCTGTTACTACTTCTTCCAAAGGCCAGGGACGGCTGAAATTAAACTAAGACAGGGGCCAGGGGAGCAGACAGGGCCTGGGCCAGGGCCAGGAGTAATGAAGTGGAAAATGTTCACACCGCAGGCAGCATTACAATGCACCTGTACAAACAGAATGAGGCCTACCCACCCCTCCCTACCAAGGCCCAACTGCCTCTTAGAGGTCTTTTTATGGTTTCACTCTCTCTTGCCTGATCAATATTAGATCCATGAAGATAATAGACAAACACATCCAGAATAAAGCAGGATAGGGTAGGAGAAACTAAACAAAGAGACACTCTTAGCCTCAATGTTTCTAGCACATTCCCAGTGCTCTCACCAAGCCTGGCTCCCTATAACGGGAGAAGTATAGCAGAGCTAGTAACTCATGGCATATACCTTTTCTCACTCCATCCAAGCAGTGTACCCTTGCTTCATTTCACAAAGGAGTCCAAGGAAACAGCCCGCAGGTGATCAAGCAATGATCAAAGGCCAGGTACCACCACCACCCTGTCAGACAGTGAGGCTGTCCAGACTACGGTGCTGGGTGACTTTCTTCAAGCCATGCCGCTAGGGCAATGGTTCCCAACCTTTTTAATGATACAACCTTTTAATCCAGTCCCTCATGCTATAGTGGTCCCCCCCCCACCATAAAAATATTTTTGTTGCTACTTCCTAATTGTAATTTTGCTACTGTTATGCATCATAATGTAAATATGTTTTCTAATGCTCTTAGGCAACCTCTGTGAAAGGGTTGTTTTTGACTCCAAATGGGTCATGACCCATGACAGGTTGGAAAACACTGTACTGGAATATGAAAAGGCTCAGACCCTAGGTTCTGGACACTACTGTGCTAGGAATCTGGAGGGAGTCCTAGAGAGAGACAGGCCACAGCATCCATAAAGAAGTGACACTGAAGATTAGGGGTATCGCTTCCCCTATAGACAGGCATGGGCCATATCACTACCATGGTGGTACATGAAAGAAGAGAAATGTCGTTTTAAGCAGTGTCATACAGTTTTCAAAGCAGTGAAAGTGTGTAGGTGAGCCCTTGGATCTTACAGAAGTTCAGTTTCTCCAAATAGGAATTCTGGGAGCTGTAAGTGGAGTATCGTTTCTAACTCCCAGTGGTCTGTTGCAATTTACCTTTCTTGGTATCAGCTTGTAGCTACTTCACTCCCAACTCCAACTGCTGGTATAATCAGAAACCTCTTTGCCACAATAAGGGAAAAGCAAAGGGCAGCAGTATGCCTGAGTCACAGCTCATCTCCCTCTTTGTAAATGGGTGGTTGTGAGACTCAAGAGAACAAATGAATGGGAAGATATATTCCTCAGAACTGACACATAGTAGGCCATCAACAAGCACTAGTGCACTTGACAAATGCTGAGTTCTTTGCAAAGCAAACAATATGCTTCTTTAAACTTTACAATTTACAGTAAAGTGAAGCTCACAGGAGATGGTCCGTGAATGCCGACTGACTCTGTCAAGCATTTTGGGAGCTCCTTGCCTTGTGCCTCTTCATTCTTCATTATGACCTTTCTTATTTTTGCTATGCATTTTTATAATTATTATTGTTGTTTTAATCAAGAAAGACGTCTAGGTTTTGCAATGTATAAGAATTAGTATTGACATGTGTGTTAGTCTCTTTATTATCACTGTGACCAAACAAACAAAATCCTAAAATCCTAGTATCATCAAGTTCAGAGGGGAGGAGTTTATTTGAATGAATGATTTTATAGATTTCAATTCAAGCTCAGCTGGATCCACTGAATGTGTGGCAAAGGAACAGGAAGCAGAGAGAGTGAAAAGGATGGGCCAGACCTATCCCTCAGAAATCCACTTTCTCTAAATTGACCCTACCTTCCACAGCTCCATCACCTCCCAATTACGTATTCAAATTCTGAATCCATCAACAGGCAAAACCACTGATCAAGTCAGAGCCCTCATGATGTAGCCATCTCTGAAAAAAATCCTTACAGACAGACTCAGAAGTCTGCTTTACTAATCTCTTAACCCAACCAAGTGATCTCTTGTTTTTCACTTGTTTGGTTTTCTGAGACAGGGTGTCCCTTAGCTGACAAGGCTGTTCTCAAACTCCTGGAAATTGTCCTGCTCCAGGAAACCTCCATGGCTGATTCTAACCAAGTTGAGAATCAAGATCAACCTTAATACCATTACTTCAGTAAGTTCTTAGTCCACTTTTCCCTATTAAAAACATTTCCCTGGTTCCACTGGGTAGCATAGAGAACTCACTATCCCTGAAGAAGCAAAATAAATATTAAGTACATTGTAACTCCCAAAATAATGATGAAGACACATTCTTAAGAGTGGAATCTGTAGTCTTAAAAATGGTTACATGATTTATCCTTCAGGGGATGGTCTTTCAATAAACCATATACCCTGGTGACATCTAAACAGCTAAGTGGCCTTGTATCTTTAGGGTTAAAAAAGACCCATACACATAACGTTCTCATTCTATAGTTACTATTATGCCTGTAATGGCACCTGCTCTAACCTTGTTATTTAATGGCTTCATGTGAAGATCTCTGTGTAAAAAGAACTCCGTGCATGTTTGTTCACCTCTCCAGTCAATATGAAGAAACTGAGTGCTGCAAATAAGAAGCTATCAACTTCTTAAGACAGGGAGATAGGTCTTAATAATTTTAGTGTCTGTATTCACATTATAATTTCTACATCTCCAAAGCAACTAGGTCTACCTTTCAACTAAACTACTGAAGAAAGACTTTTCCCTCAAATCATGTTCTGTGAAAGGCTAATCAACCAACAGTTGTTCTGAATAATGAATAAATGAAGAGAAAAATTTTTATTGAGAATATATTCTTCAGGATATAATTTCAGAGATACACATAAGGTAAGGTGTGTGTGTGTGTGTGTGTGTGTGTGTGTGTGTGTGTGTGTGTGTGTATGTTCCTTATTATTACAGCACATGGTTCAGGAGGCTCTAGTAAAAAAAGGTGGAGAAATGGCACACCCCATATTAAAATGCCTGCTGGTCTCATGAGAGACTCCTGTACAGTGGTGTAAAGCATGAACTTATAGCATTGCATGAAAAACTAATGATTTTAGATGTGTATGGCCTCTTTTATATATATTTCTTAAAGAACATCATGCATGTTAATCAATTTTTACACACTAAGATATGCATCAAATGCAGTCATTTCTTACAATGGGATTATCAGAAAACCTTTCTATTCCTGTCTACTTTAACCCAAATGAACATCACCCTCCCCATTTTTTTGAGCATTCTTTTGACATTCTGCTTTCCTTGAGTAGTTCTAAGGAGCACCATTTTCTAAGTATTACTGAACTGTTCCTCCCCACTTACTGATTTCCTCGAAGAAAGACACATTTGGATGGAGAAGGTGGGTGGATGGGTGTTATAGGCAATAAAATGGTGGTCCACAAAAGTTTAAATTTAAAAAGACATGAAGCCCTTATAAACCCACCATTAACCAAGCTGGCAAGGGGGTTGTAAAATGTGCATGGATAAACACAAATGACCTTGAGGAAAATAAACTGTGTTAGATTTTAAAACAGAATCCAGTGGTTTCTCCTTATAAAAAGACAGGCACGTGAAATGTCACATAAAGTTTAAGATAATAAAGATACAATTTAGAAGTCAGATGGGTACAAATAGAAAACACAAAGTTAGTTAAGTAGTGCACAAAACAGACTTAATGTGGAGGAAGGGTAAGAATAATAACTTCATAATGAGAAAATGTGTAATAATAAACAAGAATATAATTGTGAGAAACTCATTAACGTTAAAACATGCGAAACTTTTAAAGCAGTGAGAAAATGATCATTTCAATAGTCACCTTTTCTGTATTTAATTTGTAAGAAAACAGAAAAAAATTGTCTAAAAATAAGATTTTAATGAACTCTCTATGCTAAGAAAGAATAATAAAAATTAGAAAAGAAATATAAAGAGTAAAACTAATTAATTTAAGTTCAGAAATTGAATATACAGTAACTTTCCATATAATTCCAAAAGCAATTTTTGAAGTAAGAATACCATAAATAAATGCAAAAATATAAAACATATTATTTCAAAAAAAGATAATTATGGCTCAGCTCAATTTATTGTGAAGTTTGTGAAAATTCTAAATAAAACAGTGGTGAGTTTAACTTTACTCACAAAGTAGCTTAACATACTACAAAGGATAGTATATTATGACAGTTGGGCTTATTCTAAGGAAGGCAGTACTTTTAAATGTCATTTAAATAAATAAAAAGATAAAGATACAAAGATGACTTGGGCATACAATAATTATAAAAATCTGTCCTGGGAAATTTTAGAGCACACCTCGTAACCATGGCTGGTGAAATAGTATAACCTTCGCATAAGAAACACAGCAGATGAATGGAATGCAGCACTACCAAGAAATGAGCCACATTTTACATTCCAAGAGAGCAATTAATAGCAATTAATCACAAATCAGAGGACGGGGAAAAAAGAAGAGAGAGGTTGAATCAGGAAAGAAGTAAAAGCCAGCTCTCGGTACGTATGTTACAGGCTGAGGAAGAAATCATCTAAGTTAGGCTTCAAAGGTAGAAACAGAAAAAAGGGGCAGATGTGAGAGAGGAAAATACCTGTAAAAGAGCAAGCAGCAGCCCCCAAAGTGTGAGCAGGACCCTAATGCAGCTTGTAAGAGTTGTTACTTGTTCAAAACCATTTCAAGATGGCAGCAGCTAAGCTTGGTACAGACCCAGCGTGTGACCATGTGGCTTGAACATTCCTGAGAGCAAGTTTCCCCTATTAGGGAAGAAAGAACTGCAGGGAGGACTGTCAGAATACATCCTATCTCTCTGGACTCCTGCTCTGTACAAGGCTCTGAACGAGGTAACTCCATAGCTCCTGTCTTTAGGCACTCATACTTTAGTGAGACAGACTTCAAGGTATACAAGCTCCACCATATTAGAAGATAAGTAAAACAATAGAACTAGCTACACAAACAAAAACCAAACCAAACCAAAGCACAAAGCTGAGTTCTGGCTAACAGGTCCAAAGGAGGCCTCCTGTGCTGTGAGGCTGAAGTTGAATGTTTCTATTATGTAGGTGCATTAAACAAACATTTGAAAAAACAAGCAGAAGCTGCCCTGGGCTCTAAGGGGTTTGACTGGGTAGAACCTCTATGCCCAGTTGATTTGGTTTTACCCGTGGCAACTTTTTACCCTGGGGAAAACATAGACCAAAGGTAAGAAGGAGTCAGGAGGTGAAAACAGCCAGAAGCCTAGGACTAAACCAAATCATTGAAGTGCACTATACACTTCGTCTCATTTAGACTCAAGGTCAGGAGGCAAGAACCCTCCTGTCATGTTCAAAGTCTAGACTAGAATGTTCTATGAACCAGAATGAAGAGCAAGAACAGGATGCACATGACTTACCTCCCATCCAGATTCATTTCCCCCTCCCCCCGTGAGAAAGATGAGACTTGTGCCCACTAGCTGAAGGGGCGAGCCTCCCTAAGCCTGGGCAGCTATGTCTTTATGATCGTTTTATCTCTACCTCAAGCATGACTGGCAGTATCTACTGCCTTCCTGTCAGCCATAATAGCTAAGATGTCACCTGGGAAATTCTAAGTCCACAACAGATGGCTATCAAATGCTCAGCTGTCTGAGAGCTCATTGTTGTAATGATTTTCATTTGCTAGAACAGGGTTCTGAAAATGACTAAAGAAGCCACAATATAGCACTTATTGCCTTGCTAGAAGCATGGTGGAGCTGACTGCATGTGAGCTTTCATTATGGCTCTTAATTGTTCTGTGTGGTATCTTAGGTGAGTCAGCCTCAGTTTCCCATAATGGCTTAATAGCATGAGGTTACCTACCTTACAGAGTCGTTATACAAATGACACAACACATGTGAATTGCATTTTTTAAAAAAATAATAAAATGCTATAGAAATGTTGCCTTGGATTTCTTTTAGTAATATATATTGTACTCGGGGACATTTTCTGTATTATCGTAACTACAATCCCAAATTCCCTCTTGCTTTCATGAAACCCACATTGCTCTAGTAAAAATCAGCAAGATAAATTTAAAGATAAGTTAACCCAGGGTACACAGATTGATGAGACCTCAGCTGGGATGAAACCCAGACTTTCCATTGCAGATGAAACCCCCCTCTCTCTGTTTGTCTGTCTCTCACACACACACATACACACTCATACTTATAGGGATCTACAAATGTATGAGGGTACCTGAAGCCAGCCTCTAAATTGTATTTCACAGAGGAAATATCACAAAATATGGGGAGTTCTCCGAGTCTCATGGTACAGTCTAACCTCTTAGCTGCTTCCCAAGGAAGAAGAATGTGTCAAATAGCAAGAACTAAGATATTCCTAAAGCACCATAATTTGAGACACAAAGCATTCAGGCCATTAGCTTGACACAGATGAAGTGTTAGAAAGATGTGGAAAATACTAGAGTACCTTTATCTGAAAAGGCAAGCCTGAACTATTTTCCTGAAAGAGTAACTTTGACCTAGGCTTTGCATTAGATTGAGGTGACCAGCTTGTTAAAGTTGAAAGGGCAGAAATGCTCAGTAGGCACCACAGTGTCTCTCTTGGTCACATGGCAGCTTTTATCTCTACTAAGTTCCTCCTCTGGAAAGCAGGACAAAGTCACCAACTGAGAAACATCTGTTTCTATTGGGTTTGTCAAAGCCTTGGTTTTGACCAGTATTCTTATCCCTTATGCCTCTGGAGGGTAATAATTTAACCAGGAACAGGGTTTTTATGGAACTCCCCATCTGTACCAAAAAGAGAGATCAGAATGATTTGACACCACAAAATTTTTCTGTTTTATCATCACTGTTTTTAGACAGGATCTCTCTGGATACCCCAAGGACCCTTTGAACTGATGTTCCTCCTACCTCAGCTTAGTGAGGCTTGCAGGATGTGCCACCATACCCAGCTTGAATTACATTTTTTCTTAGACTCTAAGATGCTGTTAATTAAGATGTGCCTCCGATTTGATAATCTTTAGTTTGAAGGAGGAAGATTACATCATATACACTTATCCATGGTCAGAGCTATCATCATTCCTTAAGAAACGAAATATGAAGAATGTGTGTCTTTGAATTTAAGGTTAAGTGTTCTAAGATAGGATATCTACCCCTACGCAGTAAACAGTACGGTTGACAAGATAAGACTGTGTGGATAAAAAAGAAAAGAAAAAGGCTTACCTTGTTTAAAGTTCCTTTAGTATCCAACATTTGGGCAGCCTGTGTTCTAGGTACGCAGCAGTGCTGGGAACTGCAGAAAGACCCAGGCCCATTATTATTATTTCTTCTTCTTCTCCTTCTTCTCCTTCTTCTCCTTCTTCTCCTTCTTCTCCTTCTTCTCCTTCTTCT
>NW_021604670.1:847927-888889 GCF_004785775.1 Grammomys surdaster
CTCCTTCTTCTCCTTCTTCTCCTTCTTCTCCTTCTTCTCCTTCTTCTTCTTCTTCTTCTTCTTCTTCTTCTTCTTCTCCTTCTCCTTCTCCTCCTTCTTCCTCTTCCTCCTCCTCCTCCTCCTTCTTCTTCTCCCTCTCTCTGTCTCTCCCTCTCTCTGTCTCTCCCTCCCTCCCTCTCTCCCTCCCTCCCTCTCTCTCTCTCTCTCTCTCTCTCTCTCTCTCTCTCTCTCTCTCTCTCTCTCTCTCTCTCTCTGTGTGTGTGTGTGTGTGTGTGTGTGTGCATGCCTGGAAAGGCCTATAGCTCACAGATAAGAACTGCTGTTTCCAAACTATGTGGAACAAACACCATCCTCGAAATAAAGTCAAGTTATAGTATGCGTGACCTGCGTCAGCTTGTCAAAATATCCATGGTAAAAGACCAAGTTCTATTTCTTAACCTGATATTTTTGTATCAAGATCACACACTTCAATGCCATGGGGATATCAAATTGCTATAACATTTCTCAACACTCACTGTACCTTTCTGTACTTAACTCAGCAAGAATTCAAGAAGATTGCAGACTGACACCAAGACTCGGAACAGACGTGGAGTATCTCCAGTCTACACGCTTCTAAATCCTTGTTTTCTAGTAATTTCTGAGTGTTTAGGAAAAGAAGTCCATTAAAATGCTTTAGAAAGCTTTGCTAATAGGGGTCGTGCATGCAGCCATCTTTTCAGTGCTTTCTATGGGGAAGGCTCTGCCAATGATTAGGAAGAATATTAACTATTTCTTTTCACTGGAGAGACAGATTGCTGTGGTTCTGCGGAGACTGCTGTAGTACAGGACAGGCTGGTGTGGTACTGGGCAGGTTGCTGTGGTTCTGGGCAGGCTGTTGTGATACTGGAAAGACTGCTGTGGTACTGGACAGACTGCTGTGGTACTGGAGATGCCCCTGTGGTACTGGAGAGGCTGAACAGTACATCTTTAGTTCTTTTTGCACTTGGTCTTACTCCTGTATTCCTTACAGTCACACAGATAGGTCATGTGTTGAGACACTATGGGCTAGGATTAAGGGAAAAGGCCACGAGAAAATGAAGGGGATCTAGCAGTTAGGCTGTCCTGGTGTACTACTCCAGTATCTCTATGTATCAGGACAGTGTCCTCCTGCTCCTGAGCAAAGCCCAAATTTCCATTCTCTAGGCACACAAGGCCACTATAACTCATGGTGTTTTCTTTGGATTTGGGATGCCTTGCTAGGTAATCAAATAAGGCACTTCCGTCTGTCCATGGCCTCTGAAATAACAGCAGAGGGAAAAGTTCTGATGTGACCAGCAGGGGACTAGACAGTTTCAAAGTCTCTCTAATGAAGACCAGCTGGGAGACAGAAGGGATGCTTGGCCTTGAAAAAAAATAAAAGAATTCAGAACAATAGAGCTGCCTTCATTTCAAAACAACCCTTATCCACTGAGTATCGGCTTTTTCTGGGTGGTCCCATGGAAAAGGAGTTTTTGGCCACCAGAGTCTGTCAAAGAAAGAAGGGCTAGCTTGACAGAGATGAGCAGCCATGCTGTTTTGAGCCCATGTCCACTTGCCAGGAAGCCTGTAGCCAGTGACTGTAGCATGAGATCAAAGACTGGGCTGGGTGGTCTCTTGTCTTTTCAGAGTCTCCTTTATGGTTCTAAAAATCCATCAAGGAATTTGCTCTGTGTAAAACGACTACTGTCTTATGTTCAATTGAGCATGTAAGGTGCAGCCTGGGAGATATCAGTCAGTTAATCAGCGCTGCTAAAAATGGCAGTTTGAGTATTGAGAACGCACATATCCCTTTCGTGTTTCTAGCCAAGGCTGGATATATTGGACATCTTCACAGATTGTCTCTCCCATGACCCTAGCAGGGATTATTCTAATTTGCAAAGATGGAGCACAGAGAAGGAGCAAGGAAGGATAATCACATCGCCTACTTTAGCAAAGAACAAATACTCGGTGAAGTCGACATTGGAGCCTCAAACTCATCCTGTGATTCCACACCCCAATCTCTTCCACTATCAGTATCCTTCTATCCCATTCTAAGTCCCAGGTGTCCTTAACCATCCCTGCCCCCAACACTTAAGATGCCTGTGGAAGAAGAAGTAACAGGGTATTTGATAATGGTTTAAGTAGTGACTATCCTCTCTTTGCAGTTTCTATATTTCTCTTCCCTCCCCTTCCTTCCTCCCTCCCTCTCTTCTCCCTTACTTCCTTCTTCCTTCTTTCCTTCTTCATTTCCTATTTTCTTCCTGATTTTCACCTCTTCCTCCTTCCACAGAGATTGTTTTCTTCTTTAAAGTTTCCTAGAAAAAAAAAAGAAGAAGATGTTCTCAGTATTATAACAGTTAGCTGATAGGCCAAGGCAAATGACGCTCTGCCTTCAAACGCTGCCTACCAAGGTGAAGGATATAGACACTGAAGGCAAATCACAGCTTAATAGCAAAGAGCAAGAAAATGAAGGAAAAATGGGCAAAGAACTTGAATAAAATTATTCCAAATAATACATAAAAATGATCACGAGGCTTTATGAAAAGGTGTTCAACATCAGACAACTAGAAATTAAAGTCAATATAATAGATCACTTTATACCATAGGGTTGCATATATATATTTTTTTAAAAAACAAGAATGTTTGCAAAAGTGTGAAGAAAGTTGACTCTTTGCTTTGGCAACTGTTAGTGAGAATGAAGTGCACAGCAGACCCTGAAGAAAGCACTGTAAGAATTTAAAGTTACTGAGACAAGAACTGCAGTGTACAATTATAGACATGAAGCTACCACCTCACAAAGACACTGCTCTCTCATGTTCACCTCACAAAGACAGTGCATTCAGTGTTTACCTCATAAAGACACTATACTCCCAAGTTTACTTCATAAAGACTCTAATCTCTTATGCCTTCCTCATAAAAATAATGCACTCCCATGTGTACCTCAAAGACATGACACTAGACTCCCATGTTCACCTCATAAAGACACTGCACTCCCTTGTTTACCTCTTAAAGATACTGCGCTCAATGTTTATCGAATAAAGATACTGCATTCCAATTTTTAATCTCATAAAGACACTATACTCCCAAATTTACCTCATAAAGACACTGAACTCTTAATGTTTACCTCATAAAGACACTGTACTCCCGTGTTTACCTCATAAAGACACTGTACTCCCATGTTTACCTCAAAAAGACACTGCAGTCTCATGTTTGCCACCACCCTTTAAAGACACTACACTCCCATATTCAACTCAAAAAGATGTTTTTATTACCACTTCATGAAGACACACACATGTTCACACAATCTCAGAAAGACACTGTACTTTCATGCTCATTCCCAGCATGTCCATGGTCCTGGATTAAATTCAGTTGCTACTCTGAGATGTCTGCTTCCACTGTGAATTTAGAAATTTCTGAACCTGTGAGCCTTACTATGACACAATTCCAGCCTATTTTCTAGATCTACAGTTTTTGCACTGTTTGATTATGGTCTTTACCTTGGGTTGGCTTGGGCCTTTTACTTGGGTTTACAACTTGTGCCATGAGTCATGGAACTTCCTGAATGCCTGTGGGCTTTACCCTGGTCAGATCTAGTCTCCATTTTTGGTTACCAGCTTCTGATACAATGAGTTGTAAAACTCTTCACTTATAGGCCTTACTCTGGAACAGCTTGTCCTTACTACCTGAGTCCACAATTTCACAGAGTTCTCCCCAAAAGGGTCTATAGTCCTTATCCTTCAGGAGTGCAGGTTTTTGAAGGTCAGAGTGAACATGCCAGTTCATAACATTTATGAGGTAACATGGGAACACACTGTATATATAAGATGGTGGTAAACAGGAAAGTGCAGTGTCTTTATGAGGTAAACATGGGAGCACAGTGTCAGGTCTTTGAGGTAAACATGGGAGAACAGCATCTTCATGAGATGAACATGGAAGTACAGTGTTTTTAATGAGGTAAATATGGGAATGCAGTGTTTTTATGAGGTAAATATGGGAGTGCAGTGTTTTTATGAGGTAAATATGGGAGTGCAGTGTTTTTATGAGGTAAATATGGGAGTGCAGTGTTTTTATGAGGTAAACATTGGACAACAATGCCTACAAAGCTATAGTAAACATGATAGCATACTATCAAAGGCTACAACATAGCCAAAACATACAGCGACTGTCTTACTTAGGGTTTTATTGCTGTCAAGAGACAGCATGACCATGGCCACTTTTATAAAAGAAAACACCTAACTGGGGCAGGCTTATAGTTCAGAGGTTTAGTCCATTATCATCATGGTGGAAAGCATGGCGAGACATAGGCAGACATGCTATTAGAGAGAGAGAGGTGGCTGAGATTTCTACAACCAGAACAGCAGGCAGCAGGAAGAGAGTAACACTGAACCTGTTGTGGGCTTCTGAAACCTTGCAACCCACCCCTCTGAAACACTTCCTTCAACAAGGCCACACCTACTCCATAACTTCCCAAAACCACAACTCTCTATGAGTGAGTGGGGGCCATTTTCATTTAAACCACCGTAGTGAGACTGTCTAGGGATTTCCTTTACAACATGGTTAAAGCTATAAAAACTATTGTATTAGGGACTCTTGTTGAGTAAACACATTTTGGCTGTTCCTGTGACAAAAGTAACTATGAGATAGTAATCACTATAGTAATCATTTTACTATCTAAATGTATCCCCAAATCCTGTTGTAAACATCAAATCAATGCAATGGAGTTTATGCCAAATAAAACTGAAAATTACAAAGTGTGTCAAGAGTAGAAATATAGAAACATATACAACGGAGGCTGCTCGGAGGTAAGAGCCATCTTTCCAAAGCAAGCATCTTCTGAAGATACCTTAGAGAAATAGTAGTAGGTCTCTAGGCAGAAACGTGGAAGTTTTCAGAATCCCAGGAAAAGAGGGGATTTTGTCCAAACCATGGTGACTGGAAGAGTATGGTTTACTTGGAGTGCAACAGGGGGGCTCTATGAAGTTCAGACTGAGGAAAGACTGTTATGGGACATTACAACTTGGACTCTTTATCAGAGTACGGGAATGTGTAAGAGGAGGGGCCTGGTTATTCTCCCTTCTCTGTTCCATGGGTCTGGAACCATTCTCAGTGGGGTTTCTACCTTTGCTCTGTGCCCACATCTTCTACACTGCCTGGAACAGATGTTCAACTAAAAGATGGAAGGTAGGTGGAGAGGGCCTTTTGGCTTCTTCCATGCACTCTCCTGCCCCCACACACCTCTCTGCTGCTTTCCCTGGAAACCCACCTTCTTCCCTACTTCAGCTTCCACTGATGTCCAAGGGCTGTATTTCTTTTTCTTGATTGTTCATTCTTAGAGTTGACATGGCTTCTGGCTGTTCTTTTTTCTAGGCCCCTCAACATTCCCTACTTGTTCCCTTAACCCTTCTCCCACCTCTCTGTGTAGTCTCTTAAGTCATGCCTCTACTTTTGAGGGAACAAAGCTAGATGGAAAGGCCTTGGTGGTAATCCAAGCAGAGGTGGCATGGTAAAGAAGAGCAAGCTGAATGAAATGCCCTTCCCCCAGGGGAGCAAGCCCTTGTTTGTAGCCTTCTCCATGTCTCAGAAAATACACAGGTCTGAGTAACTTCTGATATGGTAAAATACTTGGTGAAGTCAACAATATGGAGACGTCAGAGGAATATGTGGGTCTCAGAGGCTCATGATACCAGCCTTGATAAGCCAGACTCAAGATGCCTGTCGAACATCAGGGGCTATCTGGAAGTGATGGTGAATGCAAACATCTGGTCTCAAGCTTTCACCGAGAGCCCAGTGTACAAAGCTTATAGGGAAGGCACATAAACATCAAAGATAGGCACTGAATTTTCCTCGTGCTCATCCCACTGGTTTTGTGTTCATAACTATTAGTAAACAACACAAGATCTCGCAGAAGTCCCTGTTCAGAAGCCTCCTGCCTTGTACCTTGATTGATTGCCTCAACCTTAAAGACATGCAGATTTGTTTTTCAAACCCACCATTTTTCCTGGTGTTCCATTTAGTCATTCCTATTTTTCGCCACCAGATTGTTTGCTGGGGAAAAGCACAAAAACAGCAACAGATGTCTTTAGGGGGGTTGCAAAACTCACTGGTTAAGATAACACTTTCAATTAAAGAAATTATATCATTCAAATCCCATATGCCTACAAACCTTCAACTTCAAAAATCACCTGCTTTCAGAAATTGTTTGAAGAGTTTTAACCACCAGCCGGCTATACTGAGACTTTAAATAAGCCCCTCAGTGTCTGTCCTTAGGGTTCAGAATGGTACTATTTAAAAATCTGGGCAAGGTAGGAACTCCTGATTTGTCCTCAGAAACCTAGAGAAATTCACGCACAGTCAGTTCCTCAGCCCTTGCAATGTACCAATGGACACACACACACACAGACATACACATACACAGATCTGCATGTATGCAGCCTGTACTGTTTATATCCCTAAACACCTGGCCCATTTTAGGTACTTAACAAATAACTGTACATCAGTTACTTCCCTTCTTCCAGCCTCTTTGTTTCTTCTGTAGCAAATCAGTTTTTGGGAAGCCTTCTCTTCGAAGCACTGAGCGCAACAAAATGATTGACCACATTTCTCGTCCTCAGGATACTCACAGTCTAGAGGAGGAAAGGCCAAGTGAGAGAAGACTTATAACCCCAGGAAGTATAGAGTTTCCTCAGTAAGGGAGGCAGCCCCATCTTCTTGGGAGTCCTTTCTTTGCACAGTGCCAAAAGCTCAATAGACATTCAATACATGTTGAATGGAATATTTCTTGAGTAACATATGCCTCAAACAAGCAAGCACATTGCTTCAGAAGCACAAGGAAAGCCCTGTTGAAGCTCTGGATGGAAGGGAATAGAGAAGGACCCATGTGCAGACACTGGTGCTGATGGGAGCAGGTAGAGATACAAAGCCCCTAGGCTGGAGGATGCAAGTGCACCAAAGCCCACAGGTATGGTTTTATGAAGGGACTGCTGCAAACAAGAGCAAGATAACCTAGCCACCCCCACAAGTACAAGGAAAACACTCAACCCCAGGAGCAACTCCCCAATGTGGAGGTTCCTCAAGATCTACTTTGAGGATGCTCCATATATCTCTGGAGGATACCTGTAGGCTGCAAAATTAACGTAGCAGGTCAACTCCACTGTGCTGTATGCTCATGACACCCTGTCCTGTGATGTGAACACTTGCTCCAGGTGGACTGGAGGCACCTACAGAGCAGGGAGTATTGGGAGTAAGGCATCTGTGCTCCTGGCTAGGCTGCTGGGTCTGCTGGATTTTCCATCACAGAGCACAGCTCTTGGAAGCATTCACCCTCTTTTGTGGCCCCTTCCACTTCCATGACTGCACCCTCTTCACCCTCAGGCCTATACATGGTGTCAGTTCCTTTACGCCCTTCACTGCTTATTCTCCCTAATAACTCCTCGACTACCCTGTTCGAGTGGTTGAGATTCTCACGTAAATATCTAGCATATGCCAAATGTATTCTCAGGTGATTTCCATAAGTTTTGGGGGTTTATGGTATAATCTTCCCAAAGATTCAGGTAAATGATACCTTTGCATTTACAGGTTTATTTTTTTAAAACAAACAAACAAACTACCTGAAGTTATACAATAAGTCAAGGCCATCATCATCCACAATTTGAAATCCCCCACCTAGAATACACCCCAGCACATGATAGCTCATTGACTGAATACTAACGTCTGATGCAAGGTGTTAAAGGCATACAAGTTCAGACAAGAAGGTTAAAAATACCCATAAATCAAAATATAAAAGTAAAGTAAAAAATAAAATAGCCCTAACTCTATTACTGAACAATTCTCTGGATTTGAATTCTTCCTGTAGGAATAGATTTCTAATTCTTAATTCCAAATCTAATCCATATGATGGTTTTAGGAACTAAACAAGATAAGACACCCAGGAGAGATTGGACATACGTCATAGTTTCACCAGTGACAGGTTTATTTTACATGTTCTCAGAGCAGGGTTGAAGACAGCCTCAACGATGTAGTCTTTTCTTCTCATCTTAAGCTATGGCTCCACAGCACATATGCATACTAACACATACATGTCATCATTGCTAAAAGTTAGTTGCCAAGGCTGAAGCTACCTATTTGACCCACTGCAGACTCTTTCACTTATCTCTCTAGGTTCACCATTAGAATCTGTGCAAATGGGAGGGGTGGGTCAAAAATGACAGTGAAGAAAGACGACACATTTGACAGCCATCATGTGCCAGGTACTTTTATGTCCCCTAAGGAAGGACTTGTTAAGCGTTTCTCTTTTGCCTGAGATTTTATGTTCCCTTAGGGATAAAGGTATACAAAATGAGTATATGCATCAAATATTTACTAATACTAAATCATAAAAAATTGAAAACTGAAAACAGTTGCTATACATATGATGTTGCTGTTTATTAAAAGCAACTTTGCTTACTATTTACTACTGAATGTGCTTGGTTGGTCTCACATAAAGATTTAAACTAGATTGAATATTTTCTGAGTTGACTGATACCTTAATTTTGTAATCATAATGCTGAGAAGGCCACTTTCCACAAAGACATAGGCCAAAGTGCCAGAAGCATTTCATTTCAGAAATTATTGAAAATTCTGTCCTAATCCCAAGCCAAATCAGTTTAATTTTTTATGAAACTAAAGTATGGGACACAAAAAGCAATTTTTAAAATAGAACACTCTAACACAATTCAATCCAGAGATGTACTAATTTACTACTTAAGTGCTTGGAAATGCTGATAGAAAAATATCCTTATATTTTTCATAATTAAGCCAGTATGTTTCCCTAAGATCAGAAAGTTTGGTAAGAACAGTAAAGAAAAGCTCTGCAATTTACCACATGTAGTAGTCATGAATCCGGTCTCAGGCATTTAGATTAGTGTCTGTTGGCGCTGCTTGACAGCATGCACAGGGCAAAGTGGGCACGTGTTTTCGTTACAATGACTACAGTTAACACTGCAAATGAAGCACAGGTGAGTGCTGCTGGAAACACCTCTGATTCATTACACACTTGATTTTCAACTATGGTTTTGATCATTGCATGCGGAAACCTTTCACTGTTGCCAATTTTTCCCGACCCCTGTATATAGTTACACAATGCAGTTTAAGAAGCTAGACCCTAGGGGGTTCATTTTACCCCCACCTATACAAAGCATAGACAATGTTCCTGGTTTCACTGGCGAACTTGGTGAGGGTCAAAAAAACAAAAGAAATACTTTGTTCAAATTCACACAACTAGTACAGACAATAATAAACCTCAGGTCTCCTGGTGCCCTGCTGCAGAGTGTCAGCCACCTCCTGCCCATCTTTCACTTTATATGTGCTTTCTTTGCCAGAGCTCAAACTTTAGCTGAAAGCAGCAAACCAACCATCCCAAGACGCATGCCAGTCGCCCACGTAGGAGCAAGCTGCGGGTCTCTACGTGGTTTGCCAAATCTTTTCATTGTCTCTATGGGGACTGGGAAAACTCCATTAGTGGAATTCCACAACAAACATGACAGTGACAAAGCAGAGAGAAAGTGGGGACAATGGAAGGAAATGGTGAAAGATTCCTGAGCCAGTGTGGGGTTGCAGGAGTCCACTTCCGGGAACATAGTCCTGCAACAAAGGCTCCTGATGGTGAGAGGTCCATACTTCGTAAGTGCATTCCAGTGTGTGTGTGTGTGTGTGTGTGTGTGTGTGTGTATGTATGTGTGTGTGTACATGTGTGTACACATAGGGGGAGGTCAGAGAGCTATATTCATCAAGAAAGTCGCCCACCTTGTGTTTTGAGACATTGGCTTGGATCTTCCCACTTCCACTAGACTGGCTAACCAGATAGCCTCAGCAGCCCACCTGTCTCTACCCCTTTCTCCAGGACTGAGATTAGAAGACCACCAATATTCCTACTTTTTAACCATGGCTTCTGGGGATTGAGCTCAGGTCCTCACACTTGCCAGATAATTGTTTACTGACTGAGCTGTTTCCGAAGGACTTTTGCCGTTTGTTTGTTTGTTCGTTCATTCGTTTCCTATTTCTCTGACAAGGTTTTGGGAGTTGACTATAAACTCTTCTCCTGCTGTTCCGTCCTTGCACACAGCATTCCACTTTCCATTCCCAACTAACGGATCAGGTGTCACCATATCTTGACGCCTACCTTTGAGATTTCAGGACAAAGAACTGTGCCAGAACAAACCAAGCTCTGTTCTTGCAGCACTTCATCTCCAGGGCAACTCCACAAGAGCCTGAATGGGGATGCAGGGGAGTGGGGATGAGACAGAAACTGAATCTGATCCTAGGTGACCAGGGAGCCTTGGCCAGACTGAAAAAATGAGGCCATCTGAAGGAAGTGCTGGAAGTCCTGCTTAGAATCCTGGTTACAAGAGATTCTGTCTTGCCAATTGGCCATACCACCCTGAAACCCCCTGACATCTTCTGATTCCAGTGTCTTCTGCAATACACTGGTGACAGTAACACTGTGCCCCTCAAAACTGTTGTGACAAGTCAAAAAACTCTCTGTACCATGATTTAGCATCCAGGCTTGGTCTCTTTGGGCCATGGTTGGTGTACATTCACAAGTGTGGTACCCTGCCCCTCCCACAGCTCTCTAAGGAAGGGAAGAAGACTTCCCTGTAAGCACCTGGTTCCAATTTTATCATGCTGAGGCCCTGGAACTCACACTGTGTTCAGATGCTAAGGTATTACAATTAAACTATACAATTTTCTTCAACTTCATGTGTCTCTTACTCTATTATTAAGTCTTGAAAAAAAGAATTGCTACCAGTGAGGCAGGGAGGAGAAAGATGGAGAAGAGGACACCAGTGTGGGACAGGAGTAGTCAGTTCAGTATAGCTGAAGGTACTGGGAAACCAACTGCATCAAAAGACTCTTCTCAAAGGATTGAACAACAAAATGAACCAGCCAATAGTGGTAATGCAACCAGGAAGACAGAGTGGGATTGGTGCCCTACATACCCTAGAGGGAAATATATATATGTGTGTGTGTTTGTGTGTGTATGTGTATTTGTATAGATTTGTGTATATATATATATATATATATATATATATATATATATGAGTGTACATATGTGTATATATATATGCATATATTTGTATATATATATATATATGCAACAAATATTTTTGAGCACCATCTACATGGCAGATGCCATGCTTAGTGATGCTGGCTGAAGACATTGGCACTCTGTCTGAATGGAGCTGAAGGGATCCCAGTTTTCCTGGGCTCCTCTCATTAGTCTGAAATCAACAATTTAAGGGGCGTGCAGCCTCCTCAGCCATGACAGGCTGTCTCACCTGTAAAATTCAAATCAGACTCACCACCAGGGCTTGGAATGTCTCAACTCTCACTCATATATTTATTTAGAGAAGAGAATGTGTATGGGTGAGGTAGGAACTAAAACGGAACCCACGGGTGCTTGTGAAGAATTGTCTAGTTGAAGTTTCAGCACCAAGACACCCCCCACCCCAGCATTGTGTGATGCACAACCACACAAGCTTCCACAGCACCCCAGAAAGGCAGCATCTCACCACACTAACCATGTGGCTCAGCAACCCAAGTCCTACAACAGCTCAGTCCACCCCCAAGAGAACACGGGAATCACTTGTGGGGACCTTCCTCAGTCCAGGCAGCTTTTCCTATTCCAGACACATCCAATTCTTTGCCTCAGAGAAGTCCACAGTCTATGCCTCCTTTCCAGAATGGCTAATCCCATTGAGTGCGGCCGAGCTCTTTGACCATTCCAGTGGCCAGACATCTGAGGCTGTTTTCAGGGGACAGAACGGCTGACCACAGAATAAGAGGGTGGGCTGGGGCCTGGGTGGAAAGAGCCTATAGAGGAAGGGAGGGCTGGAAGAGGGACAGACAATTGTTTCTGGGTGGAATTTTCCAGACAGGGCCACAGTCAGAGAACAAATGTGCTTTCTGAATTTTCAGTGTAATTGTTTCTGACCTTTACTAAGATGAGCCAAAGGACTTCCCTAGGCCCTTCCACCCCCCCAGCCCCTCTTTACAAAATTGTTTTCCTGGCTTTTCAAAAATGAAGTTTGGCAAGGCCTGATGGCCAGACTGTGGGCTGTGGAAAAACAATGCTTCTCCTTATGGTCCCGAATGGAGCCTTTGCAATTAATCCATTGATCTCAGTAGAAAACCCTATTGTATCAGGGCCCACCAGGAGAAAGCTGCATCCTGCTGCAATGGCTCTGCACAGAATGCTCATTGAAGTCAGCCTCAAATTGATGGCAGGATGTGGCCCCCATTGCCTCCAAATTAAAAAGAGTCCCAGAACATAATGACAGTAGGGCAGTGAAAGCCTAGGGAAGTGGGCTGCAGGAGGGGCAGGGCAGTTGCCCCTGAGATCTGCAACAGGATCTACTTGTGTCCAGTGCTTTGCAACAGCTTCTCTAGCTCTTAGTTCTGAGTATCTTCCACAGCCCCAGGCTCTTAGCTAGTGTGCTTTTTTGGCCTTTTTTTTTTTTAATGCTACTACTGAGCTACTGGTAAAACTGCCAATAATAACACATAACACAACGCTACCTACTTTCCCCTCTCTTCTCTTGAAGTTCTTCCTCACCCTCAGGAAGCTACGATGGACATTGTGGGGACACTGCTCTGTTCTTCCTAGAGCTGTATATATATTTAGCAGGCAGTGAAAATAGTTGAGCTTAGAGGAAAGAAAATCCTAGTCTTGTGTGTGGGAAAACTTGACTCTATGATGTCTTTAAAATAGGAGTGGTGACTTTGACTTCACAAGAACACCAATTAGATGTGATACCCCACCCCATATCCTGCTCAAGTATCTCCCTCTACATGGAGGACAAAGGTGACTCCTTTGCCAAGTAGGCATTCTACAATATGACCTTCTCTCCCTAGCACATTTGAAAGCACTGAGACTAGAAACATGCATCTCTGGTTTTATCATCAGGCTAGAAATCCACAGGAAACTGTGAGGTAGTCTAGTGACCACTTGTTCACTCCAGTCAAATGTTACAAAGTGATATTCAACAAAAATAAACTAGTAGCCGAGAGGGGGAAAAGCCTCTTCCTCTAAACTCTAAAAAGAATGACATCCAGAAAATCAAATGTTTCTCAAAGAATCAACAATATTTTTTGATGATGGAAGGATGAATAATCAAACATATGGATTACATTTCCATAAACTGTGTAGCACCTACCCCAGAGGGAAGGGAGGGTGCTAGTAGAAATGTTTTTCATGTTTTATTAAAACCTCAAGTTTCTGAGAACTAATTTTATGACTAACACACAGACATATATCCACTCACATGCTGGGGGGTGGAGGGAAAGGGAGGGGGAGGAGGAGAGAGGAAAGGGAAGAGGAGAGGGAGGGAGGCAGAGAGAGGAAGACACAGAGAGACAGAGAGAGACTCTGAATAACTGTCAAAGAATGGACACGAAAGAGTGTTTTTTCCTCAAAGCATCTTCTTTGCTCCAGCCAGCCCCAATTCCTCAGCACTCACCTTAGTCATTAGAAATTTGGGGAAGCAAGTGAATTTGGCCGGCGCTTTCCTAGTGTGGAACCCTGAACTCTGTACTCTGTTTCAATAGGCAAAACCATCTACAGAGAATCAGAGTGTCCGATGGAGTGAGACGTGTGAAACCACACTGCCACTGCTCAGTGCGGCACCTTTAACTTCCCAAGATGGCTGTGCTGCCCACGTATTCATTCTTACTCTACTGACACCATCCAGTGTGTCCCCAGGCAGACAACCAAGCCACTCTAGTGCCCTGTGGCTTGTATGAAGGTGGGATGGTGCTGATGCTAACCGTACCCATGTCACCCAGTGGAAATCACAGTGAAATCAATAAAGAACTAGAAAGTACTTAGGAGCAACCGTGCCAGAATTTATGGTGAATGGAAATGTAAGAGAAAAGAAACAAGGAATAGAGGAAGGGAAGCGGGGGGGGGGGGGGGGGCCCCCAACAGTCCATTGGGGAACTAGGCTGGTGCTAGCTGGGATGGATGCTCAGTCTGGGATGTGGACTCTTCAGTTTTCCCGCAGACATTTTCGAAAATGCAAACATTCCCAAAAGGCATGAACAGCATTGAGTTCAGTGTGCACTTACGGCACTGTATATGTGTACTGTATATAGGACCATACACTAAGGGGTTCCTGCTCATGCGCAGGGAAACCTCTGACACCCTGGAAGGAGGTGTGTGGGTGCCGATGAAATGAACAGAGAGGAACTGGGGAAATCGAAGCAAGGGTCCCTGAGCAACGTTCCCCTGCTGTGGCCTTGGCCAGTGGCAGACCATGGGCGACCTTGGTCTCGGCATTCATCTCAGAGTTTCAAAGAATTCTGACAATGACAATAAGGTTATTGAGGGGAAAATGAAATGCTGTGCGTAAAGCACCTTAGTCTACTCTGCACTCCACATCTGGTCCAGAGGCGCCCAACTGCTACTCTCTGAGCAGACAGGAACTGCCGATTAATGAAAAGGGGAAATCAGTAGGCTGCTTCCTCTGCTCGGTTAAAAAAGAGGATTTTTGTGGAGACCACACTGCACTCACTCATCCCAAGTGCATTTCCTCTCCCTGTGACATCGACAGTTGCCAGCAGCCAGCAGTGGCCCAATGACTAATTCTTCCTCCGGCAGCATGAAGCCAGACCTGGCCATTCAGTTCCCCCTTTCAATGCCCAGATTCCCACTGGATCCAGGTTCTCTGAGACATGGAGGAAATTTTCAGCTCTGGCTGCATCCATCAGCCACTAAAGAAGATGGGGAGAAAGCAAGAGAGAAACTACAAAGCTCTCTCCCTGATGCTGGCAGAAGCCAAAGGAAGGAGGCAGGGAGCAACTGTACCATCCATCCAAAATGCTGCAGCTAGAAGTCTGGGCCAAGAGGGTGGTGTGTGGGAGAGGTGGGTGGCTCCTGGGCTGCCTCCCCAGGATGGGGACAGCTCAGCATGAGTCAGTACCCTCTACTCTAAGTATCTCTGGTAACAGCATTCATTCTGGAGAGCCCCTTCATGAGGGAGCCTTTCTTTCCTGCAGAGGCTCAGGCACATTAGTGAAAGGGTAGTATGTCATCAGCTTTATGACACATACTGTGGTCGAAGCACCTGGCTATGCACGGCAGAGCTCTGGCAGACAAGGACCAAGCACCAGGTCTGTGCCCAAGGCTGGATGCCCCTAAGTCCCCACACTGAAACGGGTAAGCGCTGCTGTACCATTTGTTCAAAGCCCACCAGCTCCCGTCACCATCCTCAGTATGACCTGGTTCTAAAACCCTTCTCGGAAGACATTAAGCATTATGAGCTCTCAAATGAACAGTAAACCAGGTGCAGTATTAAATAAGCAATCTCTCCCCTACTTACCTCCACTTTCCCACTGCAAAATGGGGACAACGTCTACTTCAGTTATGGGCTCCTTTGAGAACCACAGCAGAAGTCTGGATGAGTGATTGTAACCCCTGGTAGCTGCTGCCCTTGCTCAAGTAAATTTCCTCAGCTATGCTCATGCAGGAACACTAATTAGATGGAGTGGTCCACAGAAGAAAAAGACAGAAAAGGAGGAAGGGACTTTGTTGGGAAAGATGGGTTTGACAGAAGGGGGGCAGGGATATGAAATAATAATGGGGGTTATGATCGAGTCTATTACTTCTCTAAATATATGTGTGTGTGTGTGTGCGTGTGTGTGTGTGTGTGTATGTGTGTGTGTGTAAAAAGTTGTGAAACAGCCTATCATCCTTTTACAAAAATAATTTAGAATCTGGTTTGACTCTTAGCTCTGCCTCTGGCTCACCATGCTTACTGGCACTGGGTCAGTTTCTTAATAGCTCAGAGTCCTAGCTCTACTTCTAATTTGCTGTGCAAACTGGATCCTATTTCTTAGCCTCTCTGAGCTTCAGTTTCATCACATTATGAGGATCATAAAACAAATTCAAGTCTCCAAGTTTTATGACAAAGATCACATGATAACAAAAACTGCCTCCTTATTTTTAAATCCAAGAAAATAATAAACATGTTCTCATTGCAAAGAGTAGCATTTAAAAGCTGTCTAATAAGCTGGGTCTGATGACACAGGTCTGTTATCACAGCAACTTGGGAGGGGAATGCAGGAGGGTGGCATGTTTAACACGACCTTGGGCTACAGAGTGAGTTCAAGGGTAGCCTTGGCAAACTGGCAAAAATAAAATTTAAAAAGTGAGCTGTGGATGTAGTTCAGTGGTAAAGAGCCCTTGTTTATCACATATAAAACCCAGTACAGGAGCAGAAGAAGAAAAGGAAGAAGAGGGGGAGGAAGAGGGGGAGGAAGAAGGAAAGCCTAATACAGTAGTTCAGTCATGGATATTATTAATAACTATTAAACAAACAGTAACTTAAAAAATAATTAGTGTTTTGACTGTAATTATCATTTTCTTTAGTACAGGCTAATCTCACCTGGTCTCTGACTTCTTTTTCATGAGATTAGGCTATGCTGGGGTTTGTCCTTAGACAGGGGACAGAGTCACAGGGCCGCTCATCCACCTTCCTAAGGTGCAGAAGTTATATTATTGCTGCTAATGGCAGAACCACAGTCTTGTTAAAGATCCAGATTCTGAGCCATAGGCTGTGAATGCAGTAGCTTGTTGTGGCCCCAGTGGTCCTCTACTGCTCACCAGAGTCTCAAATTTACTGAGTGATAGAAAGTGGGTCCTGTTTACTGGTGCCATGGGGATCTGAAACAAAAATTCCTAGACTCACAACTCCCCAGTTGTATAGCTTTATTCAAGATGTAGAATTCCCCTTACCATATCTCCATCTTCTCATCTGAAGGCCATTCCTAACATCAATAAAGTAGCACTGGGTGTGTGAGAAATACATACAAGAAACACTCAAGACAACTCTCATCCATAGTCACCAGTCCCATTATAAGCTCAACTGTCACTAACATTGCTGCCAATTGCAGTGAACACCTTCCCCCAATGGAACCTAGTTGTTTCATAGTAAAAACTCTCCAGTTTTTACTGGACATAAAACATGTCCAGAAAGAGTTTCTATCCCCATAAAAGAAGAGAACATGGAGGAAGCATGTGTCTCCAACACTCATCTTATCTGCTGTAATAGGAGATCAGCATCCTACAGAAGAGCCAAGGCTCCTCCCTGAGGAATCCCCAATATGCAAAACTACCAGAGGAAGACCTAATCTAAGGTCAGTCCATAGACTTTAAATTCTACCACAAGGCTATCAGGGGAGTATAAATTGAAGACAGCCTCTTGGACAAGAAGCTGAGAGCCCTTAGTCTAGGTTCACAGAGCTTGGTGAAATAGGCATTTATCTTCTCTACAGATGTGGGAAGTATGTGGGTCATCCTGCCAGTATCCTACGTAACAGAGTAGAGAGTGAGACTGGCGGAAGGGCTAAGTGGAGGGTGGAGTGGGGAGTCCTGATGGAAAGAAGACCCTCAAAGATGTTCTGTTTAGAAGCCAGAACTAAGCAGACATGGCCTACGCCTGCACTCCAAACACTCGGGAGGGTGAGGCAAGAAGGTCAAGAGTTTCAGGTCACTGTGGGCTATATAGGTTTCAACCCTCCCTTATGAGAAAGAAGATCTTATTCTGAGAGCCACTGAAGATGCTTATCCAAGGGAATGGTACAATTAACTCTACACATTTTCTTTATGCTGTTTTCCACTTTGATTCCAGACATGGTGAATGATTTGTTGTGCAGATTGTTGCTTATTTGCTTTTAAAAACAAAACAGAAACCAAACATCTGATTTTGTAAATCAGGCTGCTCAAACTCACAACAGCTCTCCTGCATCTCCCTCCCAGTACCTGGGATTACAGGCAGGTGCCCCCAAACCTGACTCCTCTGAAATGCTTGACCAGTTATTGTTGTGAAAGTCTTGGTCATCCAAAAGCTTCATTTATTCCAGAAAACTTGGTGACAATGATAATCTCACTATATACTTATACTGAATTCTACCAACTATGTCTTAGCTTGTCCTCAATAAGTGATCAGATAGTAAATGGGTAAATACTCCTTTCCTTTGCTTGGCTTGCCAAGCAGTGCCATCAGCTCCTGTACAGTAGGAGTTCTGACTGTGCCTATTTTATAGATGGAAAAGCTTGGACCAGAGAAAAAAAGGACTTTCTATAGCAGTAGGGACAGTGTATGACAATATGTGGCCAGTATTATAGAACAATCCCCACTACTGCAGTATTCAGGAGTGGTTTACTGCTAGCTTCATGGGCCAACAGAACTGGCATCAACTTAGCCTTGAAGACAGTATGTGCTCTGAGCCCCTTTCAATACTGGTCTTGCCCCTCAATTTTTGGGGTGGTTTACTGAGCATTCATAGTGTCCACACTGTGCTACCTGCTTCATCTAGTAGTCCTCACGAGAAAATATGAGTCATAAATACTGTGTTCGGGCCTCTATGATGACAAGAAACCAGAGCCTGAAGAGCAAGATATATGGCCATATTTCCTCTATTAGTAAGAAGGAACTGGGACAGAGACAACCAGGGTTGTCTGAGGCTGAAGCATCTTCATTACAAATGCAGGGCTGTGAGCGGCCATATACATCTCAGATGGCATCCATGAACATGGGATATCCAGAAGTGACAATCCATGAGGACAAAATATGGAAGAAAAGGACTTTTCGAGGAAACAGTCTGCATCCTGGTCATCAGCATCAGCATGCAGTGTGGACAATCAAGTGTTGGATTGACAGATGAGGTATCTAAGCAGGCAGTGTCTTCCTCTCAAGATACGCACAGTGACAAGCCAGAGATCCTTCCTGGGCTTTAGTGTTCTTACTGTAAAAAGGAAGAACCAAAGGAATAACTTCTCAAATTGCTTCAAACCCAAATTGGCCATGACTCATCTAGAGTACTGGTGAGTGCTTTTTTTCTTTTAAGTCTAGACAGATTTTCTATTAGACCTTGCTGTGTATTGTTTTTACAAGATTTGCCTAAGCCCACAGTATCAGTCTCTTATTTCTCCCCATGGGAATCTCGAGGGGTTTCTAAGTTGATGGCCAATACTATATTAAAAACAAAACAAAAACAGTGACAGTAACTGTTCTTCTACCCTGCCTTCAAAAGAAGCAAACAAACAACAAACACAGACCTTATCTAATCACAGTTCTGACTTCTTGAGGAAAGGCTCAGAGACCTGGATCAGCCCATTTTCCCACCTGCATTCCTGCAGTGCCTTGGCTTTGGGAACTTGTTCTGCTTCTGGACAGTTGGGCCATGGAGTCACAGATAGAGAGAATCCATCTTGGACCTCATTTTTCTCCACCATAAGTGAGGATTCTCTCTCTGAGTGCTTTCTCTGCCTAATTCAGATTGCTTCTCTGCAGATAAAAACAGGTGATGTCTGAAGAAGCCATGTTACATTCAAATGGAGATAACGATGGTCATATTGTTTTGTTTATCTAGGTTCTACAGTGAGTTAGAGAGAGAGAGGGAGAGGGAGAGAGAGAGAGACAGAGAGAGACAGAGACAGAGAGACAGAGAGACAGAGAGAGAGAGAATGAATTTATCAGGAATCAGCACATGTGACATTACCACAGACTCAGGAAAGTCCCAGGATTTACAAGATGAGTCAGCAGTTGAAAACTTGGAAGAGTCTGTGATTTAGTTCTGATCCATATCTGAAGTCCAAGATACAGAAGAGTGGATATTGTGGTTCCAGTCTAAGACTGGTTGGCCCAAGATCCCATGAAGGGTCACTAATACACTATGAATGTGAACATAAAAACCAAACAAAGCCCCCAAAGGCTGATAGTGTTATTCAAAGCTAGAATTTTTTTCTTCCTCCCCTTTCTGTCCAGGTCATCTCTTCAACTGACTGGAGAGGAGTTAGCCAGATTAAACCATAAACTTATTAGAAAATCAAACTTTTTGCCTATTCCCTGGAGTGCCCTCCATATCTAGAATAAACACCCAGCACACAGTAGGACCTCAGAGCAAGCTGAATAAATGAATAAACAAGGTGGAAGAGATGGAGAAGGAAGAGAAAAACTTAAAGCCAGAGGAAGAAAACATACTATGCACCACCATGCTAGGCACACTTTCTTCAGTTGTTCAATCAGTAATTGCACATTAAACTCTCAAGTAGTTGAATGAGTTAGGTATTGTTCTCCTTTTCTAGGTAAGGAATTTGAAGCCACTCTATAACTTTGTAAGCATTTTTTGCTCACTCCTTACAACGGGCAATTAGTCATATCTTGTTTGTTCTGCTATTCTTGACCCTTGTGATGAGTTGAATGGGGCCAAAAAGGCTTGTCAACAGGAAATGTGTGACAGTCATTGTATCTGGAAAGGATTCTTTCAAGGTAGAGGGATGTATCTCAAAATGAGATCCTGGATCCTGGTGGGCCCTAAATCCAATGACGAATATCTTTATATGGGTGGGTGGTGAAGAAGGCAATAGGAAGACAGAGCTAAATAACAGTGATGTTCCTGTGAGTACTTGAAGGCCGAGGCCAAAGTTCCAGGAACCACAGAAGATGGGAGAGAGGCACGGATCAGGCCTTTCCTCAGAGCCTCCAGTAGAAAATAAGCCCCACAGACATGTCACCAGCAGACTCACCTCTAAAGCTGTGAAACAGTCCAGATGTGTCATTTTAAGCTATCGAACTGTGCACTCATGAGAGTAGTCAGAAAACCAGTGTGCCCCCCACCCCTACCCCAACCCTGAAACTAGATCACAAATGCATTCCACAAAATCTTTCAAAGCTGCCACCTAAAAGTGCAGGGTCAAAGCAAAAACATGACAAGCATTGGTAAGCTGCTAAAATGCATCGCTGCTCTGATCTCCTGTGGCCAGTGATTGAAAGCTCCAGAGTGGAAGGCAGGGCCCAAGGCTCTCTGTGCTTCTACTCTTTCTAGCACATAGCCCTTGGACTAAGGTCACAACAGCAAAGTCTTCTGTGTCTTTCTCCTACGGAGAAAAGCAAGCAAAGGTAACCATCTCCCAGCTTATGAAAAGGCCAGGGACTTCTTCCCCAGGACATTTTCAGAGTAGCTACCAATTTTAACAATCAACAGAATCACAACTGTAGGAAATAGGCTGGGGTGGGGCCTGGATTGTCCTTATACCTGTGTCCTGGCAGAACCCTGATCCTTCACACTTCGATTGTCTACCTAGCCCAGCTGTGCTTAGGAGTCCTGCTGGCCTGAGCCCTCCTGTGAGAGCAGCACCCAAGGAAAGCAGACCCATGTCCCTTACTACCAGCACAACAGGGCAGGAAGCTTTGGCTCCACACTAAATGCGGCAGGCTCCTTCCTTTCCTGAAGCCTGCTTTGTCTTCTGGAGGATGTATATTACGGTACCTAGGAGAGAAGCCAGCAAGTCTTAAGTGCTCCAATGCAAGTCTTAAGTGCTCCAATGCCACCAGTCTACCTTCTTTTCCAAAACCAGAGATGCTTGCTTTGATACATTCAGTCCATTGGGTGGCAAACGCCAGTGCCTCCCACAGAACTGGGCCCAGTAAGTGTTTCATTAATGACAGGAGCTATTTTTCACTCGCTGAGCATCTGTGAACGGTTGTATGATCCAAGTACCAGAGAGCTCTAAGGGAGCATGCAGCCCCCTCAATGTTCTCCATGTGCAATATAAAACAGAAAACACAAGAAATTACCTATAACTTGTAAGTTTTGAGTTAGACCTCTACCCACAGGCTGCTTGTTCAACTACCTGATTTCTCTTCCAGCCCTGGGCACTGGCAAGAACCACTCCTAGTAACTGGTGCCCAGAGCAGCCTCATCACTCAGGAGGCCCCGGGGCCTATTGAGGCTCAGCAGAAATGTGGACAGATGGAAGAGATTATAAGACTGGGCACGAAGGAAGAGGTCCCATTCCAAAGCAAATGCATTCTTGCTGTGCAACCCTGACACTCACATCCTAAAAATTGTTATTTAATGTACTGTCCACATCCGAACGTGACTCACCTTCTGAAATGGAAATCTGGGTGGTTACCAGCTAGGGACAGGACAGCACTTGTTGGTTGGTAGCCCCACAGGCAGTGCTGACCTCAGGCTGGAGGCCACCCTGCAGGCTATGGGGACTCCAGAGCTGAGGCCTTGGCCTAGAAGAACCCTGACCCCAGCACAGACGGATATGTTTCTGATCCAGTGTGGCAAATTTCTAAATCTTGCCTGTGGGATGACATTTGCTCCTCTCAGAAAAGGAGCAGGGGGCCCAGCAGGTTCCAATTGACTCCAAAGGAGAAGCAGCTGTAGGAATCCTGCAGTGCACTGATTACGGAAGTTCATTTTCAGGTTGTGGTTTCCAGTGGATGGGGGCCCCTCTTATTCCTTGCCCCAATCTGAGCTGTCAAAGAAACCTTGGAAAATCAAAATTGCCTCATCCATTCATCCAGAGCTAGAACTCAGACAAAGCAGGAAGGATCTAGAAATAATAGCATCCGTCTTATAAGAACCTCATAAGTATTTGACACTGGGGTCAGTGCTTTACAAATGTGACTTCTAGCTTGTAAACTCATATGGCAAAACAGGACATCCTAGATTGACAAATGGGGACATACGGACTGTGAGTGACAGTCACTGCTTTCTTCCTCACAGTTACGTAGCCCATTCTTTGAGCAGATAGTAGATTATCTTCTAGTCCACCCACACAATCAGCCTTCTGAGGTTGCTGTCACTCATGGTCCCATTTAATGGAGAAGAAAACTGAGGGCTAAGGAAGAAATCTCTAAATGACCTACAGCTTGAGGAACCCAGCATACAGCTGTTAGTGCTTTCTCTGCCATCCAAATCTAGGTCTTTCTGATTAGGAAATCTGTAACAATCGAGTATACTATGTGCCACCCACTCTCCTTGGTGTTTAACATGTCACCCCAGCCGATCTTCACGGTGATCCCATGCTATGTGTTACATTTTCATACTTTTATAAATAAAGAAACTGAGGTTCACTAATAAGGAGAAGCAGAATTCAAGGCAGGCCTGAGCCTGGGGGGCTACCCTTAAAGCCAGCGTACTTCTCCAAGTCTCACGGAGGGATCATGGTCCCTGAGTTTCTGATCTTCTGTCTGCTGCTGTAATTTTATCATTTTTAGTGAACACTGGGAGCCAGGCTCTAATACGGCTCCAGGCTTGGTGGGGTCCCTTCTGTCATTCTTTCCTACATCAGCCTTCAAACGCTGCTGTAAAAAATGCATTTGAGACTTGAACCGCACTGTGTAAGCTACAAACAGATGATTAATTTAAACTGATGTTGATTTTTATAGACTATTAAGAGTGAAATGAGTTTCATATATTTACTAACTTAAAAGAACATGAAGTTTGTGGTTTTTAAATTACTGTAAAAATGATTAGTAGGATTTTCCCCTTATATAAAGCTGAAATGAATAGCACCTTTGACAAGGTAAACATTTCCAAATAGGGTCTCCTAGGCCTTGCAGATCTCTAAAGCAAGGGGAAAGTGAATTGCATGCCTTGTCAATCAGCCCAGACACTGAATGCCACTAGAGGAGTCTGTACCCAGACTAGGGGCTTCCAACATGGCCAGATTTGTTAAACTGAGTATGTGGTATGAGTATTCACCAAGGGCTTAGAACAGTCAAGAGCTCCTGTGGAGCTGACGCTGAAGGGCCAGGCAGAGGATGAGAAGACCTGAGGAACTGTGCAAGCAAAGGCACCAAGGAAGAGGTCAGGCTCAAGAGCCAGGCTGTAAAGAAGACCCCATAGTAAACGATTTGATACACCTGGATGCAGTCCTACATCAGAGGCTCTCTAGAATGCATGTAGGGCACAAGTATTTCTGTTCCCACTATGGCTGACAGTCAGTGAGCCCTGTGATGTTTTAGGCCTTGCTGGGAGACACATATCCCTGTGTCCCATTTCTGCATGTTTTGGGAACAAAATACCAACCACCTGCCTTCCAGTCTATCTTTCCAAAGTTGTTTGTGCAAGAGCAGAGGTAGTTATCTCTCTCTAAAGCAAAGGGTAGGTTCCAACCCCTCAGTTGTAGCCAGCACTCTTCAGACAGAGTCAACTGGATCTATTCAATCTTCAGAGAGGCTCTGCTGGGATGGATCATGTGGAATGCAGTGAACGAGTCCCATGATGAATGTGCCTGCAGGCTGGAATAGCAGGAAAAACAGTAGCTACTGCGTGTTCGGATGGAAGCCTCAGAATGAGGCAGGAGCTAACAATGCATCTCCAGGCTGAAACAGAGAACCCATGCATTCTAGAGAGCCTCTGGTGCAGGACTGCATCCAAAGCTGAGCATGACGGGCACAGACGACTGCTGCAGAAAACACTCAAAGCACTGGAGGAAAACTGGCAAGAGCTAGTCTCCCTTTCATCTACTGTTTTGTTCTATCCACGCTCCCTGCCTAGTAGACGGTGCCACCCACATTCAGGATGCATCTTCCTCAATGATTTCTTGAAAATCCCTTAAAAGACACACCCAAGCATGTGCTCCAACCAATTGAGCAGGCATCTGTGTTGGTCAGCTTTCTGTCACTATAACAAATTACTTGCGGTGATCAATGTGTGAAAACAAAAGGTTTGTTCTGGCTCTTAGTCCATAGACAGTTGTACCCAGTTTTGAGAGCTCTGATGGGGCTGCCCTATGGCAGCAGCAAGGAACAGATAACAAAGTCTCTCACCTCATAGCTAAGAAAAGTGAAACAGAAAGGAGAGGCTTGGAGAGTTCCACAGTTACTTCTCAGAACATGCCCCAACAAGCTAAAGACTCACATTAGGACACACAGCCTCAGCAGTGACCAGAATATCAGTGAATTTTTCCAGAGCCCCACTTCCCATGACGAGGACTGGCAGATCGTGTGATGGTTGGCTTCTGGCTGTCGACATCACTAGACTAAAGGACACTGCTAAAGTTCAAGTATTGGATGACCCTCAAATATACACATGTTCAAAATCTGGTCTTCAAGGTGGCACTAGTGAGATGTGGTTGTGACAGTGGCCATGGACTAAGCAATCAGCAAATGGTCTAAGATCGCAGACCCTGAAGAGCTCTTGAAAATCATATGCTAAATGCATTTCTGACAGATCTCATTTAATCCTTACAGAAATCATGAATGTGTTGACTAGCAGCATTTGGTCCTAAGAAAGAAAACAAGACAGCCTGAAGGCTTTTGAAACACCATTCGTCTTGGCTACAGAGTTTGAACTCTGTGTATTCAAACAGTCTGGGAAGTGTTTTGAACAGAAAAAGAACACAAGGAAAAAAGCCTTTTCAGAAAACTTCTCTGACTCCGGAGTGTTCCATGGATTGAGCAGGGAGGAAATCCTGTTAGGAAACAGGCTAGTAAATATTAAGAGGGAGAAGTAAGATTCAAGATGGTTTTGAAAGATGGGCTAAATGTACCCACAGTGGAATTTCACAAGCCTAAATGTCAGGCCCTGGACAAGACTCCACCACACCAACGACTCCAGGAAACGGCTGTGAGACGTGACTTAGCAGTGCAGCCCTTGAGAAGGAAGCCAAAAGCTTCCAAGGAGGAGGAAGCTAGGGCGGGGGGGGGGGGTGGGGAGTGGGGGTGGAGGGTGAGTCAACAGAGGGTGTGTCTTCCAAAGGGATGCTTGCGCCTCAGCTTTGGAGAAGGTCAGTGTTGGGGACTGAGGGAACAGTGGGGCTCTGGCACGCTGTGTTCATGTAGCTATTGACTGATCTCTCAGGTGCCAGCCTCTGTGTCACCACTTTACATGCACACTTTGCTGTGAACCCCACAGCAAGCCTCCTGTTTTACAAATAAGGAAAGTAAGGCTCAGAGAATCTTGCCTAAGCTCTACTAGGTAGCTGGAGGTAAAGCTGGAACTCAAACCCAGACCTCCTGTCATTGTGACAGCCATGTCCCTAAGCAGTATGGTAGCTTCTATATCCTGAAGGATGCTGATAAAATGAAACAGGTTCAAGGGATACACAAAGATCAGTAAGCAGGAGCCAAGACACTGGTGTGTGTGTGTGTGTGTGTGTGTGTGTGTGTGTGTGTGTAGGTTGGTGTTGAGATCCTAAGCATGCAAGCTGTCCATAGAGAACCCACATACACACCTGTGGACTGTGTGGCTCTTTGGGGATCAAAGAGTAGTTAGAATCTTCAGTAGGACAGCTCCCATCTGTTTGCATGGAAAACCCTAGGTGTTCTTTAAAATCAGGCCATTACTCCTCCCCTATAATTCCTCTGTCTGTATAGGTGCACCTCCTCTGTGCACTTACAATCCCCAGGCTTCTCAACCATCCTCTGATTCTACCCACAAGGCCATAGGCTATACTCAACACCTCACAGACCCGTGGGTGGGTGCCACAGATGCTGAATGGGAAAGAAGAACACTAGTAAATAAGTGAGCAAGTCATGTTCCTCAGAGACACAGGCCATGAAGTAAACCCAGAGGAGGAAATCTAGAAGGCTGGGGAAACAAGGAGAAAGGTTTGCAGCTGCTTAGCCCTTCTGCTTCATTGGGCAGCTGCTTCAGCGGCAGGCCTGGAGGGAGCAGGGGCAGGAAGAAACAACCTACCTTGGGCAGTTAACTTCTTAACATGCTGTTCTTCACTGGAGTCACTCTGATGGGAAATACAGAACAGGTGCCCAGGGGAAACCCATTGTTTCTCAGATGTTCCAGGCCAGAGTGCCAAGAACAAAACTCGTGCTCTTTGCACGGTAACTCCAAGAACAAAAAGGTAAGAAGGAGGCTTTGACGGTACCTCCTAGTAGGCTGAGGCAGCCTACATGAGCTCTTCCTGATGGCCCAGTTCTCTGGAAATAAGCCTTCTCTGACACCCCAGACTTCGTGTCTCAGTCTCTTCTCAGTCCAGCCTCGCTGAGTGCCTGTGCCAAGCTTGTTGCCCTTCCAGCCCACTCCTGTGTTTGGGGACACCTCTTCAAGTGTAACGTTTCATGTTCAGGATGACAAGAAGCTCACTTGCTGCCTGAGCCTCTGCTGCCTGAAGCAGGAATATGACAGACCAGCCCTGAACCTCTCAGCTTCCTGAATTGTGAGTGTGTTTAGTAAACTATAGGGTACTCTTGCAAATCTCAGGGATGCAATGCTTCTTATTAATTCTGTCATCCTGAGCATAAAACTTTATACCTGTATTCCAAATACAGGAGTGGGATGGATGTGCAATAAGCTTAGCACAGATACTCGGCGATGAGGGACTGAGAAGATGCTAAAACATGGAGCCTGGGGCTGTCAGGTTTCTTTCTAGAGAATTGAGGCACCAGAAAGAGCTCAGTTAGGCTTCCTTAATCCTCTAGGAAGTACACAGGAAACTTCCATGTAGAGGGTCAGAGAAGGAGTGCATTTCCTCAGGGTCCCTCAGTCTCTGAGTTTCCCTCTCTCAAAGTATAGCACCCCACCTGGTATCTGCCCAGTTGGGCTTCTGTTTACCCACAAACAAAAAAAGTTGGGGGCCAAATTCCTCCACTGCTTACTTGAAGCTGCTTTCCTGCCCAGTGAGTGCTGAACGAGTGTGTCTGAGAAAAAGATCCAGGCAAGGACACAAGGCCAAGCTAAAATTCCTACCAGGGGCAAGCAGACCCTCAGCAAATAGTCTGAGCCTTTGGAGGTTCCCAATACCAATGAGCATTTTAACAGCAAGAGAATGAAGGTCTGGATTGGTCCTCTGGGTCTCCCCAGCATCAAGCATGAGAAAGAGAACAGACTGGGTCAGTCAGCCCCACCCTGAGGCAGACAAGTGGGTCTCACAGGATATACTGTACTGTCACTCTGAGGGACTTGAAGTGGGGAAGGGAGGATCCCAACCACTCTTTTCTCATGAAAGTGTACCCTGAGCCTTCTAATTAAGCTTCTCCATGACCTAAGAGGCCAAGGTCACCTCCTTATCCCTCTCACCTCTCCCTTTGACAGTGGGAACTAGATGGGCCTTTTGTAGATAGGCTTTTCTCTACTAAAGATGGGAGTGTGGGTAGGGGGGCAATCTGGTTTCCTGGACTTTATGGCTCCACACCCTGTACTCAGACCCCAATTTAAGACTTGTATAGGAGAGCTAGAAGGGGCAATTACTGTTCCTGGAGCTTTGAAGGCCAGTTTGCTCTGTGGTAACAGAGGTGTCAAGAAGTGATGATTAGCAGTAATAGTGATTCTTATTAGCAGTGGGGCTTAGTTCTTTAGAAAAGTTAAGTAGTTCGGCAGTGATTTCCCAACTGCTGTGGTTCATTCCAGTGTTAAGTTTTGTTCTTGAAAAGGGCAACACCATGGCAGGATGCTGTGAAACTGGGAGTTGTGCCATGGGCCTCCAGTAAAGATCATAGGCCACTTCTGGTCACAGAGGTAGAGAAGGCACTGGCAATAGTCACTTGAAAATTCCTCCAGGTAGCAAATCTGGTCCCGCCTCTTTCCCCTGAGCTACTGTCTCCCTAATTCTCCAACAAGGCACACTGGGCCTCATGCATTCCTTCTAGGATGCTTTTCCAACTCTGGACATACAGTAGTCCATCCATGCAGAAGGCTTAATTCTTTTGTGACACCTCTTCCTGTCAGGCACTGTGTGGATCTCTTATGTGCCGATGGGTGCCTCAGACTAGTTTTTTTTTTTTTTTTTTTTTGCAGTGCAAGTATCTGTCTGTCTGTCCTCTGCTATGCTGGGAAGTTGCCAGGCATTGTTTTCAGTTCATTCACTCTATTCCCTAACTTAATTTGACAGAATGGACCTCTTCTGTACTTTACACCTGGCCAATAACGGACTGACAAGTTTTCCCACCAGTGCAGCCATCCTTCAGACACCTGCAGGTAAGCTTGCAATGCACCTCCAGAACTAGAACATGTCAAGGATCCAGATTCTTTTGCATCTTTTATTGCTTAAATTCTGCTGTGGTTACAAATGGGAATGGCCATGTCTCTGTGCGTTTCCTTCTCCTCTTAGACACACTGGAAAATCTTGAGACTCAGGACAAGCCAGGGGTAATTCCCACCCTTGGCCATGGAGATTTATCCGAGGCATGCATGTGACCCATTCAGGCCAATGACAACGTGGCTAATGGAGCTTTCCTACCTGATCTGTAGGAACTAAGCCTTCCTTCGCTCATCACAGACAGTGAAAATGGGAACCTACACTGTGTGTATATGACCATCCACTTTTCTATTACATACATTCCAGCCTACAGACTTGAAGAAGGCCCACAGGGCATCAGGAGACAAACAAAGAACACTGACAATTGATCCCACTGCTTGCCATAGGTAGGAAACTCACCAGTACTATAGACTTAAATGGAAAAGCCACCCAGGGGCTTGGATATTTGAATGTTTGATTCTGAAGTTAGTAGAACCGAGTAGGAAGGACTAGGGGGTATGACCTTGTTAGAGAAATCATGTCCCTAAGGGTAGGATTGGATGTTTCAAAGGTCCACACCAGACCAGTCTCCCCCTCCTCCGCCTACTACCTGAAGGTCAGGATGTAAGCTCTCAGTTACTCCTCTAGCACCATGTCTGCCTGGCAGCTGCCATGCTCCTCACCATGTCATGAGCAGACCCTCTGAAACTATAAGCAAGCCCCCAATCAAATGCTTTCTTTTGTAAGTTTCTTTGTGTCTCTTCACAGCAGTAAAAGAGTGACCATGACAAGAAATATCAAAGAAAAAAATCTGAATGGAGAATAAGTAGGGCTACCCAGAGGCACAGTGGCCCCAGCATCAGACACACGGAGCTAGCTGCCTGAGAGGCTGCATCCACCCATACTCCTCTCACCGTCTATCTGAACCTAAGCTAGAGTGTGTCTGGGTTTCCTTGACTTGAACTTACTGGCCATCAAGAAATAATAATACCACTTCTTTTTTCATTTATGTCCACCGGGACCCACCAAAGATTCAATGTAAACATTTTCCAAGGGTTGTACTCTCTGATATATTACTTATTACCACAGTCAAGATAATCTTTCAGTATATTTCTTCAGTGGGACAAAGTAAGTACAGCTCACCCATTTTAGAGATACCCTAATGGAGTCTCCATGAAGCAGAGAGACTTGGGTCCGATAGCTATTACAAAATGAGAGATCCTAAGCTAGAATGTCCATGTCATTGTATTTCTTTGTGCTAACCAGTCATGAACACATGCACTGGCAACAAGGCAGTTTGACTAGTTGGCTTCCTGAGATTTTCTCCACTTCCTGCTGTGGTTAGCAAAGCCCTTCCAACAAGCACATCATGTTGCCTTTCCCACCGCTGTGGCAGAATGCCTGACAAGAGCAAACTTAAAGGAGGAAGGCTGTATTTTGGCTCACAGTTGAAGGGCACAGTCCATCATGGTAGGAAAGAATGGTATTCAGCTTACCTACTCCTTTGTATTTTGTCCAGGACTCCAGTCCAGGGACTAGTGCTGCCATTTCAGTCTAGAAATTCCACCACAAACATGACCAAAAGTTTGTCTCTTAGTTGATCCTGTCGAGATTAGAGTATCAACCACCACACACATCCCAGATCCTGACTTGCTTCTAAGGGGGGTAGTGTGTGTCACCTTTACAGCTTCTCACAGTGGCCTCTCTGGATCTCCTTGCAGAGAATCTAATTCTTCCATACATTGCTTGGCCTCAGCAGCCTCCAGGAACCTTGCAGTAAGCATCTAGAATATGGGGATACTTGGTATGGAGGTTTGGATAAGAACGCCCCTCCCCACAGGCTCATCTATTTCAATGCTTAGTCACCAGGAAGTGGCACTACTTGAGAGGGATTTGGACATGTGGCCTTGTTGGAGTGGGTGAGACTTTCTTGGAGAAGTGTGTCACTGGGGATGGGCTTTGAGGTTTCAAAAGCTGAAGCCAGGCTCAGTGTCTCTCCTCTCTCTTCCTGCTGTCTGTGGATCTGTATGTAGAACTCTCAGCTACTCTCCAGCACCATGTCTTCCTATGTGCCACCATATTCTCTGCCACAGTAACAATGGACTAAACTTCTGAACCTGTAAGGAAGCCCCTATGAAATGCTTTATTTTATCAGAGTCATCACAGTCATAGTGTTTCTTCACAGCAATAGAGTACCTACTAAGACACTTGGGAAAGAAGGCTCCCAGAAGAGGCAGAAGCAAAGACAGAGGATGCTGCCAAAAGGTTCTGCTTTCATCGGCAGAAATGTAGATGGAAGATGGAAAGCTGGAAATGACTTTTGGAAAGCCATACAAAACCAGTCTTGAGTCTGGACCAGCTTCTGATTGACATGTTGGGCAATTTACTGCATATCTTATTTCTCTGCGAAGTAAATACTGTCTTTGAAAATGTGTGTGTGTGTATGTGTGTGTGTGTGTTTGTGGTATGTGTATGTATGTTGCCTATGTATGTTTGTGTATGTGAATATGTGTATTTGTAGTATGTGTTTTATGTGTATGTGTGTGAGTTTGTATATGTTTATACGTATGTGTGTACTTGTGGTATATTTGAGGGTATTTATGTGTGTGTTTGTGATGTGTGTATATGCATTATGTGTGTCTATGCATGTTTTTGTAGTATGCATGTGAGTGGATGTATGTGTGTTTATGGTGTATTTGTGTGTATGTATGTTTGCATTTCTGGTATGTGTGTTTATGTACTATGTGTATGTGTTTTGTGGTATGTGTTTTGTGTATATGTATGTATACCTGTGGTATGTATGTGTATATGTTTGTTGTGTATTTATATGCATGTATGTGTGTTTGTGGTGTATTTGTATGTTATGTCTATGTGTGTATGTGAATGCATTTATAAGTATGTATATGTTGTGTGTATAGTATGTGATGTCTGTATATGTCTGTAGTATGGTGTGTGTGTTTGTAAGCTCCCAAAGATGCCTGACACATGGTAGTTGCCCAGTAAATCTTCTTTCCCCTTTCCTTCTCTTTGCCTCATAAGAATAATCATGCTTTGTTCTCCCAGTAGAAATCCAGAAGGAAAGAGTTGTGTGTGGCCCAAAGCTGGTGAGCACACACTATACATCCCAATAGTACCCAGCACCTCCTCAGCCCCATACTCCTCCCCACCTCTTCTGTCCCAATTACTTCTCATCCTTCATCCAAATCTCACACTCCCAACTCTGTCCACAGGGTATTCTCATGGACGACTGATTTGCACCTATGCTGGCCTGAAAGATTGCCTAATGACATCCTTTCTAAGAGAACATTGTCTTTTCCAACAGAGAGAATAGAAGGAAGGGAAAAAGGAGGCTAGGGTCTTGAAGATGGAAAAAAGAATACATAAAATCTAAGAGACTCACTGTTTCAAGGGCTTTTCCCAAGGATAACAGCCACAGGAAAAGGCTAGAGCACACCAGACATTGTTTTTTCCAGTCAATGCACCCAGGTTCTCTACTTTTACCATCTTGCTCTCATATACGTTTTTTTTTCCTATGATCAAAATGGTTCCTAGCCTTCAAGGCTCAGCATAAGAGCCTTTTGACATTGACCAGCTCAAATGTTTCACCAGGGCCGATACTGGGTACTGTGAATACAGTGCCAAGCAGGGAAGACACCTAAAAAGCTTCTTAGAGGGCTCCCAGCAGCACCTTACTCCACTTAAACTATTTATGTACTTATTTTTGGTTTCTTAAGACCTTCCTATCTATCAAGCCTTTGTTTGAACTCATTATGTAGCCCTGGCTGGACCTGAACTTACTACAATCCTCCTGTCTCACACTCCCAAGTACCAAGATACTTGTGTGTGCCACCATGCCCATGTTCATTTGTTTGTTCAACTTGGTGATTGAACCCAGGACCTTGAAGATGCTAGTCAAGTGCTCTACCACTGAGCTGAATCTCCAGGCCTGGGATTCTCCTTACAGATGGTTTTTGTCTCCTCCCTCTGCTCCCATAACTGTTACTACTGCTGCCACAATGACTTTTATGACTTTCTTCCTTTTTTAAACATCTGTAAATCAGAGGCTGGTAAGACGGCTCAGTGGTTACGTGTACTGACTATTCTTGAAGAACTAAGTTCAATTCTGAGCACCCGAATGGTAGCTTACAACCATTCTTAACTCCAGCTCCAGGGGACTCAATACCCTCTTCTGGCACCTCAGACACACATGTAGTACATATACATGCAGGCAAAACATACATATACATACACATGCAGAAAGTAAAGAATAAAATTCTAAAAATTAACCTAAAACTCTATATACAAGGGTGACCAACGCATCAGTTTGCCTGGTCTTAGTTTGGTATGGTCAGCAAGTAATAAAATTCGGCAGCGGCCCACCTTGTCTGGCCCTTTCCAGTGCCTGCTAGCCTCTAGTAACTGTGGCATTTTAAACAATAACTGCATATATGTGGGTATCAGGGCCACCTAATCCAACTCTATTAATTGCTTTAGATATTTCTAGTTATTAAGGATCTTCCACTAACGTAGTTGAACTAGAATCCTCTGAACCTGCAAACGGAGCTCAGTGGTACAGTGCTTGCCTGGCACGTGCAAGGACCTGGGTTAAATGAACAGCACATCCCACCCCACCCCCAATATAAACAAAGTATTCATAGCTCCCACCAATTAGTTGTATTCTAACTAGGGACACAGCCAAACCCAGACCCATATAGGTAGTAGCCCTTCAAGTATTGAAGAATGGTTACATACCTTTCCTCTTGCCCTCCTCAGATTTTCTAAGAGTTCCTTCCATTGTAACCAGGGTAATAAGATTTGGGGATATTGTCCACTGTCCTCTGTTCCATTCTACCTCCCTAGTAAAGTGCCTGATTGAAATACTAGTGTAGAACTAATCCCCTCCCCCTGTGCTTCTTGAGTAAACTCCTAATTATACAGACAATGGCTTCGTGTGTGTGTGTGTGTGTGTGTGTGTGTGTGTGTGTGTGTGTGTGTGGTAGCCACTTTAAGCACTATACACAGATTCACTAGATGAATGCAGAATAAAGATTGTTGAAACCACAAGAAGTCACTTAAGCCATATCTCTCTAAAATTTATATCCACCTGGAAGCTCAGAACATAGAATTACATTGTTGAGGTTGGGTCTGTTGCTATGTACTGTAATGCAAAATACTGACCCTTATTGCTTCAGGGATGAGAAAATCTACACATATACCAAATAATACTATGTGACCTTCCTCCTTAATTTAAAACTACTGGTTGAGTGAAGATGCCAACAGCCTATAGCTGAGCAGAAGAGAGATAGGTGGGGTTTCAGTTCCTAGGCTTGAACTCTGAGGAGAAACCATGAAGAGGACAAACGAGAGAGAAGGTGGAAAGTTATAACTGGGGGTTACGGCCAGGGAAGTAGATGTTATAGCATAGAGGGTAGATATTTGCCCAGCTCTAGTGCTGACTAGGGCCAATTATAAATATAAAGGTTTTGTGTCATTTATCTGGGAAATGAATGATCTAAGGCAGGGTAGAACACACCCCCCCCGTTGAGATTATATAATACAACATTACATAAATAGTTATTCCTGATGTAACTGAAACAGTTAAGGTTCTCCAGTATCAGGGCACTAATCCATCTCCCAAGTGGAGAAAACAAAGGAGACAAAGACAGGGCGGGAAGACAACACGAGGAGTATCTTGAGTGACCTCTCCCATCGATGGGACAAAATACCTGGCAAACACAATGTAAGGAAGAAAGACTTTGAGTCGGTTTAAGAAGAGATACATCCATCAAGGTGGAAATGGCATGCCAGTGAGAGTGAGCGCTTCGAGACTCTGCCTTCTGCAGCAAGGAAGCAGAGTAACCAAGGCTGCTTCTTAGTTCTTCTCTGCTTTTCTTTAGTCCAGGACTCAGGGTGGGTCTTCCTTCCTCAGCCACACCTCTCTGCAAACACTCCCAGAAAGACTCATAGGTGTGTTTCCACACTGACTCCAAATTCAGTCAAGCTGAAAGTGAGGATGAATTACCAAAGGAAGATACTATGTAACAATAGAGGCAGAAATGGGAGAGCATGAAATGCTGAGGACTGATGAGGAATCAAACCCCACAGCCTTCTTGGGAACAAGGGCATCTTCTCCCTTACAGTCTTCAGAGACAGTGTGTCTACTCACCCCTTGACTCCAGACTCTTAGACCATGAGAACAGATTCCATAGTTGTAAGCCATCTGGTTGTGGCAACTAGTTATAAGCTCTCACAGATCGGCATGGGAATATCATCTCGTTATTCTTCCCCTAAAGATGTTATGAGATTATTGAGGGAATAGTCAACAAAATTAAGAGGCAAGATTTCAAAAAAAAAATTACTTTACTACTCATTGGCTGTACAGCACCAAAAAGTAAACTAGATTTTTGGATCTTCAGTTTGATCATTAGAAAAACGAGAAACACAAATATGTGGCACACGGGATGTGTTCAGTGACCAAGAGTGGTAAGGAACAGACAATTTACAAACTTCTCAGATACCAGTAATCTAATGCTTCCTCTCTCTGTGTGTATCTCTTTGTCTCTGTCTATCTCTCTATCTCTGTCTCCATCTCTGTCTCTCTGTCTCTCTCTCTCTCTCTCTCTCTCTCTCTCTCTCACACACACACACACACACACACACACAGTGTTGTCAAGCAAGTTTTCTAGAGGGTCTATTGGGTATTTTTTTTTAACCTATACATTCTATACCTATGAAATCTATAACATTGTTGGTTTTCTAATTAGCTTTTTAACCCCTTGTACATTTTTTTGGTTTTGTCTTTCTGCTTGTCTTAGTTTTATTTTGCATCTCATTCTCTACATTCCTTGGTTAGATATTTAATTGCCCATTTCTCATTCATTCTAACTTTTAGGTGTAAACATGAAGGTTATGATTGACTTTTGACCATGACTGTCCCTGTAGTCTGTTTTCATATGTGGTAGCCTCATTTTCAGTTTATTAAATAGTTTACAATTTACAATGTTTTCACATTTAAATCTTAATTAATTAATTAATTAAATTTAATTTTACGTTTAATTTTTTCTTTTTTGAGTTACTGAAGTGTACTACTTTCACACTGTACCTTAGCCTAACTGATTTAATCCCTTGCTATCATTATGTAGAAGTTATAAAAAGTAACGCTTTCTGTAAACAGCTTTTTCTATTAGCTCTCTCTTTTAGGTAAAGAATATCATGTCTAATGAAAGATATATAATTTCATTTTCTCATCATGAAAGCAGCAACCCCAGAATGTCAGCAGCTTTGAAAACTCAGACAGTTTTAAATGGGTACATTACCAAAATTTTTGAATATACTAAGCTCAGAAAAAAAAAAAAAAACCCTGTAATCTTACTCATCTGTGTTAGCAGTGTCCAGTGGCACTGACGTGCTTTTGAATTATGTTCCCAGGATTACAGAATAAACATCAGTCTTCTGTAAGGTTGAATACTGTGGTGATTTCAAGAGGAATGGCCCCCAAAGACTCGTGTGTTTGAAAGCTTGGCCCATAGGGAGTGGCACTATTAGGAGGTGTGGCCTTGCTGGAATAGGTGTGGCTTTGTTGGAGAAGTGTGTCACTGTGGGGGCAGGCTTTGAGGTCTTAGATGCTCAAGCAAGGTCTAGTGGCTCAGTGTTTTTACTTGGCATGTACAGATCAAGATGTAGAACTCTCAGCTCCTTCTCCAGCACCATGTCTACCTGCAAGCCACCATACTTCTTGCCATGATGATACTTGACTAAACCTCTGGGATCATAAGCCAGCCCCAGTTAAATGTTTTCCTTTACAAGAGTTGGGGTGAGGGGGCTGGGGATCATGGTGTCTCTACACAGAAATAGAAACCCTAAATAAAGCCCATTTCTCTGTAAAGTCTTCACAAACCACCTTTTTTTTTTATATCAAGTGCTTTGCCTACAAGTCTAGAATTCAGCTCTGGCTAACAACTCATACTGTAAACTCAGAGTTAGGGCTGTGGCTCACACTTTTTCCTACACCTTCAGATAACCCCTGGCTTCTCCCCTCTTTAATCACATAGCAACAAACAGCAAGTACTGTAAGTGTTTGATTCCACCTTTTACAGGACACCTATGAAAGTTTACTCTGAAATAAAAGGTGGAGATTTTAAAGCTAGAAAGGGACCCAAGCAAAAGGAACTTTCAAAGGTTAAAGTCATTGTATGAGATATATGATTAGAAAAGAAAAACTATTCCAAAATGTAAAGAATATGCATTTGGAGCACATGTAGTGGCTACTATCTCATGTTCTGGCAAGGGTGACCCTTGTATGTCTGATTTACTTTTCAAATTGCTGTGGTGACAGCAACTTAAGGAAGGAATGGTTCCTTCTGGGTCACAGTAGAAAAAGGCATTCAGTCAGCCACAGCAGGGAAGACACGGCAGCTACAACATGAGGCGGCTAGTCACACTGATTAAGATTCAGAGAACAGACAGCAAGTGTGGCCAGACTATCTACCCTCCAGTCTCACCCTTGTGACGACCTACTCCAACAAGACTCTGCCTCCTCAAGGTTCCATGACCTCTCCAAACGGCACCACCAGCTGGAAAACAAGTGCCCACCCAGGAGACAATAAGAGAAATGTCTCTTTAAATCACAGCAGTGGCATTGGCCATGGACTCCAAGAGGATTCTCACAACTGTGCACACTCACTGATGCCCAACAAACCTGTGAAGAGGACAAGCAGACGCTATTATCCTTGTTTTTTGGAAAATAGGTATTTAGGGTTCAAAACGATCAGTCTTTCCAAGGTCATAAAGGTAGTAGACAGTTGAAGTAGAAGCAAGCCAAGATCTGTGCTCTGTCCTGCTTCTCTATTCTTTAGGCTACAGTGACTCCAAACTGATTTTGGAATTCTAGACATAAGTCACTGCACTCGGTCACCAGCTTGAATGGCCAGATTGCCACCCTGGGAATTCCCTTTGGATAACTGGGTAAGCATGCGCTGAGAGACACTAGAGGGTAGACACAATCCCTGCCCTGATGAAGCTCGCAGACTTGTCATGCAGCAACTGCAAAGCATAAGACAAATCCTATCTGCTGGGAGCGCTACATCAGAATTAAGGTAATTAATAGGGACATTAAGCATCCTTCGTTGAGCATCTACTATGCGTCAGGCTCTGTCCTGAACACTTTGCTATGCGGTGAGTAGCATGAAGCACCACACTGCTTAGCTCACAGCCAGAGTTTAAGAGCTGGCAGACAGTTGACTATAGCTTAAAAATAAAACCAGGGGTTCTTACCTACAGAACAAGGAAACGCTTTACATTGAAATTACCTAGAATAGCTTTTCAGAGAAGCAACTAATCCCCTGAGAAATGAGACTGGGGGTGGGGGAGAATAAGGCAAGTAATCTCTACAATGGGGACACTGTAGCATCTTGGGGAGCACTTGAGAAGACCTGGGTATAGGCAGCACTAGAGGGAAAGAAAAGGAGAGGAGACATTATTTTAGGACAGCTAGAGACTGGCTACAAAGGGATGGCCTACAGCTAGAGAGCCCCAAGAGGCTAAGTTCTCCCCAGGCTTGACCTGGCTCCAAGGGGAGGCACCGATGGCCAAGGCTATTTGTTTGTACATTACATTTTTTCCTGAACAGATTCCAAATCCTAGTTACCAAAGAAAAAAGAAAACAGACTTATTGGGCCAAAGGCTTTCCCTGAGAAATGTCCTTGTGGCTATGAGCCAGCATAGGATTCCCCCCACAGCCTAGACCAGCAGACGGCAGACTGGAGCCTTCCCCAAACCTTTCAATAAGGCAGGGATTAAAAGTTATTCCCTGGGAGATTTTCAACAGAGTCATGTGCCCAGCAGCTCTGCCCTAGTATTTAGGCCCACCCAACTGTGGCATGCATCCTGGTGACGTTTCAGTCCCTCCCAGGCCCGCCCTCCTCTTTCCTGTTTGGCATGGCCCAATGCTTCCTGCCAGGCCATACCTCCTCTGAGTGTTCCCTGAGAGTGGTGTTCCCAACCTCTGACCCCCAAAGCAGGGTAGGTTGTGGCTTTGACTTCAGTGCTGGACAGAGCCATGGAAGTGATTCCAGTAGCCATTCCAGTGCCCTGTAATGGTAACACCCACTACACAGGCTCATGCCCCAGCACTCCCTGCATACTCCCTGTCTTTCATAAACCAAGGACACGAGGGGAGGAACATCCCTGGATGTAAAAGGTAAAAGAAACTAGGGACATTATTTGTTGAAGACTTTGAAAAATAAAATTCAATGGGTCAGTCTTTTTTTTTTTTAAATCACACACAGGGAACTCTGCAGTGCCACAGGAAATCGGGTTGTGGGAAAAGACATTTTTTCCCCTGACACATTGTTAGGGAAGAACAAGGGTATCTAAGTCAGATGCCTCTGCTCAAATCCCTGATCTACTGACTATGACCCCTGTGCAATTCTGGGTGAAAGGTTTAACCTCTCAGACTATTGCAAACTCAGGTGTCTGTGGTAAGGTCTCAGCAGGAGAGCACGAGTTTGGTATCTATCAGCGGCCTGAGGTGATATGTGAGTTCAATGCTGTCCATTGCCTCTCGTGCCACCCCCTTCCTTCCCTGAAATCTGAAGGCAGCCGTGCTGGAGCTCTGGTCTGGTTTACTTCACAAGCTGTTTGTCACATGTGAAGCTGAGTCACCCTGAGTTCCTGCTGCCTTGAGGCTGTGCTCTCCTGAAAAGGATGTGTAGCTGCACCAGCCCCAGGTTCTGAGTGGACATGCCGTTCTGGGAACCCTGCGAACGCTGACTGGAGATGTGAGATTGCTCACACAGGCCTAGGCTTTCTTGTGGTAGGACATTTCCAGTGAGAATGTAGACATGTGAGCCTACAGGCTACTGGGAAGAGTGGAAGTATTGCTGAGAAACAGCACCCTGGTAGGCACCCAGAGGAACCCCAGTGGTGGTCTAGGGGAGAAGAGAGTCCTCCACCAGTTCTTTAGAAAGATGTAAAATCTGTATATGGATCTGGACCATTCCACACTCAGGACCCTGTACGCACAAGGATGAAGCAAACAAAACTGAGTGACTTATAAACCAGGAATAGCATGTGTGCATTGTCTGGTCATAATTGGTGAGAATTCTGGAAAAAACAACAAACAAAAACCAAACTTGTTCTCATGATTACTGCCTCAGGGATGAAAAAGTATCAGAGTCCCAGAGAGATAAGGCGAAGTTCATCTGCTTCCGGAGCCTCTTCTGTGTTCTAGGAGAGACATGAGGCTCAGTGCAGTGAAGTAGCACATGGAAACCTGTCTAGCTTTGCTGAGATATGCAGAGAAGGGAGGGGGGGAAGGAGGGAGGGAGGGAGGTAGGCTAGGGAGGGAGGGAGGGAGGGAGGTTAGGGAGGGAGATTAGTAAGGGAGGGAGGGAGGGAGGGAGGGAGGGCTCAGACCTTCCTGACTTCATACTGCTAACCTGTCCTTTTTGGGACATATATATCCTCTCTCAAGGGCAAGAGGCAGCAAGCCTGTAGAGACCCAGCCCCTGACTGTCTTCTTCCTGCTCAGGGCCCCATACCCATGGCAGTGTAATAATACTGACTTGCCACAGTCAGAGATGCATGAACTTCCAGAGCGGCCCCTTGACTGGGCTGAGCCTTTCAGATGTCATTTCCACCCAGGTTTCAGTGGGGATTCACTTTCTTAAAATATACTTTGTTTTTCTTTCTAACTACAATTATTTTGTTGGAGGGTGACACTTGTGCCTTAACACTTGTGTGGCGATCAGAGAACAACTTTTAGGAGTTGGCGCTCTCCTTCCTCCATGTGGGACCTGGGGATTGAACTCAGGTCAACAGGCTTAGTGCCAAGCTCCTTTACCTGCGGAGCCTGGGGTTCTTTTTTTGTTGTTTGGGGTTGAGGACACTTTGGAATATCTTCAGTAGCTGGTGCCAGCTGCTGTTCTTGAAGGGCAACAGTTGTCTTGTCTCCCTGAGCCTATAGTGGGGGGACTTACTCCATGGTGGTGCCACATTCAGAAGTCCAGGTGTTAGTATTCTGTCTAAACTCCACCTCCACAGTTATCTGGCAACAGCCAGGTATCCTCCTCCCCACAGTTACCTGGCAACAGCCAGGTAGGCCTGCCCACTATAAAAGGGGCTTCATGCCTACTCCTCTCTCTTACTGTCTTGCTCTCTCACTCTCTTGCTCTCTTGTCTCTAGCTTCCCTCTGTCCCCTTGCCCCTCCCCC
>NW_021604670.1:888989-944269 GCF_004785775.1 Grammomys surdaster
TACCCTCCTGGCTCCCCTCCCCATGCCCTGAATAGACTCTATTCTATGCTATACCGGTGTGTGACAGGTCCCTCAGGGGGAAGAGATGCCTCGGCATGGGCCCACTGAGACATCCCCTTCCCCCATACCTCACCACACACCCACAGAACATACTCTTTATCTCTTTATCTTTTTAAAACTCCATCAGCAGGACCTCTGTGTTTATGCTGGCCATCCCCAAATCACAGTGAAAACAGCGCTTGTGACTGGTCTGCCCATGTGGTCACTTCACCCATCCTGCTGTCCCACGCCTAGTGTGTTCCCAGTCCATGGCCTTCACACCTGCTAGTCCATCTACTTCAAATGCAGTTCCTCCCCGTCTTCAACCCACTTCACCTCAACTGCATCCAGGGCTCTGCAAGTGGCCCTCTCTCAAAAGGCCTGTCCTGAGTTCATCGTGTCACGGTCCCTCACAGTAGCCATCTTGTCACATTGTCTTCTTAGTACTATGCATTATTATCTGAATGGCCACGGTGGTCCTTTTTCATCTACTGTGCTCCTCCTCCAGGAGAAAGTAAACTTTACCAAAGAAGATAGTTTGTCTGTTTCACTGCTAAACCCTAAATGATTGTAAGGACTGTGTCTACTCTTGATAATAAACTAAGAACGAAGGAAGAAAACTTATCTTACCGTGCGTCTTACTTATTTAATAAAACCTCTATGAAGGATTACAAGGATGAATTCTAGGAGCCTGGGAGATCTGTAGTTACTGAGAAGCATTCAACCTCAAAAGCCAGCAATAATCCTCTATTGTTCCAACACAACACAGGACAACTGTCCTTAAGAAGATATAGCCTGGGTGAAGACTAAAACCATTAAAGTAAGTTTCCAGCTACGTGCAGCAGCCCACTCCGGAGGCTGAGGCAAAAGGATGTCAAGTTTTGAGGGTGCCATGAGCTACAGAGCACATTTGAGGCTAGCCAGAGCTAAATGGTAAGACTCTATCTCTGCAAACAAAAAAATGAAAATGCAAAATCAAATGATAAGCCAGGGGCAGTGTGTGGAAGTGTGCAGGGATGTGTGGTGTATGTGGTGTGGGGTGTGTGCGTGGGGAGTATGTGGTGTAGGGGTGTGTGAGTATGTTTTATGTGTATGGTGCTGGGGGATGTGGGGGAGTACAGAATGTGGAGTGTGTGTATTAGGTGTGATGGGGTGCAGAGTCGGGGGTGGGTGGGGGTAATATATGTACATGTTCAGGTGCCTATGGAGATCACAGGCAACTAAGAGAGGTTTGTAAACAACATTGAAAGCATTAGCAAGTTTGAGAGACAACCCTACACAAGCAAGAGTATCAGTCCTCTCCACCTGGATATAGAGCCAGAAAGAGTTTTCTGATGAATCTAGCAGCCCAATAAATAAACCTGGGGAGGAAGAAGAGATGGCATTCCAAGCAGGGGAGCAACCTGTGCAAAGGCATGGAAAGATGACAAATTCTGGGACAGAGATGTGACAAAGTCAGATTCCTGTGTGGTCCCTGTGCTAGGAGGGCATACATAATAGTGACCAGGTGGGAGGTAAACAGATGTCATGGCAAAGGCTCCCCAGGAAGTGATGGACAAACCCAAGTCCAAGAACTGACTGTGTCACCAATTCTATGCTGTCTGGGCTTCACCTCCTAAGAAATAAAGGACAGGGAGGAAGATGGAAAGAAGAATCCTCTCTTCCTCTTGGGGTGCTATTGGCAGGGATGGGAGATGTCCCGCAGAAGCTCTGAGGAGCCTTGTGTTTAAAGAGAAAACACTGAAACTTCAGTGTCTCTGCTTCTGCTTGCCCAAGTCGTGACATTTATATGGAGTTTGAAACTCACTAAAAGTGACTGTGAGGTGTTTATCTAGAGTAACTTGGGTTACCAAGTGACTGAGAAACCTTGGCTGAGGTGATCTTGAAATCTCTTGTGAACCTTCAGAGTGACAGAGGTCTGCAACACGGGAATAGCAGGGAGACGCTGTGAGACTTTGAGGCTGCTGACGGTCCCCAGTTGCAGCTCAGACTTTGCACTTTGTCCCTGTACGAAGTAAAGAAAGTCTTGGGATGAATGGAGTGTCAGATTCCTCCTTCATAACACACTGGTATCACAGGCTTGTGGGCTTATTTCAAATAAGCAAGCTCCTGGCACATTAACAGGTCCCCACCAAGTACAAAGCTGGTATTCCCCTACTCCCCACTTCATCAGGTCAAGTTTATAAGGGGATACGAAGAGGGTTTGACCCTCAGAATGCAGTCACAATGAATGATGGGAGTTTAGAGTATGCTGCTAGGAACCACAGCAGGGTTAAAAATTAAAGCTTTTAAAAATTATCCTGAAAATCTTATCCACGCTACTTTTCCCAACCCTGACTTTCTGCATCTAACTGGAAACTTCAAATGGAAAGCAGACCTAGAAATGATCAGAACATTTATCCGACAAATATCAAGGAGTGCTTCTGTTTGCCTTGCCAGACAGCCTACAGTCTATACTTCATAGCTCTGGCCACATAGAAATAGAACAGGACTCAAAGAGAGAGGGAAGGAAAGGGAGAACTCTGGCTGGTCAGTGTCTTAGAGGCAGTTAGTATGAAAGTCCTGAGCCTGAGCATGCGCCAGAGCCATTCACGAGCTCACGGGGCACAGCAGTAAAGAATTCGGGTTTGGGTGATTGCATTAGACCAAGTGTACCATCCCGAGACACCATTTTTCTCCAAGTAAGCAAACTATACAAGTGGAGAAGTTAGCACCATTAAGTTCCTACTACGTGCAAGGTGCCTTATGTAGAGTGTGTTAAAGGGTGAAGCTTACTGAATCCTGTATACTAAGAAAGACACCCCTGTGCTTGCTGAGAAGGTAGCCCCACTATCAAGCCACCCCTATCTCCTTGCACAGCTTCCCTCAGCCTGTGGGCACCAGGATGTCCTACTTTGTAGCTACGTGGCATTCACACGAGTCACGTAACTTCTCCATGCCTCAATTTCCCCCTAGTGAAATAGAATACTAGTAACACCTCTCTCATAGTGTAATTGTAGAATTAAATAAACAGGTGGGTGGGAAGAGTTAAGACAGCGCTAGCCAAAGGTTTCCATCCTGGGCACATGGCTTGTGAACCTGCCAGATACCACAGCTCACCCTGCCTCACTACCACCCAGGGTCTGAAGAAAGTGCACCTGGCAGGGTCATCCGGTTCTTAATTGGCCTGAGAGTCCTACTTAGACCTGCCTAACAATAACAAGTGAAACAGAACACTTCATTAATTAATTGTTTTTTAAATGTCCTAGGCTTTATAGATAATGTATGCATTCAGTTTTCAAAACAATTATATGAGGTAAGTCCTGCCAACCCCCAATTTAAGGCTTCAGAAACTAAGACTGAGGGAAATTAAGTCATGTTCTCAAGACCATAGAATTGGTGACTGTCCTCAGAGGCTGAAAAGCAGGCAGGCCCTATCTCACTCCCTGGGACTGGGAATAAGGCTGTTACTCTGGGCAACACTGTATTTAGCCAGCCAAGAGCAGTAACAACCCCTTCCCCCCCCCTTGCTACACTGAGGAAGACTGAGAGGAGGAAACAGGCATGTCCCCACAGAAGGAACTTTCTGGAGCAAGGCTGTTGCCCACCAGCTAAACTCATAGCACTGAGCCTCAGCTGTTCTTGCTCAGAGTCCTCAGTTCAATGTCCTCCCACCCTCACCCTCATGCTGGCACCAGAGGACCTGAGAAGAGAGTCTGAAATCTCAGTGCTTCTCCTGCTCACCTCAGTGGATGTGACTGGGGCCTCAATTTGGGTAACTGTGCCCAGGGCATCAAGTATATTTATGGAGTGGAGGAGCGTGTAGAAACTGCCAGGATTGTCTTTGTTGTCTCCTATTTTCAGCTAAAATAACTCTGAGTTCTATAGTCTTCGTTACTATTTTAATAAGATTGTATATTTGTAACTTGAGACCCAGACTATCTCAGAAGAATCAGCCCATGGCTTATACTATGGTTCAATTCTCATTTGACACACCTACAGTTCAGAGGGTGCATCTCTTAATTGTCATGGACCACTTTTGCAATGTCTTTGATAACACGAAGGGTAGATGAAGGGCTTGAGTTCTGTAACCACACTCATGATTGGCCAGAAGTTTGGGGACTGTGGGAATTTGGTACCAGTGCGGGATCTGGGGGTCACAGAGCCAGACTCTGGCTCTACCTCCAGAGTACCTGGCACAGAGAGCTAGACCTGTGGGGACCTGTCGCTGAAAGCCCTGGCTTTGTTTACATACAGTGCTAAGGGTGGAAACTGGCCTTGTATGGATGAAACGCTGTAGGGCCACTGGGGGAGGCAAAAAGCTGCAACCTGATAAGAATCTGCGAGTAAGTACATGAAAGAATGCACTGAAACTCCCTTCCAGGATCACAGAAACCCGACCGAAATTCGACCTTAGGGACCCGCCCTCATGCCCCATCGTGCTGGCTAGACAAGCAACCCGAGGCTAAAATGGTTCTTGAATTGTCTCCTGGCTAGGCCACCTGCCTCTAGTAACCTTCCCGTCCTAGCTCTGTCTGTGGGCGGGACTGTAGGGCAAGGAGTGCCGGCTTGTTAGAAGGGAACCTTGTTTTATTGAGCACCTACTACTAGTATGGCTACTGCTGTGCTGTTATCTCATTGATTCATTCGTTTTATGTCTGGGAAAGCGTGGTGCCAGATAGGCTATGTGACTCGCCCAAGAATACAAAAGTCAGGCGAGTGGAGTAGCTTGGGTCGAAATTTAACGCTGCCTTTTTCCCATCCAGTCAATGGCTATACTCAGAGAGGCGCTGGTGGCAGTCTTTGGGCGCCACTGCGGTCCCCCCCTCGTACCCTCCCCCACACACACCGCGGCAGGGTCATTCACCTGCCCATCCACTGGCCCACAACTTACTGGCCCCACCCGCTCGCCCGATTTAGCAACCGGAAGTTGCACCCCAGTGTCTGCTGACCCAGAAACGCTGGTCCTGCCCCTGGCGAATGTCGTTCAGAAGGACTTACAGGTGCGCTCCCGGGCTTAAGTCTCTGGTCTCCGCCCGGATCGCAGCCCTGCATCCGGTCCGGAAGCAATGGAAACTGGTCTTGCTGCAGAGTTCCTGGCAGTGCCCAGCCTACGCCCACCCTACTGCTGCCCCAAACAGGTTTCTTCACTTTCTCTGAGCCGACTCTTGCCCCAGGCAGGGAAAGGAAGCAGATTACTGAATGTGCCAGAGATTTTTCTGGTTCCCAAGGGAACTAACCACCGGCCAATCAACCAGGTGGACCCTAATGAAGCCAAGGCAGGTACTAGGACTCCAGCTCCTAGGCCCACAATGAAAATCTTTAATGGTCCGTCCTCATGTGACTTCCATGCTCCGTGCTCAATTGTAAGTCCCACGAAGAAAGTGGGCTAGATGTAAGGGGCCACCGCAGTCGCTGAGATCCACCAGGGTGTAAAACGTGTCCGATCCCAATATTGGCTTGCCAAGGCAACTTATCACTGGACCACGGTCAGTCACCTTAACCAACTACACCAGAAGAGCAGAGTTTTCTGGAAGCCGCAGCTACTTTGTTTCAATCGGCTTGGCCCGAAGAAAACCCAAGCATGTAGTGGAATTCATTTATTCCTCAGTATTTGAGACACAGCTGTATGGCACCAGGGATACCAGCCAGCCTGACCCAAAACAATATCCTTCCCCTCAGAAGTCCCAGCCTAAAGAATCTGAGAGCTTGCTGGTCATTTTAACAGAAAGTGATGTACACAGACACAGCACCTAGCATCCCCCACCCCAATATGAGTTACAAATACTATTTATTGGGTTTACAGTGCCTAAAAGCAGCCTATATGTCTATGACATATCGTAGCCTGTATAACCTCTACACTTGTGATGTTGTTAGCAGTTGAAAACCTGCCTTAGAAAGCCAGCTCCTGCCAGAGTTTCCTGACTACAGCTCTGAAGCTAATGCTCCTGGCTGTACACTCAGGTCACCCAGAGCCCCTCTGACCAGATGCAGATGGTACCCTACAACTTCCAAGAGTCCTCTGGACTTGACCCAGATGCCAACCAACACTGGCGTTATTCCCTGACCACTCTTCTCCCCTTGACTCCCATCATCTGCACTTGCTCCAGCCTGGGAGAGAACACAGTGTGTGAGACCACCCCTGTTCCGGTGAGTGACTGCCCACCCCCTCCGCCTGGAGAACCAGGCAGGTAGAGACACATCCTGCTATCCACAAATGTCTTAACAAACAAAACAGTTTGGCAATTACACATACCCTTTGCTGGAGCTGCCACAATCTTTCTGGACTCCAAGCAACTGCTACGAACTCTAGGGTGACCACTAAGAGCTGCCTAAAGTTACTTACAGTGATGCATTTACCTAAGCTTTAGTGTAACCCCCTTAATGTGCCTGCAGGTAGACTCTGAGATACTGCTGCTCTCTCAGAGGCCTTGGAAGTTCTTCAACCACCTGACATGAAGAGATTCCTTGGAACAATATTAGGCTAACCTGGAAGTTCCACAAGAGCAGGCACCACCACGTGGTAACCGCTGTGCAAGGGTGGGCCTCACCCATGGTGGGCCTCACTAGATGTGTGTTATGTTGGTTAGTTTTGTTAACTTGACAGGAGAGTTACTTGGGAGGAGGGAAGGAACCTCACTTGAGGAATGCTGTTCATTAGACTGACCTGTGGGCATATCTGTGAGGACATTTTCTTGATTTCTGATTAATATGGGAGGGTCCAAACCATTGTGAGTAGTGACATCCTTGGGCAGGTGGGCCAGAGCTGTATAAGAAATGTAGCTGAGCATCTAGAGGAAGCAAGCCAGTAAGAAGTGCTCCTGCATGGTCTTTGCTTCAGTTCCTGCCTTGCATCCCTGCCCTGACATCCTTTAATAATGGACTGTAACCTCTAAGTGAAATAACCCCTCTCTTTCCCATTGATTTCGGTCACAGTGTTTATCACAGTAGCTAGGACACGCATCCAACACTGGATACCTAACTATCAAATAATCCATTCATTTCCTACAGACTGCTTCAAGTCCCCCAGTTAGACAAAAGAATCAAGGTTTTAAGAATCAAAAAAGACAATCTAGGAAGAAAAAAAAAGGTAGAAAAAAAAATTAAAAGTCTTCAACTTCCTCCTTTTGTACAGAGAGAGCTCCAGCCCCAAGAGAATCTGGAGTCAATTCCTGGCCACTGCTTTTGCCTATGTGCTGTCCTTAGGGGCCCTGCCCCTAAGCCATAAACACATTTTCATTTCATTCCCAAGTCAGCCCCTGGACTCTGATCACAAGGAGGGCAGTAATTCTGTTGTCAGATGGTTGAAGAGAAAGTAGAGGCCAAGAGAGGCAGAGTGGAATGACCCACCATGTTCACACAGAATCCTCAATCTCTCTACCCCAGGCCACACTGGGAGCTCCAGTTCTGTCCAGTCCTGGGCCATACACTCTCCTTTGCAGACTTAAGAGAACTTAGGGGTTAGGTCTGTACTGTAGAGCTTTTAGTTCCTGCTCCCCACTCGGGCTCCGGCCCACTCCTCACACACAGGTGCTTCATTTACAATTGTTCTCTTGAGAAATAGCCTTCATCAGACTGGCCTGTGGGCATTGTCTGTGAGGACATTTTCTGATGATGCACTCCTGTAGCTTGAACACTTTTCTGTACATAGCTTAAACATTTTTTTTTTAAAAAAGGAATCACAAATATAATTTTTAAACCTCTAGAAAATCACTTTCCTCAACAGGCTTTCTCTACTTTTATTTTGATATGCAGGTCTAGGGATATCACTTCCCTCTGTAGGTGTTTCTGTGGCTCCCCAGTGTGAGCTGGATGGTAATACAGCATCCGCTTTCCACAGGTCCCCACTCCACCTCTATGTCTGCAGGCTCACTACTCTCTGTGCTGTCATCCTTCCCAGCATTCTTCTGCTTTCTGGCCTGGCTGGTTCCTAGTCTCTCAGTCTTGAAGCCTCAGGGGAGACAAAATACCTCCTCCAAGAAGCCCTCTGTCGCCCTCCCCTCAAACCGCTCTCATGACTCCTCTTCCAAGGCTCATCTCCCAGGGCTTCAGGACCAACCACTCCCCCACCCCCACCCCCACCCCCACCCCCCCACACACAGGGTCCACTGGCAGATCTACTTTTCTGTTTCTCTCATGAGCCCATGAGTTCTTTGACGGCAGGGACTATATTTTTGTCATTTCTGCTTCCCAGCAAGGCCTGTGTGGATGAATTCTGACTAAAATTTACTGAATAATCTCTCTACCCAAGGTCATAAGGGTTTGTCTCCCTCTTGCTTGGAACACTGATTGCTAAACTGGGTCTGTCCCATGCTCAGATAAGAAGTTCCTGGAAGGCACTGTGGTAAGTTAAACAATACAACCAGGTCCTAAGCCCCAGTCCTTGTTCGCCTGCCTAATTTGGAAGCGGTGGTCTTTGGAGAAGTAAGTAAGGGTTTCAACGTGAGATCATTTGAGGTTCAGAACAAACTTTCTATTCAGTGATGTATCCTCATCAGAGAAAGGAGAGGGAGATTTGGGATACAGAGAGACATAGTGAAGACACTTTGAAGTTATGCTGCTGCAAGTGAAACAACTCTCAAAAGGGGAGAGGCTGCCAAGGAAATTCAGCCCTGCTAACTAATATCTTAGTTTCAGGTGTTCTGGTGTCTAGAATGGTGAGAAAATAACATTTTTACTGTTTAAGCTACCAAGCTTATAGTTATTTGTTATAGGAGTCACAGGGCACACACAAAAGCCAACAGGAACTGTGCTTTTCATTATGTTGATGCCACAACTCTTCTCTAGAACACAGTAGGACTTCCATAGAAGCCTTTATGAGGAGTTGACTTCATAAGGCCTTGTCATCTGCTCAGTGGGCCATATAGGCCTGAAATTGCCTAAAGCATCCTGTAGGCTCCTCCCTACTATTCCATAAGTGGTCACACAGATTCAAACCATGATGTGTTTTGTCTAAGCACCTACTATGTGTCATGGTCTGCAGAAGGCACACACAACCTGATTTTTATAAGCTCGCAAGCTACCTAAGGGAGATAAACAATTAAAAATGAATGAACCACACTGACTTAGCAGGTATAAGACTGTGGCTTCAATTCCTGCCATTAAAACAGAATGAATGAGTAAATTCATACTGTATCAATTATAGGTGACAGAAAAAAAAAAACATAAAACAAAATGGAGGGGCCCGGGAGCATTTGTAGTGTTATTTAGCATAAGCCATGGAGGGGTGCTTTCTGGGGAGGCAGCCCGTAAACTGAGGCCTGAGGAAGTAAGAGCAGATCCTCAGAAGGAAGAGAGAACTACAGGTGTAAGGCCCCAAATCAAGAGCATTCTGGAAACTTGGCGTCACAGCCAGGAGCTCTTCCTTGGTGACTGGGGCACCCAGAGTGAGCCAGAGTTGGGGATGCTGTGATAGACACAGATCTGAATTGTATCTAGGTTCTTGTGTCCTATGGCAAAGAACGGGACATGGGTCACATGATTAGGAATAGCAATAGGGACAGTTTATCACGAAAAAGAGAGGCCAGGGTGGTGGCACATGCCTTTCACTCCAGCACTTGGGAGGCAGAGGCAGGCAGATCTCTGTTCAAGGCCATCCTGGACTACATAGCAAGTTCCTGGACAGCCAGGACCACATAGAGAAACCCCATCTCAAAAACAAACAAACAAACAAACAAACAAGAGAGCAAGAGGGGGTAGAAAAGAGAAGAAAAGAAAAAGAGGAGAGTAGGGGGTTAGAATTGAGCATATGGTTCAAAAGAGCTAGGACATATAGGCAGCACAGTTCTTTACCTCGCTGCCCCGCCCATGTTTATATACTAGGCACACATATGGAAACCCATTTTTTGCTCATGTTCCATTTGTTATCTGAAGCCCAGGTAGAGAAGCACGTTCGGTCTTTTTCTGTTAACCGGCTTCTTTCTTGTGTTAGTTTTGATGTCACCTTTTCTGTCTCCACTGCTCTGCCGTAGTAAAGACGGAGTATTCCAGAACGCTCACATGGCCATTAAGCCGGTGTTGAGGTGGCAGCCTGTGCTGGCAGCAGCCCATGGCGACAAGTTCTGCCCAGGATTGTGGAAGGAGGAGTTGAAGGAGACAAGTCTAGTGAGAGAGCTGAGCATCCAGGGCCAGGTGTTGGTCCCTGACTGAGAGGGGAAGACAGGGAAAGGAAAGGAGAGAGAGAAACGGGAAAGAGGGATGTGGCAGTGGAGATCAAAATGAGTGTTCTACAGATCAAGTAGCAAGTCTATCGCCTGTTGCTGAAGGTAACACTCTAGGATGGAGACTAGACTTGGGGAGAAGCAAACTTTGCCAGGCCCCTCCTATGCTCTAACCGTCTGCCACACAAGCCTTTGTAGGTCTCATCTACCACAAAGCAATCATTTCAGGGAGGAATAACAAATCTCTGTTCCATAGGTATGAAATCTGAGGCTCAGAAACGTTAGATTATTTCTCCAAGGCTGCATAGCCAATTGGGGAATATTGGATTCAGAACAGAAGTACTATCTTAAGTCCAAAGTCTGCTCAGCTCAAACCTCATTCTGGCAGAGGATAGGACAGTATATAAACATAGTTCTTGCCCTCCAAAACCTCCTACCCTGTAGGAGTACCATCAAGTCAGGACTGTTATTATCCCTATTTTTAGAAATGAGAAAATCAGTACCCAGAGAGGTTAAGTGACTTGTCCAAGGATTAGCAGTTAATAAAAGTGGAACTAAGATAGACTCTGGTCTACCTCCAAATATCTTCACCTCCCTATACCATTATATAATGTATTAAGATTAGTAGAACAGAGCTCAAACCTCATTCATAGAAGGATGGTGGGTGTGTAGTCAGCTTTCTGCTTTAAGAAGAGTACTGGCAAGTCAGTTTGAAGAAGGACTCACAGTTTGAGGGGGTACTAGTCTGGGACTGATTGGCTTCCTTGTCTTGTGCCTGTGACACAGAACAGCAAGTCAGGATGCTTACCAAAAGAAGCCCATTCACCTTATGGACAAGACAAAAAGAGAAGAGTATCAATGTTCCCCTATCCCCCATCCCCTTCTAGAGCATGCCCCACTTTACCCCACCTAGTAAAGGATCTTCCAGATGCACCATCCAGTAGCATCAAGCTGAGGCTCAAGTCTTTAACACATGGCTTTCAGGGAACATTAAAATCTGAACTCGGGCTGGGCAGTGGTGGCACATGTCTTTAATCCTAGCACTTGGGAGGCAGAGGCAGGCAGATTTCTGAGTTCCAGGACAGCCAAGACTACACAGAGAAACCCTGCTCGGAAAAAAAACAAAAAAAAACCCAAAAAACAAAAAAACTGAACTCTGGCAGGAGGTATGACAGGAACCTGGTCATTTACCCATTACTGCTCTAAGACTTATGGAAGCACATATACATACACACACACACACACACACACTCACTCATTGACATATATATCCACACATACGATATAGGCACACCCATAAAGTACATGAATGCACAGCATTCCAAAGCCAGTGACTTCCCAAATTATCCTCTGCTTTCTGTGGAAGTTAAGTCACTTACTAAATTATGATGAATTGCCAAAGCCGCCCTGTCTCTGTTCAACAAGTATGCAGAAGTAGTCTTCAAATTACCTCTTAACAGATCAAACAGAAAACACTGTGGCTTACATCTGACTTAGTTTTCATTTAATACACTTACAAGCAAGTTCTCTTGAATCTCAGGAATGATGGAAAAGCAGGTGAGATCTCAGTCATTGTTTAGGGATAGAGAATGCCACAAAACACACTTCCTGGTGCCTTGCCTGACCCTGCCAGTATTCTCACTCAGCTCCATTGAAGTGTCAGAAAGAGCAGTGTTCTGGTGAGGGGTGCTATGGCATTGGCACTAAGTGTGACTTCTGATCCTGGTTTCAGTCTGTCTCCTCTCCCCGATAGATAGCTCTTGGACCCCAAGCGACTGTCCAGATTCTCTCAAACAGAATGAGGGTAAGAGAGCACCTGCTTCTAGAGAATCATGAGATTACAACAGGAACCTTCATCCTTCCTCTCTGCTTCCAGTAAGGAGTCTGATGAAGAACAAAGTTCATAGTCTTGACCTTTCCCCTACATGGTAGAGAGCAACTAGCTTCCAACCAACCCAACCTGTAATTACTGTCTTGGGCCATCACAGGAAGGAGTTGAAAAAAAAAAAAGTCAGATGTTTTCAGCATAAAGGCAGGCCCAGGCATCATTACCATGCTGCTAGGTGTTGTTAAGCCACCCACCTAGCCTCAGAGTGGGCAGCAATTAGTGTAATTAGCACAGTGATGAGTGTCCTCCACAATGATAAACAGCTCGGCCCTGCAGAACTTGACAGACCTGTTGTTCTCACGAGGCTCCTGACCCGGAGCATCCACCTGGGGAGTGGTGAAGTGCAGTGGAGTAGAGAGAGTCACGTGGAACCAGATGTAGATCCTGACTTTGCTAAGTCCTACCTGTATGGCAGAGGGAGTTACTTCATCTCTGTGAGGCTTAGTTGCTTTATCTGTAAAATCGGGATAATAATATTCTCAGAGGATATTGTTGTTCTCTTTATCATTAATACCATCTCCACCGCCTCCACCACCATCACCCCTGCCCCAGCCTAAACCAGGCTGCTGTTGAACTACAAAGAGACAAGAGCTGGGGCAAGAGCAGCCAAGTCTCTTTTTCTCTGGCTGAGTGAGAAGCTGAATGCTGATATGAGTAGCTTTAAGAAAAATGTCTGGGGTTCTAAACTCAGAAATACGCAGATCTGATATAACTATAAACATCGGCTCTGGTATTCCAACTGAGACAAACCCAGGTACCATAGGAGTTATGGGTCAGTAAGAAGGTGATACCTGCTTAGAATCTAGTCTAGTAAAACCAAGTTGAGAATGAGGAGTCTCACAAAAGACATCAGATTATCCAGTCAGTGTGGATGAGGACATGATTACTGACAAACACTGTGTATTTTCAGATCCACTCAATCAAGAAGCTGAGTGAGGACGACCTTTTACAGTGGGGAGATGAGGCCCAACTAGAGCTCATTGAAATGAAAGTTTGAGGTCTGTAAGAGGAGGGAACTGTACTACAACCCTCAGTGGATAGCTAGCTGTCTCTTTACCCTTTTCTCTTCATCATGGGGTGAGGCTGAAACTATTAATATTAAAAGATAACTTTGAATCCTAATTTGTTTCTAGGATTTAGAAGCATACAGAGGTGGTGAAGACCAGTGACCTGGCCAAGGTTCATGATGAAGAGGCTGAGATGCAAACTGGCCTCGTTACCTGCCACTCTGGTGCCTACTTCTTGCTCAATCGATATGGATGTCTACAAACAAGAAGGCACGTGAGATGAAGTACCCGAGGCGTCAAGTATCTGACACCAGACACTAACTTAGACTTAGGGATAAGGACCACAGTAATTAGAAATTATTGTTTAGTATATTTCTTTGATTAACTCAGATATAATAAACACAAAGAATAAACCACCAACACCACTACCAACAAAAATATCTAATAGCTCAGTGGATTTAGTGGCATAGAGTATAGTGGGAGTGGTAGAAGGGGGTCCTAAAAATGTCTTGTGTGGAGTTCTGAGTCCTCCAGATATGAAAGGGCCCAGTGCCCATGCAGCAATGTCCCCAAAATCCAACTGTCCCCATTTAGTGTCACCAAAACAGGTAGCAAGGAACAAACTTTACAGTACTGTCAAAGTGCAGACTCCATAGGAGAAAGTGATGGGGGCTCTTTCTTGCCTGGGACTGTAACTGTCTCAATCCTGGCTCACACTACCTCATGCCAGTCTGTTTTATTCATTATATTAATAACCTTTCTTTGATGCTTCATTTGATCCCTTCCAACTCCCATCAGACACTGTTTACATATTCAACTAAGTCAACAACCACATCATAAGTACTTCCAGGTCAGAGGTCAGAGGTAGTTCCCACCTAGTCCTGAAAACCCATAGCATTTATCGAATATTTTGATTTATGTTAATTAGCTGATTTCTTATTTCTACATAGCAACTATAACACCAGCATTAGGTATTTACTATGTCAGGCACTATTATATGGACATAAAAACTCATTCAACATTCACAATGTGGAATAAATTCTACCATGAACTTCATTTTATAGATGAGGGATTAAGACACAGAGAGGCACTGAGTCAAGTCTGCATACCCAGTGAAAAATACAGCCAGAAATTAATTCCCAGCAATTTGGAGACAGAAGCTAAGCACATAAACTACAGGAATATGAAACATCATGCCTACTCTATATCACTCCATTCTTAAGGCCATGCCAAATCCTGACATGGAACTGTTTGTTGGGAGGTAAATAGAAAGGTACAGAGGGTTGGAGGGAGGAAGGAAGAAGGGCTGAGGAGGCAGATGTACACTTAACTCTCCTAGGTAAAGAAGGATGAAGGCCCAATGCGCCATCTTGCCATCCTCTAGAGGTTACAGGAAATAAAGTGGAGTCATACATGGTCCCTAAGGAGTCTCTAGTCCTCAGCTTGTGTTGCCTGCTGGTAAATCCTGGTGCTACAATGGAGGGCCCAGAGGTTTGCCTTGGCTACTAGAAGTTCAACTGCAATGCAACAGTTCTGTTCCAGGGACGGACCCTGTGCTGCAACCTTAGAGCACAAAAGTGAACATCAGGAACCTTTCTCAAGGAGCTCACAGGCCAGTAAAGAAGAGGAACCCGAAAGCCAAGGAGAGAGAGGACCTGCTCAGCCTGAGAAGGGACAGGAGGACAGATACATCTCTTACTGAATATTACCTATGGTATTGAATGCTTATCCTGATAATGAACCCCAGAAATTTGTGGAAGCCTGAAACATGTCAGTTGCCTGTGTGGCCACACTGCTGTCATGCACAGTCCTGTGACACACATTACAGCAAGGCAGGGTTACTGAAAGTCTGCTGACCAGTGGGATGACAGCAGTATGAGTTTTGTTTTGTCTTTCGTTCCCCCCAAGATGATAGACCTTGGAAAAGCTTATTGTATGGTGCCTGCTTGTCTTTGAGGATATTCTCTCTGACTTCACTCAGCGGCCTCACCCTTTCTCAGCCTTCTGTCAAGCAACCTTGCCTGGCTTCAAAGTAAAGTCTTCTATTAGCTGTTAGCACGTAAGTGTGGGTGTATTTCCTCATTCAAATTTCTTTCAGTTTGTGCTTCTTTCAGTTTTATCTTAACACTGTGGCCAGGGTATTCTAACAGCTTGTATGGTTTGCCTCAAACTGGGCTTTGCGAAAGACCAGTGGTTTTCTAATGTTCAACTCTACGGAACTGCTACTTCAGGGATCCATGCATAAATACATATACGCTAAATAACACACATATATACAGAAATGTTACCAGTTCAGCACTGACTTTTCCGTTAGGTACTGTGTCAGTCCCATTTCAATTCTCTGAGGTAAATATCAATCGCCACAATCATTTTTCATGTGAGGAAAGCAGGGCTGAGATGTATCTGATGATGGTGAAACAGGCCTTGTGTCCGTGTTTTCAGTTCCATCTACTCAGCCCTCATGTCACCCACAGTACTTGGTAGACTTTTCTAGTGCGTGGTCAGCAACAGACTGATAAACTATCCTAGAAAAAAATAATACTATCCCTATCATCTATTTAATGATACGGTTCATAAATACTGTTTAAAAAGTAAAGCAAGAAACAAGCATCAGGGGAAAGAAGGAAATTAAGTTGATTTCAAGCTAGGAATGTTACTTATTTTTTTTTTTTTGAGCACCTATAAGTGGGAGGTAGCTTTTCTTTTGCAGTTCTGTATATGCAAAATTGGTGCTCAGCCACTGAAGAAAATTATTAAGGATTAAATACATTACAAGGAGGTCAGTACATTTATAATTTTTAACTATTTTTTTAGAATTAAAAAAGCACAGGAGTGCTTAATTTACATCATTTCTTCCTCTTCTCTCTCCATCAAACTCCTCCCGTGCCACCCTCCCCAATCCCTCTCAATTCACGATCTCCTTTTTAATTGTTATTTTATACCCCCTCACACACACACACCCAACACACACCAACCCCACTGACTCTGCTTAGTGCTGTGTGTATGTATGTACATGTATTTGGGGCTGGCCACTCGAGGCCAGAGTTTTAGTTTGAACCTAAGTGGCCCTGATTTCAAAGTTCATCATTTCCCACCTTGTCAACAGAAGACCACTAGCACTTTTACAATAAGAAAGAATGTTCAACGATAAATGGACAAATCTACTTAATGGATTTATATTTACGTGTACACTGCCCTAAAGGCTTGAGCAAACAATTGCTTGTTATCAAGGAACTGCGATTCCCAACACAATCCAATAACACCTATGGATCGTCTCCATGAGCAGTTTTGACTTTTGAAAAGGGAAGACATGTACAGAGAAGAATTGTATAGATTTTAGATATGTAAGTGGACACATAAAATGGAAAGGCACAGGGTGAGACTGAAAATTGAGAAATACGACTTTTAATCCTAGCAAACCACTGACTAAGACATTTGTGTGGGGAGTGTATGATTGATTCTCAAAAGCTATATTGAGCCATACTTTCTAAATTACTTGGAAGGGTATGCAAATTAGAACATGCCTGATTTCCTGGCCAACATTTTAAGGAAATTAATCTCAATCTCTCTCTCTCTCTCTCTCTCTCTCTCTCTCTCTCTCTCTCTCTCTCTCTCTCCCTCCCTCCCTCCCTCCCTGTATCCAGTCTTCTCTCTCCCTTCCCCACCCCTGCCCCAAATTTTGTCCAAAACTATCACAAGCACACCCCATGGCTGTGGAGGCCAGAAGGTGTCAGAACCCCTGGAATTGAAGTTACAGAAGGCTGTGAGCTCTGAACCAAACCTGGGGCCTTGCAAGAGCAGCAGGTGCTCTTAACTGCTGAGTCACCCCTTCTGCTCTTTTCTTTAATGTTTTGGATCACTGGGTGTCTTGATTAAGGGCTCCCATGTGGCTGTTTTAAGAAGTACTTGGTTATCCTTGAGTGAAGGAAGTAATGGAAAATGTAAAAGATGCCACTGCTGTTTCTAAACAACTTTTCAGAGCCTGGTGAACAGCCCCAACTGACCCACATACTGGATGTCTGGGTTATGCAAAGAATCAAAGACTCTGGGTCCACCCATGACACCTGGCTTTCCATTCCTTTTTGTTCCTTAAGTTATTGTGTCACTCACTTAACCACAGCTGGGCATTTCAGTAGCAAATGATTTTCTAGAAGTGTCGACAAACCCTGCCCAGAATGACCATGTTGGCAAAACCAATATCTCTGTAAGTTAGGAGACATCTGCTTGTCATAGGCACCTGAACCTTCCGAACTCTGGGACTTTATGACAAGAATATAAGCAGATGGCCATCATGAAATGGTCTCTGGCTTTTGCTTACTATTACTGCCCTATTGCAAGTGGCATAAGCCGCATGTGTATAAACTTCCCTGTTGTGCCAGGCAATGAGTACTCTGGTTAAATGTCCATATTTTCATCGCCAGGCTCACTGTAATACAGTTTGCATTTTCAAAAATGAATGGTCAACTCAAGAAGATGCTAAACATAAACTCCTTGGTAAGTATTCTTTTTCCTTACTTTATTATTTTTGTTTTATGTTTTCTGTGGTAGATTACTGTTCAGAAAATACTCTCTCCTTCCTTATACAACCTCAATGACTTCCCAGGTCTACTGACATGAACCTTGGCCATACGACATGCTTCAGGACAATAACAACGCACCAGATCTAAGCCTTGTCCTTGAAAAGCTTGCTGTGGGCATGTTCTGTGCCCTGAAAGAGTATCCCCATAGAGGTTGCCTCTCTAGCAGAGTTCCAGAATGAGACACATTAGGAAGCCCGGAGTTTGACCCAAAGTCCAACTTCTCCAGCTTGCCAATTATACGTGCATGCAACACTGCATCAAGGCAGCGATTCCAGGAAAAGTCCTTGTGACTTAGAAAACCACAGGGGTGGTTGGGAGGCACAGTGGACAGCAGAAAAGCCTGAATGGAGTCTGGGGAAGACTAAGCCATTTTTACTGACTACAGGCCAGCGAGCAGAAAATAAAGTGCTCAGTGCCGGATGAGGCTTAAAGTTTGTGGTGTTTGTTTCCTGATAATTGCTGGGTAGTTCGCCCATTTTGCCCAACACAAACTTAAAGAAATCATCTCAGTTTTAAGTAACAATCCCCAGGCCTAACCCTGCTTAGCTTCTGAGATCAGACAAGATTGGGCGCATTCAAGGCAGCTGTAGATGCACCCTCTCCTCCCCTCCAGCTCAAATGGCAAACAACCATCTGTTGTAAGCTACTTCCTCCTTTGGTTTTTCCAGGATTAAATGAGCAAATAGATGTTAAAAACAAAAACAGAGAACACTTAATGCTGTCCATAACAAGCAACTACCCATGAGCATTTTTTAAAATAATCTCATACCAGTATATCCATGAACTTTCACGTAGACTCATGGACCTGGTTTAGTTTAGTTATTATTTTGTTTGGAAACACTTTGAACTCACTGTGTAGACCAGGCAGGCCTCAAACTTGTAGCAATCTTTCTGCCCCAGCCTCCTGAGTGCTGGAATTACACAGTATATATCACCATTTCTGGCCTATGGCTTTCTCAATTTGTCAAAAATAAAACTATGCTTACCTGGTCTCCATTATGCCCTTACAGCTTGCTTTGCTCACTTAAATCCACCAACAGACTCCTCCAAGTCTGCTTGTATTTTCAAGACAACTCATCTTCCAAAGTGGTTACATGATATTCCGTGGTTTGAATTATAATATTCAAACAAACTATATAGTTAGTTGGCTTTTTTTAACCTATTTTCATTGTCTAGATAGAGAATCTATAATTCGTATTGCTAAATAGCACCTGACCTGTGTATCGATCCCATGTTCTTCTGTGTCAGGGTCATCTTTGTGACATGCTTTAGCCCATGGATGATGAACAGCAGTGATGTCTAGGAAAAGTTTTAAGAGTCACTCATTGATATAACTTCCATCTCTTCTGGGGCACACACTAGCAGTGTCTCAGGTAGGGCTTTTCCAGGCTAAGTCTCAAGAGTAAACATTTTGGTCTAAATGAAGTCAGAAATGGGCAAGCACAAAAAACAAACTCAGGTTGTTCTAGTCTCTGGGACTGCTGATCATTGTTCCAACAGGATAAAAAATGCTGATCCAGTGAGTCGAGACTTCCAAGCATTTGGATGTTCACTGGAAGCATCATCATGGTTTAGCCATGGGCCAGAATGCTGAAGGAAGGTATAGGTTGAAAGAATTACTATAACAGCAGCCTTCCTGACATTTTACAACATTACCCCTTGCTTCCCCTCTAACTGCCAAATCTGTAAGAAGAGGTATACAGTGTTACAGAAAAGATATGTCTCTGCAGCAGCATGGACCGAGAACCATCTTCTTTGTGGAGAAGGTTGTTAAGTAGGGAGATCATCATGAATCTGTGTCCTGACTTCTTCAAGTTGCACAGTTCATACACACAAATACATAACAAGGTACAGCCTGTGATTAGAAAAACCACAATTTTTTTTTTTAAAAAAAACCTACAGGGAAGGCAAATGCCATGTAGAGGTGAGGGGGATAAAGAGGGTAGCCCAAAGTTCAAAGCTACCTTCACTGTGAATCATCTTTGGACCTTAACTCTTCCAGAGGACTTCTTTCAAAGCCCTTCAAAGGCCAGATGATAGGATCACAGCTAATCAGATGGAAAACATGTTAGGTTTGTTTATTTATTTATTTATTTATTTATTTACAAGTATAAACATGTTCACTGTAGAAAATTCTGAAACAAAGAGGCTAACACAGTTAATAAAGTAAAAACTACACAGATTATCACAAATGTCTACATCTTGATGGCTATGGCACTTCTAGGAAAATGGGCACGTTACATATGACACTTGACCACATTACAAAGCCTACCAAGGCATTTAGGTTGTACATAGATACATCTATTCCATCCTCCCCATCCCTCCTTTACAGCTCCATATATGCCCTTGTCTGTCACACCTAAGCCTTCATGAATACACCCCCCTTCCTAGAATATGTCCTCTCTGAAGCCTCCTCTTCTTATAGCTATTTACACCTACTTTGGAAGGTTCTGCTTATTAACCAGTTTCTCCAAAGCACTTTCTTCAACCTCTTTCCTTAAAAGAGAGGCCCTTCCACACAGGAATCCTGTAGCTCAGAGCATTGTCACCCTGGCTTATCCTGTCTTCTCTCTTATCCATTATCCTTGCTATACCTAGACCAATGAGCATGCCCAGAAGCTCTTGTTTAGCAATGATTAGCAGTTGCTAAAAGGCAATAAACACTCAAAAATATTGAATATATTAATAAAATGTTTAACAATATGTGCTACTTGCATTCAGAAATTCAACTGAAAAGCACCTGGCATCTCAATAAACACCCACTCAAAGTTGAGAAACAGAAAAAGGCAAAGACATACCTAATATACCTCATGAAGCTTACATGCTCAATAGGAACATAACAGTATATAATCTTCTTTCTTTTCAACCACCCATCATTTCTTCTTATGAAGGGCATCCTACAAGCCCAAGTGGAAGAAGAAGATATCATCATCTTTACTCCAAAATCCCAGTGGACCAGTACAATGAAATTCAATGAAATTGATTGCTCATTCAAAGTCCAGCAGGACTACCTCTGATCAGTGAGTATCCTTCCATAAGGTCATTCAGAGATCAAGGGCTCGGTTCTTCTGTGTGACCTTGAAGTCCCTTGTATTACCAGGTGATACGAGAAGGTGACTTTCTGAAGCAAGCCTGTAAAGGAATAGGCATCACATCCATCCTATTTGTACTGGCCGAAACTCAGGCACATCTGTTCACAAATGAGCCCATAACCACATACTAGGTTCAGACACGTGGAAAAAAAGAAGGCCCAGTTTGTACCAGGATGCTTTCCTGGGACAGATGGTCAAACTTAGTCTTCTTCAGTGATCCTTATGGATACTAAAAGTAATTCCTTTGATATAATGCTCATCTAATAGGGAAAACATTATCTCAGATTTATAAATTTTGAATTAAAAAGGGGAAGTAAGGTGTAGCAGTGTAAAGAGGGTGGGATAGATCGGTGGGGTTGGGGAGGAAAGGGGAGAAGGGACGGGTTAACTGGGCAAATGCAAAGTGAGGGAGAGAGGCCCAGGCTTGTCAGTCCAGGTATGGAATTTGTGGTGATCCAATATTACTAATTAATTCTAGGTAATATTTCTGATTCGCTATTGAAATGCCCCATAATTCCACAAGCAAAGGCAATTTAAATAAAATCATCAACAAGATTTTACCAAGCATCCTTTATCCTTCCATGTGCCGGGTACTTATTAAGCGTTAGAGCTATAAAATAGGAATGATACCATTTCTGAGTTTTGAGGCATCAGCTGAAGAAGACAGAAGAAAGTGACAGGTATTCTCTCTTCCAGGTGTGTACCCACTATGGTGAGCGCCAAAGAAGATATTTGAGAGTAGGCTGGGAAAGCTTCCAGGGGAGTGATTATTTGATCTGGGACTTGAAGAAGGAACAACTCACATAAAATCAGTATTATTATTATTATTATTATTATTTACTTTGTGTGTGTGTGTGTGTGTAAGTCAGATGACAACTTGGAAGAGTCAGTTCTTCCTTTCTACCATTTGGCTCCAGTGATTGCATCCCTGTTATCAGGCTTGGTGGCAAAGGCCTTTAGCCACTGAATCATCTCTTAAAGCCATCACATTATAAAAAGTGGGATACAAAGTGCTTGGACTGGCTGAGACACTGAGGAATGAATGGATTGGGGATTGTAGGGTGTGGCGGATGGCAACTCCATTTACAAATATTTGCTTCCCTTCCCCATGACGTCAGGCTTGAGCACGTGAACTGCTTTCAGTAGAAGCTTTAATATCTGTGTACTCTGTGCTCTCAGCAATGTTTAGAAGAATGAGGATGCTGTTGGCGAGTGTCCAAGAGCGAACATGTGTGTGCAAGTGTGGACAGAGCTGACTTCTGTAGACATGTATAGCATGGGTGGGAAATAGCCCTGTAGCTATAATCCAGGAAGATTTGTGGGTGGCTTCTACAGCTACAACTCCACCTAGACAGAAGTAGGCACTCTGAGCTCCTGACTTCCAGGCACACACTGGGACCGCATGTCATTCTACTCTTTAAGCCATAAGTCTCATGTGACTCATATCAGCCACTAATCTATGAATTCAATAATGTGCATCATGCCTGGAAAAAGCTCTTAAAGCTGGCGTGAATTCATGATCTTTCTTTCCTCATGAAGATGTTTAAGATGATTCTGGAAGCACAATTCAAGATGAAACCGTCTCCAGACGCGTTAAACACATTAAGCAGAGCCCTTCTGACCCTGAGCATATACAATGAGCAAGAAGTAAATTTCTCTATAAGTTACTGAATTGTTTAGGGTTATTTGTTATAGCAGTTTAACTGCCCTTGACCTCACTCATTTAAAACATGATGTGGGATAACACAATAAGACTAAGAAACATAAAATCCAAACATTCATCTAAACTGGACAATAGCTAAGAACACAGGCTGAAAGAATAGTGACCTATTTGGCAAACCTCCCCTGTCAAAATTAAGAGACAGATCCTGAACCTGTCAGGTGGGGTAGTGGTGGTGGGAGGAACTAGGCAGCATCTACCTCCAACCTCTAAGGTCCCACCAACAAATTAACGTTTGCATCTACAAAATTTCATCAGGAAAACCACTTAGTTCATTGGGCTTCCTTATAGAACACAAGCAGTAGGTTATAGGAAGGTTCAGGGTGACTCTAAAGCAGCTGAGCTGAAGGTCTGCACCTAAGCATTGGTGATAGCTCCCCCATGGATGTGCAGATGAAAGCTCCCCAAATCTTACCCAGCCTGTAATTTATCCACACTCTGAGACCCCAAGGCCACATTCAATTAAGGCAGAGTTGCATACAAGTAGCAGAAATGAGTGGCTGGATACTCTGGTGAGGGGCCAGTGACACTCTCTACCCCTCCTTTAAAGCAGAGAATGTCAACAGTCCACACAGGCAACTGTGGTGATCTTTCCCAAGCACAAATGATGACAGCACCTGAGGATGGACAGCACCTGACAACGGAACCTAATGAGAGAAAGCAAGAGATTATAACATTAGGCCAGGAACATTTCAAGGTGGCTACTGAAAAGAGCTCAAGGTAGATGTGGCCAAATTATTGGTGGGAACAAAAGGGAATAGAAAAATTCAAAAATAGGTGTGGGGTGTTGAATAGAAACAATAGCAAGAAAAGGAAAAGAATGGAAAGGAAAGGAGAGGAGAAAAGAGGAAAGGAGAAGAGAGGAGAGAAGAATAGAGAAGAGAAAAGAAGGGCCTGGAGAGGTCAGACTTGAAGCAAGGCTCAGTTTAGGGGGTAAGGACCTATTGTTAAAATCTCAAGATGCACAGAACAGATAGTAAGGACTGTAATCCCAGTGCTTGGGAGGTTGAGGCGGGTTGAAGGCCAGCTTGGGCTGTATAACAAGACCCTGTCTCAAATCAACCAAATCTAACCCTTAGGGTATGCTATGACGGTGCATAGTCCATTCATTCAGCTCTAGAGAGGAAAAGAATGGGACAAGTTTTCACCTTACAAGTGTAAAACATGCCGGGCGATGGTGGCGCACACCTTTAATCCCAGCACTTGGGAGGCAGAGGCAGGCAGATTTCTGAGTTCAAGGCCAGCCTGGCCTACAGTGTGATTCCAGGACAGCCAGGACTACACAGAGAAACCCTGTCTCGAAAAACAAAACAAAACAAAACAAACAAACAAACAAACAAGTCTAAAACATGCAAAACCAAGCCAAAAGCAAACAGGATGAGATGAGCAGAGAAGGAGGCAGAAGAGTAAGAAAGCAAAGAAACAGGGCAAACTACTGGGATGGGACCAGAAAGAACAGTTGCTGTGGCTACTGATATGTGGTATCCCTAGTATCATACAAGAAACTACACTGTGTGGGGATTACAATCAACCTGCATTACAAAAGACTATCTTCAAGACTTAAACAATAGGCCTCTTACACTTATTAAAGTCCAAACAAGGCTTTTGTTAAGTCTTTGGAAGACTAAGAGTAAACCTGGCACAGAAAGCAACCACCAAGCAGAACCAGGCCTTACTTGCGGAAGTGGATGGGGAGAGGTCTGGAAAACACTCAAGGGCTAACATGTATTGGGATCTCTGTTCCTTACGTCCCCAAGCAGAGCCTCTGTCTCTGCCCCATTATACATACTGAATGGGGTGCAGGGTAGCTAGCTCTCCCTCAGAGGAAGACACACATCTGGACCTGATATGGTCTCTATTCACTACCTCTCAAAGCCCGAACTGTAACTGAAGGGTGTTTTCAGCTGATTCCTCTGAAGAAAGAAAGAAGCAGGAAGGAGCCCTTTCAGACCCTCATTCTCAGGCATGGCCAAGTGACCGGCTTTGGACAGTGCCATTTGAGAAATGAGGGGTGCCACTTCCAGGTCAATACACTAAGTATCAGTCAGTGTTTTGCTCAGTTCCCTCTTCAGTCAAAACCAACAAGAAGGAGGACAATAGACAGAGCTCCCTGCACAGCCACAAGAGGGCAAATAATTGGAGGAAGCAAGAAACAATCACTCATTGACTTCAGCCTCTGGGACGTTGGGGTCTTCTTCAGGGTAGCATAGCCCAACCCTTCCCAATGGAGCTTCCAGCAAGACATGGCTAAAAAGAGCAGAAGCTATACTGTGAAAAAACCCTTCTCCCAGGCAAAGAGGAAGTTGATGACGGCTTCCAAGCAGAGGCATTAACAAGAGCAGGGATCTGTTTTGCCTTGAATGAAACTGCTATTTCTTAACCTAAATAGAAAATCAGGCCCTTAAGCCACAGGAGGCAGAAATCCGCAGAACCCTTGGGCAAAAGACACATAATTACACGAGATTCTAGGTCTGGGAGTTTCTAAATACAAGAACGAGACAACAGTTTTTATGCCACCAGCACCACTTCCCAAGCAAATAACTAAGACTTTAAGGGAAAGCTGGCCAGAGTAGAGAAAATACAAAGGAATGTAACACAGACCTGAGATCACTTTCCAGCTGTCTGTATACCCCAAGCAAGACGCATGGACTTTCTGGGACCATTTCTTCCCATGTAAAGTCTAGGTAAAAATGTATGCCTCTCAAGATATCGGTGGGAAGAAAACAGCACACTAAAACAGCTTGGACTAACTAGCAGATAGGTGGTGTTTCGTGGACAAAACTTATTTTTATTACTATTATCATAAATCATGTAGAATATGAGCTTCTTGGCAAAAAGAAGAAAAAATAAAAGAAAAAGATTAAGGCTGTGGACAGAGGAACTCGGTCTCCCTTTGGGGGAAGTAAGTGGATCTAGACTTCACAGAAACCCTGCTCTACCCAGCCCCCACCAAGGTCAGCGCTTGGCTGGCAGCAGCCAGTTACCCTTGCAGCCGGGAGTGAAAAGGAGGAGCTGGCGGGTTTCCCACCGATACCAGCTGCTATTGGGTTCTGAATACTCAAAAGGCAAAATAGCTTAAGGCTACAGGGTACAAACCCTCAGCTGAGTTCTGAGGCAGCAAAGTCCAAATTAGAACCTAGGAACTTAAGGTCCAACTTCAAACCTCAAGTCCTAGGCTGAAGGGAGGCTTGGAGCTAGCTCCCGGTCCTTTCCTACTTCGCTTACGAAAATACACCGGCTCCTGCCAAACCCCAACCCAGTATCCCCCAAATCACCCCACCCCCACCCCACCGAAGGCCCAGGGCAACTCCGAAGCTGTTAGGAAAGGGGATGCCGATTGATCACCTTCTAGTCTCAGAGTCAAGACTATTGCCTGGAGGCCCGGTGTAGTGGACCTCATCCGCTCTACTTCTAGATGAGACCAATAAAGCGCAGAGTTCTGAGATTTGCACTTAATCCCTGGGAGAACCAAGCTCGCCACCGCTTCAGTCCTAAGGGTGGAGGGCGGATAGCAGAACCTTAGAAAAGTAACAACTTACAAGTGTCTAGCGCTTCCTAGAGGCGGCACAGGATATGAATCCACCAGCAAGCGGGGAGGGGAATTTTCAGCCTGTCTCTACCAGGGACTCCTGCTTGAGCACCGTGACTTGGGACGAGTCCGCAGCTCTCAAGGCTTGTTTTCCCAGAAGCAAATCAGGGAGGGAGGAAGGGCGGGCGCGACCTGAGTGTGCGCGGGACAGTGTGTATGTGCTAGCGCAGGCGTTCGCTTGGGTTTCCTGAGTTTCAAACCCTTACATGTTGCTTTCGACACCCCATGGACGCTGGGGTAGCATCTTTCACACCTAGAGGGCGGGGTCCCTCCGCGGCAAAGCAAGCCTCTCCCCGCACGTCCCCAGAGAAGGACGTGTTGTGCCGAGGACCCTGAAGAGTCCATCCCGAGCACCCCAAAGCTCTGGTTTCCAGGTACAGCACACCGCGGCGCAGATCCTTCTCCGAAACTAAACTTCCATGCGTACTCAGCGTGGGAGGGCCACTCTCAAGCCCGCTCAACTTCACCCCACTTTCGCGCTCCCGCACCCGGGGCGCACACAACCCTATTAACCCGCATCGCTCTGTCTCCCGGAAGTGCGGGGGTGCGGAGCCAGCTTCAGTCGCCCAGATCATTCAGCCTTTTCACGTGTGTGTGTGTGTGTGTGTGTGTGTGTGTGTGTTCGCGCGCGCGCGCGTGTCTGAGTGCAACCTCCATTCGTACCCAAGCCCTCCGCCCTAGGACACCAGGGAGCCTCCCCAGCTTTCTGAATCCCGCGTGCCGGTCCCGGTCCCCAGCCCTGAACTTGAGCCCGCCTCCGACAGACTCCGCAAGGGTCCAGCCGACCCAGCAGCCTCCGTCACTAGACAGCCAAACCAAGACGTCAGCCCACAATGCACCGGGCGGGCCGGGAAAGACGCGCCGGGGAGGGAACCCGGGAACACAAGCCGGAGCAGCGCGCGGGAGGGGGAGGGGGGAGGAGAAAGAAGGGCCCAACTGTAGGAGCGCAGCGGAGCATTACCTCATCCCGTGAGCCTTCGCGGGCCCAGAGAAGAATCTTCTAGGGTGAGGTCTCCATGGCGACGGGTGGGCCCGCCCCCCTGAGAGCGACGCAAGCCAATGGGAAGGCCTTGGGGTGACATCATGGGCTATTTTTAGGGGTTGACTGGTAGCAGATAAGTGTTGAGCTCAGGCTGGATAAGGACTCAGAGTTGCACTGAGTGTGGCAGAGACAGCCTGGCAGGAGAGCGCTCAGGCAGACAGACAGACGGACGGACTCGGCCAACCTGATCGGGCCGCGGACTCCAGGCTGTACATCTGTCTTCATTTTCACACCAACCGCCTGGATCCAGCTACCGCGGCTCCTGCACCGGTGTTTTGGGGAGAGCTTGGAGAGTCTCTTCTCCCGCCTTCCCCGTAGAAGAAGCTCACAAGTCCCGGCGCTGCTGACAGCATCGAGATCGGCTCCCGACCGCGCGAGGAAATAGGCGAGCGGCTACCGGCCAGCAACTTTCCTGACCCAGAGGACCGGGAACAAGTGGCCCGGAGCGAACTTTTGCAAACCTCTTCTGCGCCTAAGGCTGCCACCGAGACTGAAGAAAAGGGAGAAGAGGAACCTATACTCATACCAGCTCCCACAGGCGGCTGAAGTTGGGCGAGCGCTAGCCACGGCTGCCTAGCGTCCCCCTCCCCCTCACAGCGGAGGAGGGGACAGTTGTCGGAGGCCGGGCGGCGGAGCCCGATCGCGGGCTTCCACCAAGAATTCCGTGACGACTGGTCAGCACCGCCGGAGAGCCGCTGTGGCTGGGGCTGGTCCGCGGGCTCCGAGGAACCGCTGCTCCCCGAGAGCGCTCCGTGAGTGACCGCGACTTTTCAAAGCTCGGTATCGCGCGGGAGCCGACCAACGTGAGTGCAAGCGGTGTCTTAACCCTGCGCTCCCTGGAGCGAGCTGGGAAGGAGGGCGCAGGGGGGAGCACTGCCGTCTGGAGCGCACGCTCCTAAACAAACTTTGTTATAGAAGCAGGGACGCGCGGGTATCCCCCGCTCCCCGGCGCGCTGTTGCGGCCCCGAAACTTCTGCGCACAGCCCAGGCTAACCCCGCGTGAAGTGACCGACCGTTCTATGACTGCAAAGATGGAAACGACCTTCTACGATGATGCCCTCAACGCCTCGTTCCTCCAGTCCGAGAGCGGCGCCTACGGCTACAGTAACCCTAAGATCCTAAAACAGAGCATGACCTTGAACCTGGCCGACCCGGTGGGCAATCTGAAGCCGCACCTCCGTGCCAAGAACTCGGACCTTCTCACGTCGCCCGACGTCGGGCTGCTCAAGCTGGCGTCGCCCGAGCTGGAACGCCTGATCATCCAGTCTAGCAATGGGCACATCACCACTACACCGACCCCCACCCAGTTCTTGTGCCCCAAGAACGTGACCGACGAGCAGGAGGGCTTCGCCGAGGGCTTCGTGCGCGCCCTGGCTGAACTGCATAGCCAGAACACGCTGCCCAGTGTCACCTCCGCGGCACAACCGGTCAGCGGGGCGGGCATGGTGGCTCCCGCGGTGGCCTCAGTAGCAGGCGCTGGCGGCGGCGGCGGCTACAGCGCCAGCCTGCACAGTGAGCCTCCGGTCTACGCCAACCTCAGCAACTTCAACCCGGGTGCGCTGAGCAGCGGCGGTGGGGCGCCCTCCTATGGCGCGGCCGGGCTGGCCTTTCCATCGCAGCCCCAGCAGCAGCAGCAGCCACCTCAGCCGCCGCACCACTTGCCCCAACAGATCTCAGTGCAGCACCCGCGGCTGCAGGCCCTGAAGGAAGAGCCGCAGACGGTGCCGGAGATGCCGGGAGAGACGCCGCCCCTGTCCCCCATCGACATGGAGTCTCAGGAGCGGATCAAGGCGGAGAGGAAGCGCATGAGGAACCGCATCGCTGCCTCCAAGTGCCGGAAAAGGAAGCTGGAGCGGATCGCCCGGCTAGAGGAAAAAGTGAAAACCTTGAAAGCGCAAAACTCCGAGCTGGCGTCCACAGCCAACATGCTCAGGGAACAGGTGGCACAGCTTAAACAGAAAGTCATGAACCACGTTAACAGTGGGTGCCAACTCATGCTAACGCAGCAGTTGCAAACGTTTTGAGGACAGACTGTCAGGGCTGAGGGGTAAAGGAGGAAAAAAAGAATAACAGAGACAAACTTGAGAACTTGACTGGTTGCGACAGAGGAAAAAAAAGTGTCCGAGTACTGAAGCCAAGGGTACACAAGATGGACTGGGTAGCGACCTGACGGCGCCCCCAGTGTGCTGGAGTGGGAAGGACGTGGCGCGCCTGGCTTTGGCGGGGAGCCAGAGAGCAGCGGCCTATTGGCCGCCAGTCTTTGCGAACGGGCTGCGCCCGCGCGACCAGAACGATGGACTTTTCGTTAACATTGACCAAGAACTGCATGGACCTAACATTCGATCTCATTCAGTATTAAAGGGGGGTGGGGGGTTACAAACTGCAATAGAGACTGTAGATTGCTTCTGTAGTGCTCCTTAAGAACACAAAGCAGGGAGGGCCGGGAAGGGGAGGGAGGCTCGTGAGTGCCAGGCTAGATTGCAGATGAACTCCCCTGGCCTGCCTCTCTCAACTGTGTATGTACATATATATTTTTTTTAATTTGATGAAAGCTGATTACTGTCAATAAACAGCTTCCTGCCTTTGTAAGTTATTCCATGTTTGTTTGTTTGGGTGGCCTACCCAGTGTTTGTAAATAAGAGATTTGAAGCATTCTGAGTTTACCATTTGTAATAAAGTATATAATTTTTTTATGTTTTGTTTCTGAAAATTTCCAGAAAGGATATTTAAGAAATTACAATAAACTATTGAAAAGTAGCCCCCAACCTCTTTGCTGCATTATCCATAGGTAATGATAGCTGGATGAAATGACAGCTGAGTGTCCAGTATGCTAGGGTAAAAGCTGTGTTCCCTGGCTGATTGTAGGAATAGATACCCTGCATGCTATCATTGGCTCACACTCTCTCCCCCAGCAGCCTATGAATCCAGACTGTTGACCAGAAGATGGTGTGGTGTTTCTTAAGGCTGGAAGAAGGGGGTGTTGCATGGGGCGAGGGACAGCCCACTGAGGAAGCAGACACTTCAGTTGAGAGCTGTATCAAGTGGCATGTGCTGCGATCACTTATAACCATAGTAAAGTCTTAGTAATTAGATGTTTATTCTCAAAGCAGGGACCCGGGGAAGTTTTTACAAAAGGTGTCTCCTTCCAACTTGGAATCTGACAACTAGAAAAAGATGACCTTTGCTTGTGCATATTTATAACAGCGTTCATATCACAATAAATGTATTCAAATAATGGTTTTAAAATCTTGGATTCCTTTCCCTTTGCTAATCTTTGCTTCCTGAACCGTACACGGAGGGTTTTCCAAGTTCCTGGGGTTAGTGCTATTGCATTCTGCACTTAGCAATTTAGAAGTAAAGCATTGAGGAAAAGTCAAAGGAGAAGCTGGGGTCTAGGTGAACTATTCTCCCAATCCTCTCCCAATCTGCTCCCAATTCCCACTTGTAACCCCCCACTCCCCACCTCTCCCTACTACCAAGGAAGTGACCAATGTAGCAAGTCCATATTTATTTCTTAATTTGTTTCAAAATGATCAATCTGGATTAATTATTGAGGTGATCTGGGAAGATCCTATTCTAAATACTATGGGACAGAGTCATAAGAGAAATGGGCCCAACACTGATTCTATAGTATAACACATCTGTATTCCAAGCCTCAGCTCTGGGGAGACTGAAAACTTGAATTCTGTCTACAGATACAGCTGAGCTTATCAACAGGTTTGTATTCACCAAGGGGATAATTTTTGCCTGGTCCCTTCTCATCCCCATGAGCTGCTGTGATTATCAAGCAGCAACAGCAATTTGATATCCAGAAACACTTCACAAACCACTAATTGAAGCCTGGCTGTTAACTCATTAGCACTGCTCCAGTGCTCAACAGGTCTAGGAGTGCCTGTGGAGGGAAATCCAAATACTCAGTTCCTCAGGAGTACATCTAGGTCTGCAGGGGCCTCTCAAAGGCCTTTCAGACATCCCATATAAGGCAGTTGCTTAGTCTGGGCTTCTTTAAGGCCCTATCAGACTGTGAAGAGACAAATGTTGAATAGGTTATCACCCTCACTCTTAAGAAACTCACTCAGGAGAGAGGGCACAGGAGAGGAAACAGAGACTATTCTAGTGGTGTGAGGCACGTGGTATAAGCAAGCAATACCAGTTGGAGGGGAGAAGAAGCCATTTTAAAGAAAGATTTCACAGAAGTGACATTTGAACCAACACAGGCAGAGACGTGTAGATTACAAGCATAGAAGCACCATGTGATGGGAGGGGGCATAGGATCTGTTTTAAGAGGTTGGACAGCAAATGGTGCAAAGAAAAGAAGGTAATGAAATAGGAGTGAGGTAAGGGTCAGCTTATGCAGTGGCCTCTAGTTCACCCTGTGTTTTGAATAATGAGGAAGCGTAGAGGGATTTGTAGATGAGCAGGAATATGGTCAGCATTGGAAATATTTATACTGCAATGGCACCTGAGTGGGGAAGAGGCCAGGTAAAGGAAATAAGAGAAAGGTTTCATGTAGAATGTCTGTGCTGTTTAAAGGAGGCCTAGAGATGGGGAAGGAATGGGAAACACACCCTTCTTGTTCTTCAGTCACCTGACAGATTAAACCTAGAAGGTGCTGTCAAGGGGCTCTTTATCCTTATTGCTCTTCCTCCACTTGTTTTCCTCTCCAATGTCAATCTGATTGCTTGAAGAAAAGTCTGGCAAAATGCTCAAATAGAAACCAAAGAAATGAAATTGCAGTGCCTAGGCCAGGCCACTAGGGTGAGAATTCAGTGGCTCCTCAAGGCAGCAGGACACAGCATGACTTTGTGTAACCACCCAGAACTGACCAAAACTATACAGACTCTTTACAGTATTAGCAAAGAGCCCAACGATTTTATTAATGTCCTGGGAATCAAGTACCTCCCATTCACACAACAATCATTCATGCAAACACACAATCAAATGCTCATTTTCCCCCAACAAGTAATTTGCATGTCTGTTCTGTGTAAGGCACTGAGAACCTGGTGGAGAGGGAGACTGACGAGAAGCCCCCTTCATGGAGTTTATAATCTAGTAAGTAAGAGAGCACATAATAAGGAAAACAGGCAAGTAAATACATGGCTGGACATGGACCAATTCGGTGAGGAACTGGGCATTAGCAACTAGAAAGACAGTCCAACCTGGGGGAGGAGCAAAGAAGGCCTCCATGGGAGAAGTACCCAGGCTAAGAATTCTTTGATATCTGACTCAGATCTGGGCAGGTGGAGAACAGATAGGTAGAGTTAGGGAATCCCAAAGAGATGGCAGCTGGAAAAAAAGCTGCAGAAGAAACGCAGTATGCTGTGAGGCTACGCTAGAGCCTAGGTACTGCCGTGAAGTGGTTAACGAGGGGAACGGAGAACAATGATATTTATACTCGGTAATCCCAAACACTTGTTCTTCCCACTTTTCTGGGCGCTAATAGTAGTTATGCTTCCTGTGAATAGATTCCAAAGCTCCCAGTGAACCCTGAGTGCTGCTCTCCAGGCCTTATGTCCAATCACAAGAGGTGCCATGATCCTATTGTAAGGCATCAACAACCCCAGCCTTTCCCTGTTTTGTTCCAGGAATCAGATGCATCAGTGACCTTGAGTCTTCCTCTGAGTGCACACGATGATTTGTACATGTAGGACCCCGAGGAGCTGAATAAATCATCAGACGGTTCTTTGATGTGTGTAGCATTTGAGCAAAGGTAATCAGATAGTCTCCTGAGAGACTCTGCCCATGTCTCAGCAGTGTCTAATGAACTTTTCTTGCCCTGCTGCAAACCCCTCCTTCCTGGAGGGAACCAAATGTTCAGTGCTGAGGAGCCCTGGTGGTTTCTTGCTATGTAAACTTCCTTCATGTATGCACAGTAAAATCTTTCCTTGGGAGCTGACTCATTGTTGCTTCAGAAAATTGGGTTATCAGATCATTGATAGAGTTACTGCCTTCATAGGCTGTAGGTGCTTGTGAGACACCTGGATAGAATTTGGATATTTCTCAAATCTCAGAACCATCTGTCTATCAGCTCCTATTTGATAGCTAATCTCCTCCAGGGTATATTAATTCACTTTAGGAAGAACTTTGTCTGACCTTATCTCAAATCTCGAATGGAGGTGGACAGGCAACTGGGCTGTGATATAATTGAACGTTATACTAATTAGGCTGCTTATGGGGCCAGGACAGAAGACAAAATTTAAATTAGATGTCCAAGTATAAAACAGGTCCAGGAATGGCAAACACAGTAGCTTAGTAATGCCATGGCCTAACTACCTTTGGTTGCTTTATTTTACTGTTATCAGTGTATCAGGGAGGTTTCTTGCATAGAGTCAATTTCCCTGTGGCATTTCCTAGCTTCACAAGTAAACACAGCCATTACCAACAACACGTGATCTTTACTTTCATCTTTCTACTCTCTGTAGCCCTTTTCTACCCTAGAGAATTTCCTCTCAGGTCCCATTGGTCAGAAGCAAATCATGTGTCTACAGACTCACACCAGACAAAAGAATTAGCCCTGGCCCAACCCATCTTCTTGACCTAAGTAGAAAGCCTTCTAAATTGTGTTAGCCATTAAATTCAAGCCATGGTGACATATATGTTATCCAAGTAGAGCCTTAACAGTGAAATATGGGATTCAACATGTTCTTTTTTCCAGTGTTTTAGCAGCTGTGAAAGCACAGAAATGGGGTAACCATCAACATAGATCCCTAAATGTAATATTGATGTTGATATTAGTCAGAGTCCCCCATCCCTTTGAACACATTTGTGGTATATATTTATTAATTGCACAGACATGGAAACAAAACTTATTGGTTTTGAATACTGAGGTTTGAAGACTGCTTGTATAGTAGCATTACTAAGCCTATTCTAACCCTACTGAAAACCTTCTGAAGCAGTACTCTCCAGTATGTAGGAAAAGTATCTGCCATAGTATTTTATAATAGAAACTGACATCCGTATACTATTCATAGTAGACACCATTTTACAAGTTTCTACTTAGCAGCTAGGACTTACCAGGAGGACGCCGCCAGGGCTTTATTTTATGTATGAGAAAATGGAGATTCACACCCTGCTCAATTTTATGAAATAAATAATAGGTAGAAACTAGAGCTGACTTTAAGTTGACTCCAAAGAGCTGCTTTTGTCCACATGTGACCTTGCCCCGGAGTACTCTTACCACATAAATGTCTACCTCCGTTGACTTCATGACTTCTCTGTTACACGGATGGATAATTTGTCATTCTATTAAATTATAAAAATATTCAGATGTATAAAAATATTCAGATTCAAAGAAAAAACAAACATGGAACTTCACAGAGCTAGGAAGACATTAACACAGCCCTCCCCCATTCCTGTCATGGCCCATTCCTATTCTGCTGGATACACAAAGAATTGAAGCATGGTGAGGTAGAGGAGAGAACTGAGATAGAGCCAGCAGTTTCAGGATTTGGAGTTAAGCAACGCTGGATTAGATCTGACCTCTGCTGCTTGTGGCTGGGGAGTATGGAGCAAGTTCTTTAATCTTGCCAAGCCCCAATTCCTTCTTTTGTAAAAAGGAAACCAACCATAGCTTCCACAAAAGACTGTTGGGAGGATCCTTTATAGAAACCACCTGTCTACAGCAGGCAAGTGACCATTAACCATCTTTCACTGTGGGCTTGTTAACTCAGGAAGAAACACACACACACACACACACACACACACACACACCATGATAGCTGAGTTGAAACCACTTCCTATTAAAATCCAATGAGGTCTCCAAGGGCCTGTGTCTTGGTCTTACAAGGGCTGGCAGGCCCTCTCTGCAGGCTGGAGAAAAGTTTTGTTTTGCCAGCTGTACTCAAAGGGGAATATTCTCCTGGCATAGCATTGTGAACCTGTTTGGTTTGGCTCACAGGCATGTCAGCACATTTAGGAAGTGAAGTCAGAAAGAGGCAGGGTTTCAAACACAACTGGCTGCATGCATACGAACACCCAAGCAATCAAATGCCAAGGCCAAGCAGGGTGCCTATCAGCCTAGGTCGCCCTCCATGCCCCCGCCCAAACCACCCTGATATTGTCAGAAAAGCCTCTGAGAATGGCTGAATGCTTGAAAAGAAAGAATTGCCAGCACCCAGGCAAGGGTTTACACAACATGTTGCCCAGGATGACACAGTGGTCATCAGCCAGCACCCTTACTCTAGCAGAAAAGTGACTGAGTGATGGAGAGACTAGAGTTTCTTCTTTGGATTCTGGAAGTCACAGTGTAGGAGTAGAGACGGGGGAGATAATGGATTAGCAGTGCTGATTAGAAAGGAATGAAAGGGATGAAGTCGTGGAATTCTGAGAAGGGGACATGATCCCATTTTACTCACCACTACAACTCATGCCTAGAGAACAGTACAGAGGTCGGAGCTGCATTTTCATATCAAACACTAGCTGGGAGTGGAGCAACGTTTAGCTTCTTTGAGCTTCGGTGGCTTTATTTATAAAATGAAGTTAATGTCTATTTCTCTTGGATTGTTGTAAGGATTAAGAAAGCTAACACATGGGAAAGGTCAGGCATAACACTGGCAAAGCATAGACATATCCATTAGAACTATTTGACTTCAGGTGACAGAAAATTCAGTCTCAGCAGAGGAATGTCACTGAAAAGCCATTGGTGGAGGTAGCTGTGCATCTGGCTATCTACAGGGCTCAAATGACATCATCAGGGTTTTTCTTTCTTTCTTTCTGTATCTCTTGGTACTCCACTTGCTATGGGAATGATAAGCTTCCTCCTCATCTCCAGGTGACAATGCCCAGCAGTCCAGCTTTTGGTCCGCATCAATGAGGTAGATGCAACATTTCCTCATGCTCTCCCTAGACTGTGTTTTGTTGGTCTCATATCCATTTAGGGTGGGAGGTTTATCAGTTGCCTTAAATATAAGTTATCCACTCACCTCTGAAACCAAGATACTGAGTTTCTGAAAGTGACTTGGCCATGTGGAGGTTGGAGGAGATCTTCAAAGAAAAATCAAGATCTAGGAAGAAGATAGGGAATTGATCTGGAGGGTCAACCAGAAAATACCTAATACCTGAGTCTATCTATTTGGTGATTGTTGTACTTATCATTAGCAAAGATTTGCAGACAGGACAAAGGGGTCCTAATCCCATCTAACTCTGGGTCAAAAGTCACTATCTTCTACTTGGTCTCTTTTAGTTAGTGGCTCATTCTTCTCTGATGGCAAATGCCCAGGCAGGTTTTAATGAATGATATAACATGCATAACATTTTCAGTAAAGAGAGTTGAATTTGTTTGTTGTGACAGTCACTTCTAATTGCCATCTTAGCACAATCCAGAACCTCCTGGGAAGTGAGGGATTGTCTAGATCAGGTTGTCCTGTGGACTTGTCTGTGGGGCATCATCTTGATTATGTTAATTGAGGTGGGAAGAATCGACTACTTTGGATGACATCATTCCCTAGGAAGAGGGGTCTAAATCATATGAGTTAAGACAGTGAGCTGAACACTAGCATTCATACATTAATTCTTCACCTTATGCTTTTAATTATGAATACAGTATGAGTAGCTGCTCCAAGGGCCTGCTACCTTGACTCCTCACAGTGATAGACAGAGAAATAGAATGCTTTCTTAAGTTGCTTTTGAACAAGGTATTTTATCACAGCAGTAGGGAATAAACGTAGGAGAGTTGCCAATATGGGGCATACTATTAAAAATGGATCAATTTGGACAAACTAAGGCAAAGTGTTGAATGTTTGTTAAGCAATATTTTGAAAACCCACCTGGCTTTATTTTCCTCTATTTACCTGCATGTCTCATGGCGTCACTATCAATGTCTCTGTCAGTAGTTCCACAATCCAATCACTAAAGCAGTAAAGGCAGAAGAGAGAACAAAACAAACTATTATCAAGACTGAATTATGAGGAGACACTAAGGGTAAGTGTTAGAAGTAGCAAGGAGATCCATACAGTTAGGACTTAAGATCTCTCTCAGGGAGGCTCTCTCAGGGAGGCTCTATACATAGGGTAGGGATTCCAAGAGTTCAGTCTAATACTCCATGACCAAATTCTCCCCTCCTTGGAATGAGTCAAAGCTCATAGTACCCAGAATCTAGGATATGAGAGAAGTACCTGAAAACTCCTAGTAATAAAAACTAGCTTTAAGCATATGTGAATCGTAGGTCCCAGTGTTACAGCTATGAAAACACCCCACCAGACTGATCACTATTGTATGTACTGATACAAGTCTGGGCTAAAATAGGGTGAGTAAGTTGTGTCACAAATTGCTTTACAATCTTTCTATGTTAGGCTACTATGATAGCTAATCTTTATTGTCAACTTAACTAAATTTGAAAACACATAGAAGACACACGTCTGTCTTTTGAAGGAGTTTCCAAAGAAGTTTACTCGAGAAAGAGGGAAGATCCACTCTGAATGCTAACTGCATCACCTCATGGGTTGAAGTCTCAAGACGATGAAGGAAAAGGACAAAGCCACATGACAACATCCCTTTGTTGTCCAACTGTGGACACGGTGTGACCAAGCAATTCATACTACTGCCACCATGCCTACTTACCCCCCATAATATGCTATATCCCCTCAGACTATAAACTAAAGTAAACTATTATCCCTTTATGTTCCTTTGTGTTAAATATTTGGCCACAGCAATGAGACAAGAAAAGTAGACATTTATATGTGATTGATTTCCCACTATGCTTACAAAAGATGGTGTTCATTCTACTCCTTCAGCCAATGTTTATTGAATATCTCTTCTACAAGCAAGAAGCAAACCCTGGAGGAAACAAAACAAAAAAAAGGAAAGAGAGAGACATCAAAAACTAATGGCATTCAGTATGTTGACTGCTATCATGGCACTGAATACAGTGGGAACTGAGAACAAATACCTGTGCAATAGAGTTCATTAACTTCTCCCTGGCCATAGAAGGTACTTGGGCTTACATCTTAAAGGAATGAATAAAAGTTGACCATTAAAATGTGATGATGAGTTGAATCTTGGGTATTTCAAGCTTCTGGGCTAATATCCAATTATCAGTGACTGAATACCATATGTGTTCTTTTGTGATTGGGTTACCTCACTCAGGATGATATTTTCTAGTTCCATCTATTTACCTAAGAATTTCTCGAATTTATTGTTTTTAATAGCTGAGTAATACTCCATTGTGTAAATGTACCACATTTTTTGTATCCATTCCTCTGTTGAAGGACATCTGGGTTCTTTCCAGCTCCTGGTTATTATAAAGAAGACTGCTATGAACATAGTGGAGCATGTGTCCTTGTTATATGTTGGAGCAATTTCTGGGTATATGCCAAGGAGTGGTATAGTTGGGTCCTCAGGTAATGCTATGTCCAACTCACAGACCACATAAAGCTCATGAAAAAGGAAGACCAAGTATGGGTGCTTCAGTCCTTCTTAGAAGGAGTAACAAAATATTCAAGGGAGAAAACATGTATACAAAATGTGGGACAGAAACTGAATGAGGGGCCATCTGAAGACCATTCCATCTGAGTGTCCATCCCATGTGCAGTAACCAAAGGTAGACATTGATGTGGATGTCAGGAAGTGCATGCTGACAGGAGTCTGATATAGCTGTCTCCTTAGAAGTCTGCCAGAGTCTTACATACTCATAGGCAGATGCTCACAGCTAACCATTGAACTGATCAAGAGGTTCCCAATGGAGGAGTTAGAGAGAAGACTGAAGGACCTGAAAGGGTTTGCAATCCCATGAGGCGAGCAACAATACCAACCAACCAGAGCTCCCAGGGTCTAAACCACCAGCCTGGGAGCACATGGGGGGGCATCCATGGCTCCAGCTGTATATGTAGGAGAGGATGGCCTTGTTGGGCATAGGTGGGAGAGGAGATCCTTGGTCCCATGAAGGCTGGACGCCAAGTGTGGGAGAATTCGAGGGTGGGGCACATCCTCATAGAAGCAGGAGGAGGGGGATGAGATAGGTGGTTTTTGGGTGAGGGAGAAATGGGCTAAGGGGATAACATCTGAAATGTAAATAAAATATCCAATAAAAAATTTAAAAAAAACAAAAATTAAAATTAAAAATAATGCAATGATCTTGTTTTAGTGAGAGGCAACATCAAGGATTAAGGTAGATATGATTCATAGTGCCTGTCAGTCAAACTTCAACTATTTTCAGACCAAGCAGTTGATGTTGAGTTTGTTTGTTGTCAAATAAGGGAAAAGAGCTATTAAACAGATGTGACTCACTGGCTCGATGGAGCTTAGCACTTTGTAAAGGACTGCTGGCTAGGGCAAACAGTCTACCACAGATGTAGTAAAAGCACTACCAGAGCTTGTGGGGGGCGGTGGGCAGTGAGGGGATTTATTCAGCCTAGTCACTACAAAAGGCTTCCCCAGGAAGTGACCTTTCAGCTATACCTGAAAGAATTAGTCAGTGATGTCAAGGTGTGGGCCTGTCTTCTGCAAGGGTAAGTGTGAGAAGTAGCAAGGAGACCCATAGAGTTAGGACTTAAGAGTTCCCTCAGGGGAAGTCTCCACATACAGGGCAGGGACTCCAAGAGCACAGCATAATACTCCATGACCAAATTTAGTACCCAAACCTTCAAGTCTTCAACCACATCAGAAGTTATATGGCAGTTAACAAAGAACAGTCTCTTCCTGAAGGCCACATTACTTCATACTAATGTATAAGCGTGAATCCCTGGCTTTGAGGAACCATTGTTTCTTCTATAGCTCTTGTGACAGGGCTAAAAATGTTTGCATTTTCTCATATAAGCCTTATGATATTCTGTCCCAGATGAGGGAACTGAGGCAGTGTGATTATAGAAAAGTCCTGGGTCTCTGAGGGACAGGAACAAGATTTGACTTGAATATGATGCTCTCGGTCACTTCACCAAGCTACCTCTGCAGATGATGTGGTCACATTTTTTCTTGTTGATGTGTCAGATACATGATGGCAATAACTTAAGAGAGTTGTGGTTTTTTTTCCCTTCCCTTCTCCCTCTTGCTCCGGTCCTGCTCGCTCCATGCCCCACTCACTCTGGCCTCCACTCACTTCAGGTCCTGCTAAGAGAGAAGTTCTTTTTGGTTCATGGTCCAGCATGGCACCTGGGTCAGCTCTTCCCATCATGGCTGCAACATTCACATCTTAGCAGATCAAGAAACAAAGAACTCAGCTTCTAAAGCCCCAACCACAGTGTAATATTTTTACAAGTCCACTCGACACAAGATACAACGTAGAATCCTGGGGAAAGAGAATCGTAATAAAAGGATTAATTATCTAGATCAAGTTGACCTGTGGGCATTTCTGTGGGGGATTCTCTTGACTGTTAATTGGTGTAGGGAGACTCACCCCATTGTGAATCTTCTCACCATTTTCCTACGCACAGAGTCTTGAGGTAGAGAAGACAGAGGAAAGGTGCGTGAGAGAAAGCAAGACGGAAGTGTTCATTTCTCTCTGGTCTTGACTGTGGATGTGATGTTACTAGCTGCTTGAGTTTCTACCTTAACCCTGCCCCACTCAATGATGGATAAGCCAAATAAGCCTTTCTTCCCTGTAGTGTTTATCAGAGTGTCTTATTACAACAACAGAAAGGAAAATAGTATGTCAATGGATCTGCCTTGCTCGTAGGCCTCCTGCCCCAAAGGTCCTATAACAGCGCTACTAGTTGACGATGAGATTGTGGAAGACATTTCATATACAAACTGCAATAAGACTAAGCATTGGAAATGCTGTAAGATTCCAATAGCTCAGCAACTGCTCACTCCTGAGTAGCACCTGTGACATAGTGGGCTTACAGTGAACACCAGTCCTTTTCCTTAGCACAGATGGAGAATTGGAAAGCCAAGTGGCCATATATTTTTTTCTTTTCTATCTTCCTCTGGGCTTTATGCCCTGTTGTTTGAAGTTCTGTTTCAGATGAAAACATCAACAATTAACCACAGTTTGCTAGGCCACTGAATTTAAAACAGATCTAATAGAAACCTAGAAAGAATTGAGAGTTCCTCTCTAATATATCAAACATTGCAGTTAGCACTCCTCCGAGTAACATGGCTGCCTTCTGTAAGGAAAACAGATCTTATTAGTGGGTGGGGAGTGGGGCTTGCTATTTCAACTTGTTCTAGGGTCTTGAGATATGGATTCATGTCTTGCTTTTGACCTGGCATGTCTGGTTATCCAAATGTGGATAACAAGTCATTTCTTGCCCAATGACTCTTAGAAGCAGCTTCTTCCCCAAGCACCAGGACAAACCAGAAGCAGCCCTTGGAAAATGTCCTGAGTCTTAACAAGGATTTTATGCTCACTGTGAAATCACAGTAACAGACTAAAAACTTAATGTGCTCCTTACATCACAAGTCAGCAAGACCTTCTGTTTTCTCAGGTGTGCTGTGGTTTGCCTGCTCCCTAATGTCTATACAAAAACAAAATCCATGTTTTTAGATGAGAGAACTGAAGAAGGAAAGTCACGATTGTTGGAACGGGAAAAATAATACAGAGACGAAAGACTCTTGTCTCTTTAAAATGAGATAATTATATTTACTATATGTTCTTTCTTTACCATTTGGCTAGTCCGTAGGTTAGAAGTACAAATCAAATGAAGTAACAGTAGACATCCACACATTAAGTAAATACACCACAACTCTCCTCCATAGGATCCATGGGTTAGAACCAATGCCGGTAGATGGTGCCAGAGGGCAGACTTCATGCTCCCTCTTCCTCCCACCCACTAACCCTCAATTAACGATTAGAAGGCCTAGCCAACAAATTCCATTGGGTCATAAGTATAGCTGTTGTTATCCCTAGAGGACCAAGTACAAACACATTATTTTTTTAACAGTCTGGTGAAGAACATGCATCAGAAATGCCCTTGTTCCACCAGCCAGTGGCCAGAAAGCCAGGCCAGACTCTATTTATAGGATAATCCCTATTTCAGGAATGAAGAATGAGACTCAGCAGGTAGAGAGGTCTTGGAAACTAAGAACTCAAAGAGCCTAGGAAGAGGACGAGGCTCAGCACGTATGTCTTATAATGAGATACAGGAGACATGCTTTGTTGGGATGATGACTGGAGTACTCTTGTTACGGTATGCTGGGGGAAAGTTGGAAGAGCTGTATTGGAATTCTGGGTATGAAGCTCTGAGCAGGTCTTTTCCCTTTGCTAAATGAAAATCGAGTCATCCACTGCACAGGTGAAACAGTTGTAATGGATGATGGAAAAGGGGTTGATGTATAGAAAAGGCTGCAACACTCAGTATTCTGCATCTTTTCCAATCATATCGCTATAAACCATTTACATGGAAATCAGAACTAAGTAAGCAAAATGGCTTTCACATTATGATACAAATATACACATGTGTATCTATGTCAATATCATCTATATGTGCATACACACACAATATTTGTGCTTGTATTTATGTAAACATCTGGTGCCTATACTAGATAGATAGATGGAGAGATAGATAGATAGATAGATAGATAGATAGATAGATAGATAGATAGATAGATAGATGTAGATACATGTAATGTTAATTATATACAGGCCCAATTCACCTGCAAGAAAGACTAAGGATGTGCAAAGACATACAGATATTCAGTGAACATCAGTTGCTACCACCGGGATAAGAATTGAATCAACTAGGTTCTGCACAAAAATATGACAGCCAAATAGCATTGGCCTTAAGGAGTTAGAGATTTGTTTTCTCTTTGTAATCAGAGTTTGAAGAAAATAGAAGACTAGCTTGGGGACCAGGGTTTAACTGCCATTTGTGTCTTAGGAACTGGAATCCCAAAGAAAAGCTGGGGGAAAAGTAGTTCTTTCTCAAGGTCAGGGTTATTTGATACTGTGAATTTATGCTATGTTGTATGAAAGGCTTCCAAACTAAATTTTCTTTTGCTCCTTTCCAGGCTCTCAGGAACAGAGAAAGGCTGAGGAGACTCAGTGGCTGAAGAAGGAAAGGTAAGTGAGAAATTGGGTCTGAACACCAGATGCTTAGCAGTGTCTTCATAGGAATCTTCAAAGCCCCACTACAAGGTCAACGTTTTGGTTTCAAGTTTGAAGATATTAAGTACTTTCCCAAGATCCAGCACCATATAAAGGTAAGACGATGTCCCAATCCCGGTGAAGAAGTGTCTTCCTGAGCTTTTTGGGTGTGCTCTGCTGTCTATGAAAGTGTGGACAATTTCTTGTTAGAGAAAAGATCAGGATAGCAAAGGGGCCAAGAAACCAAGCATCTAGGCCCAGGATGGAGACCCAGCAACAAACTTTCCACTGCCTTGGGTCTCTGTGTTCTTACCCATGGTATGATAGTGTAGATTTAAATTTTTCTAAGGACAGTTCTGCTCTCTGAAAGTTTGGGTTTCCACATCTACTTTTATCAAAGGCATGCAACAAAAGAATCAAATAACAGGAAGGGTGAGCCCCTGCCAGGATCCTTCCTGGGGTCAGGCGTCCAGGAAAGGCCAGAGGCAGCATTGCAGGGTAAACAAACTGAGGCTGGTGTTCATGGCACCCTTGCAGTTTTTCACCACCTTCTGCAGACCCTGACTTTATCATCCAGGCACTCTCATCCTGGCCTTAACAGTATTAGTCTCCTGCTACCCCTACCTGGTGCCTGGTGCCTGCAATTCTGGTTGCTGTCTAGCTGCAGAGAGAACTTCTTTTTGCACAGAAATAGAAGGTATTCATTCCACCAACATGGATAGAAATGAACTCATGGTGGGATACATGACTTGGCAGGAAGAGCACGGGCCAGTTCTTCAGCTCCACTTTTACCTGTAGCCAAATGTTCCTATGTAGTTCACGACTCACACACCCTTTGGGTCAGTTATGGGATGAGGGTGACTGCTAATTTATGTTAGTGGATGATACTTTATCCATCTTCCATCCACCCATCCATCCATCCATCCATCCATCTATCCATAAAGAGTTTAACAGTTCATTTATCTATCTATCCATCCATCTATCCATAAAGTCATTCACTCATTTATCCATCTATCCCACTAGCTTTACCCAAAGGGACCTACAAGATATATCTGATCCTTTTCTTTCTACTTCAGAATCAGCCCCTCATACTATTGACTTAGCTTCTTCTCCTCTCCCAGATGAACCTTACATCACCTGCCCCCAGCAAAGGAATCTCATCTTCCTCTGAACTACAATACCAACTTTCTAAAAGGCCTCTGTCATCTATTTTGTCCTGCAGTGCTCGTTCCCATTTCCTTATACAGAAAGTGTATAAATAAAGCCAGAGGAAACTAGAAAATTAGAGAATCTCTTCACGGTGTATATTTGATCACAACCCCTTTCTTCTTTAATCCTTGGTAGCTTCTTGTAACTCCTAAAACAAAGATGACAGTCTTTGCCCAGGTCTCCTGTACCACTGGGCCCTTGCTGCTTCCCAAACTTCATCTTGTATCACCATTTTTCTGCTTGCCTTTCTCCAATTTTTCTGAGGAGTGCCCTAAGCATGTGCTATTCCACCCACAGCTCTGGTCCTCTGAAGACTCCTAGTTCCACTTAGGAGAACATTAAATGCCAGGTATCCTGATTCGGTAGGGTCTTCCATGATCCCCCAGAAGTGGTCATCACCCCTTATAAGTCTTTAGCACTATCAGAGCAACCATGCCACAGGCACCTGCGAGATAATTGACACTGTTCCCTCCAGTCAGGATATAAGCTGCCAGACACAGTACCTGGGCTCATCACTGGTTTTCTGACTTTTATTGTAGTGGCTGACACATCATCTATACTTGAGAAACTTTTACTGGATGAATGCAGGGTTGTCTGTCTTGGACAAATTAAAATCTAGTTAAAGTTCCCACTTGAGAATCCCTTAAATGACCTGTTAGTCTTGTGGTACAAGGAGAAGGAAAAGAAGAAAAAAAGCTCAGAAAATTTACAATTGATGAAATCTTCCCTCATAGCTAGTCAACTCAGACTCCATCTTCTATGAGGCAGAAAATATGGGGAAAAAGCTAAGTGTTCCAGGTCCAAGTTTCTTTAAGAAGTCATTCCTATCGGGAGACAGAGACAGGAGGAACCCTGTAAGTTCAAGCTCAGCCTGTCTATTGAGTGAGTTCCAGAACATCTAGGGTTATATAAACAGATCCTGCCTCAAAATGATGATGATGATGATGATGATGATGGTGATGGTGATGGTGATGATGATGATGGGATGATGGTGGGAGTGATAAGGATGATAATTAATACTAATAAGTCATCTCTAATATACACAGACTCGATAAATAACTGCCAGTCCCCTGAATGTGCTAGACATTTCATCCTCCCTTCTCTGACTCTTTGACATTAAATCTGCTTAGCTATATGTCTTACCATGTTGGAATGTACTATAACTGCCTAAGTTATCTTTATTCATGGTTTGTTCCTCCATCCTCCTATATCTATCTAGCATAGTGTATCTCATAAGAAGTAATCCATTAAGACTTGGTAAATTGATAAATAAATGTACAAATGGGTGAGAAATTGTGTTTGTATCAATATCATTTATCTCATGGATTCTATTTGTTATGTTGAATATATTTTCTGTGTCTATCTTATTTTTAAAAAAGGCTATGGGAGAAAGTTAGAATAGTTTCAATTATCTGTCATTATCTGTGAGACACTGTGGCTTTGCTTCGTGGCCTTTGCCCAGTGAGATGGTGGAACAGGTAAGAATGGCCAGACTAGGCTAGGCATTGGATGTGGGACAAAGGTTAGACCCTAGAGAAGGACATAGAGATCTGCCTGGGTTGAGAGGCTGGATGTAGTGCAGAAGGAAACTATATGTATAATAGTTTAAAAAAAATAAATGTGCAAAAAGACAGAAAAACCTGGTTAAATGACAGATGTTCAAGTTGTTATGTAAAGCTATAAAGAGTGCAACAGTTTGGAACTGGAAAATATCAACTGACAATTCGGAAGAAGATAATAAATAGTAAAGTAGAACACTCATAAAATTTGTATATATGAGCACTTAATTAACTTTTACTATTAATGTGAGAACTTTTCTAAAAATAATAGCAACTTTTGCATGATCCTCAATAATTTCTGTATATTATAGCGAAAGAGATGACTTAGTGTTGAGGGTACTTACTACTATTGCAAAGGACTGGAGCTTTTTTTTGAAAAACATACAGCTCATGATTCACAAGTTTCTGTAACTCCAGTTCCAGAAGATATGGCAACCTTTTCTACAGACACCTACATGCATGGTGTACATGTACATACATTCATGCAGGCACTCACACATATGCATAAAAGAAATACAAATAAACCTCTAAATTTTTTAAATAAATAACTAAGACTAATTTTCTTAAATGTTCTTTTTTTATTACATTTCACCTACATATAGGCAGACACATGTGACATACATACACCATAGTGCACATGTGGAAGTCATAGGAAAATCTGCAGGAATTGGTTTTCTTCTTCTACCATGTGAATCCCAGGGATTGAACTCCAGTTGTGAGGCTTGGTAAAAATTAGCTTTATTGATAATCATCTCACCAGCCCAAAGTATTCTTATGATGTAGAAAAAAATGGGAAAGGATTTGACAGAGCAGAAAAGAACGAAAGAATGCACACTAACTTCAGAAGTGCTTTGTGGTGGTGCTATTTATATTCATCTGCCCTGGTCATTAGTATTTTTCAATAATCATTGATGTATAAATGCAAGTTACAACACAACCAGATCAGTTCTATTAGTCACAAGTAGCCTGTAAGAGTTTCATCCATTGATAAGAGAGATCAAAAGAGAAAACTCACGCTAGAATTTTACTGTGCATAACTCATAATCTGTTGTGTGTTATTGGGCTGAAACTGACTTCATAGTAAACCACAGCTGGAAGGGAAATGAAATTTTATCCAGAATGAAGATGGTACTTTCAAGGGACCTAACTCTCAGCATTTTTCTCTGGATGACAGTATTACATAGCCTCGCTAAAACCTCCTTTCTTGTCTATAAATGAAACAGCATTTTAATAAACCTTTTCTATAGAAAAGAGAGATTGTTCACATAAAGCAGCATCCCTGGCAGAAAGGTCATCAGATAGCATCTGTGACAGGCTAAGGATTATTGCTAGGTTGTGGGACTAGTATGCACACCATTAGCCTCCTTTGCAGAATCAAGCATAGGACAGGTCCTCGCTGACCACTGCTTTAGAAGTGACCACCATTTTTCTGTTCTAACATGTGCAAAGAATAGCTGGATAGTTCTGGCCAAGTTTGAAATATCAAGCCATCACTGACTTTGAGGTGGGGAAACTCTGTGGACTTTATTTCCTTCTTAAGGAAGAACGTGGTGATGCTGCTGCAAAGATCACTTGACTGAGCAGTCAGGCTCATCCCTGCCTCTCTAGCCTTAGGGGGAAACCTGACCCCAAAATTTCATCACAGAGTTGACTCATCCATCTCCTCAGACCACCCAGAAGAGTTGAAAGATCTTTTCAGACCTGGCCATAGGGCATCACCTCAAGAAGATGAGACAACTGACCAAAGACTCTTAGGATAGATCTCAGAACTGCTTCCACGAACTAAAATCCCCCAAGGGTCCAATTTTCTTATAGGTTTTCTGCCAACAGAGCAGCCCAATGTCCTATATCAATAAAACATTTATGTAGTGTTTTCCTGTTTTCTAGGCCTAGTAACAGTCTGCTATGCTTCAGCAAATCTTATCAACAGGATATTCTCATCATGGTACATACAGAAATTCAGAAACTTGGGGTTCATAAATTTCACGGTCTCTAATCTAAGACTGTCTTAATAATGATTTTCATCATGTGACATCTCTCTAGGAATTATTTTGCAAATAATATCAAAAGAGTAAAGTGGTCTGTCCAAAGTCACTCAGCTAGTCAGTGCCACAACTGAGATTATAATGTATATTTGATCAGGTTCTAAACCATGAACTTCCGAAGATACCGTGGTGCCTTCCACCAATATCTTACTACTATTTTTACCTAAGTATCCTTCCTCTGAGCCTAGGGCCAGTTATTCCCCAAGACCTTTGGTTGATAGTCTGGATCCATACCTCTTTCTGGTTTTCTTTGGAGATGAGGATCCAAAGTCTTTTGTTGCTGGTAGAACACCTGCTGTAGATGAATAGAGCCTCTCCAAAGGTAATAGATGTTATCCCCTTTATTCTAGAGACTGAATAGTGTTCTCTCTATTTGTATTTTAGTATGAGAATGTAGTCAAACCATCCCGTTGGTTACAATGTTTCTATGTTACCGTGCTGCTAGAGGGGTTTGCATGAAGCTAAGAGGTGGCTCACCATTCTGTATTCCCCCACCTTCACCCATCGGTTCACTCTGGAATAATCAGTATGAACAATGCCTTGTCTCTGCGCCTGATCCTTGACAAATGTATGCCGTCACTTCTTATTATATTTGTACATTGTAAAAGCAGTGTGCTCATTGTGCTTTCTCCCACTGCTGTGACAAATCTGTCCTTTTCATGGCAGAAGCATAAAGGAAGTTGAGTGGTAGACAGAGCACTGTACCTCATAATAAGTACAAATGAAACCGCACTAAGGTGCTCAACGAATGTTACGACCAGCTTAGTTTTTGATAAAGATCACTCTGGAGCCAAGGGATTTGAAAGAGGGAGCTAAGAAACAGGATATTCAAACACTTCAAATTATTTCCGCAGAAGGCCTTTCTGCATCTCATTGAAGGAGCGAGTCATCTTCCTGTGCGGAGTGTTCTACAGTCACTGAGTAATGAGAAGGGTATTCAGGTCTGGCTGCAGCCACTGTGTACGTGGTGAGGTCTGTGGCACTGCAATTTCCTTCTCAGAAAGCGGAGGTGCTGCTACATGCTCTGTAACACAGACTCTTCTCCGAACTGCAGAATAACTGGAGTTGCTATCGGCTCTTTAGCTTTCCAGCCAGTGCATCTGTGGCTGCTGTGGCTTACCCCGAGCCTGGGCAGGGCTCTTCACAGCATACTCTACTGACTGAAATTGGTGTCTGTGCTGACAAAGGTCAGTGGTGGTGGCAGTTAGCAATTATGTGTTTGAGACCCACTAGGCCTTAGCTTAGGCGGTAGCATTAGAGAGGGCAAAAAATATAAGACATCTTAAACTTGTCTGTGTCAGGAACAAGAGTGATCAGCTTCAGTATTCTGGGAAGTATATAGAGAACGTCTGGTGGGGAGTGAACATTGTATCTGAAGAAGGCCACTTACTACCTAAACTGAGCAAGAACCCACTTCAAAATGTTAACAAAAGAGAAGGACCCCTTAGCCTAGGCCTTCAAATTGTCCTGTCCTATAGGGACAGCCTTGCAGGGAGATATAGAGGATGGAATTTCTTCCACCCTGCACAGCGGAAGCTGAAGTTTCACAAAAAGTGTCTGTAGATCACTTCAATGCCTGGAAGCCCATGAGTATTTGAACTCATATACTAGACTCCAAAGCTCAGAGACTCTTTAGAATCTTAAATTTTCATCTTTTCCCCACTAAATTTTGTCAAAAGTTACCTGTGTACGGAGAGAAGGAAGTTGTCTTAGAGTTGTTCTTTTCTGACCACACAACCGTCAGCAAGCTACATCACCTTCCTTGACTATCCATGCTCAGTTACAGTATCATTGATGAGCTTGTTCATGGAGGCACTTCTGTAACTTTTCTGTTATTGGATATTAAAAGGTACAGTATTCAGTTATCATTCACTAATTTCATCATCCTGAAACATCTGTACTGAATGATGCTTCAATAAAAGGCACTGAGGCAGAGGAATAAATATGTCAGTTCCCCACATCAGAGCAGTTGTATTTTGATGGGGAAGATAGAAAGATTCCAAAATTGTGTCACCTGGCAGAATGTCACACAGCCCTTGCCTTCCTGGGACAGAGATGATTGCAGAGGTACAGATAATCATGACAGAACAGCACTTGTTTCAAGACGGGGGAGGGGGAACTGAAGAAAGGAAGCTTCAACCTCTACATTTAATTTGGAAGTCACAGGAACTTTCTGGAATTGCCTTGTCACAATCTTTGGGCCCTTTTAAGCTTCAGGACATTGTCAAATAATTTGTCACAGAATCAAGAGCTTGAGAACTCCAAAATCATCCTAATTCCAAGCCCTTATTCTATGAGTGAAAACTGAGGCCCAGAAGGGTAAGAGGGTGATAAAATGTTCCGTGAGTCACACCTCTACACCTCTATGTCTTGCTAACTTCCACCAGGTATGAGTTACCCTGCTTTTCTTTCTAGCTTTATCCCACCACACACACTCACCCTTTCAAGTCTCATTCAACTAGCTATCAGAAAGAAAGAGCTCCGGGACACTACAAATCTCATTGTTGGACTTGTATCCAGAATTCCCTAGAGTAGGGTTTGTATTTATCTAGTTGACATATGATATTTCAGTCATGGTTAAAATATGCTGTGCGTGGTGGCTCTTTCATAAAATGTAGCTGCTACGGTTTGAAAATTTCCTCCAAAATCCCTGTGTTAAACACTTGGTCTCTAATGGGGCAGTGTTGGGAGATGATCCCTAATAGGAAGAGTTTGGGCTATAGGGTCATTGTCTTTAGGGATGAATTAATGCCATTATCTTGGGAGTCGGTTCATTATTTAAGCTGAATTCATTATACAAGGTCAAGTTTGGTCCCATCTTGTTCTCTGCCAACCTCTCTTTGGCTTTCTACCATGAAACAATATAAAAGAGAAGTCCATGCCAGATACCACCCCCTCTATCTTGGACTTCTTAGCCTTTAGGATGGTGAACTAATGGATTTTTGCCTATTATAAACTGCCTAGCCAATGGTACCCTGTTGTGACAGCATATCAAGAACCAAGACAGAAGTCTGTGAACAGCTCCTGGTCTGGTATTTAGAAGACTCAGATTCTGATCAGCTTTGCCAATAAGTCACGTTGAGTCACTTTTGGCTGACAATTAACTTTTCTCTCATGTCCTCGGCGAGTCCCTTCAACTCCTAAATGTAACAGTTGAATCCAATATAAGCTCCATGAAGGCAAGGGCTTGGTTCACTGCCATCTGCCCAGGGCCTAGAGCCAGACACACACACCAGGAAGAACTCAACATACTTGTTTAACACATGAAATGGCTTCAAAGTGACTAACAGCAAACAGAGGAGTTGAGTCAATCAGTTTCAAAAATCTCAAGTTTTCTTTTCCCTTTCATTAGCAGAATGAGTAAATCCCCAGCTCATCTGGCTCTTAGCAACCGGTGCTCAAAAGCTGTTCTGGTTGGATGACCTGCCAGCTGTGCGTTCTTCTTCTGTGTGCTCTAATATTATCAAGTCAGTATCACTCCCTCATTGCTGTCATCCGCCGGCCCTCTTGCTCAGATCCACCTGCTCAGCTCTGCTCACTTGTTGCTGAAAACACTCAATCCCTCCTACGTCCACCCAGCTTTCTTATGCAAGGTAACAGGAGACTGCACACCCTCCAGAAAAGCTGGGAGCTTTAACAGGAGTACAAGTCTGCAGGAAGCAAGGTTAGATGATCATCCCCACGAATGTCAAACCTGAGACTTGTAACCATTTTCTAGAATCTTCTATGAGTCATTTCATTGTGCAATGGATAAAGAAATACAGTTTTTTTTTAAAAAGGAGACCAACCACTACAATTGATTAATCAGCTGCTGTCCAAAAGCAGCATAGCCCTCATCTCCCCACTCCACCCCACCCCCGTCCCCGCCCCCGGCCCTGTAGGCAGCCACTCATTTTACCGATGAGAAAAGTGCGACTCAGAGTGCTGGTGAACTTCTCAAGATGATACAAGCAGCAAGTTCTGCAAGCAAGACTCCACTGGGCTTCCAATTTGATTGCAACATTGCAATTCTCAAAGCCTAAAAGGTCTCAAAGCCCCCACTAAGACAAACGCAGTGAGTAGAAAGGAGACTGGCCATCACAGACCATCCAGTTCTTTCTCCTCTCTATGTCTACCCCTAAAATTGAAATGACTTCTTCTCTTGCTCCAATCAGAACGCTGGCAGCAAGGCTGGGTTATGAGATGTTTGGCAATTACTGGGTGAGACCAGGGTCAATTGCAATGGACCTTTCAGCTCGTTCAGTCCAACCTTCATATTATAGATGGCAAGCTGATGCACAGACATCTTCAGAAGGTCACCCAGATGCTCATTAAGAGAAAGATTCTACCTTATCTACTACAAAATTCTATGCTATTCTAAAAGAAAAGAAAGAAAGAAAGAAAGAAAGAAAGAAGGAAAGAAAGAAAGAAAGAAAGAAAGAAAGAAAGAAAGAAAGAAAGAAAAAGAAAGAGTCAGACAATAACACCTGCTTCTATGTCCATGGCCATGAAGATTAAATGAGATAGTGCCTTTATGGTGCTCACTCTGACACGAGAGAGGCTCTGCACATGTCAGATGCTGCTGATGCTGACCCCCACCCCTAGCCCATGAACCTCAGTCTTTATCTATCTGTAGACTGAGCAATGGCTCTTGCTTTATCTTAGTGTTAAGAAAACCAAACAAGTACTTGAATGCGGCTGAGCTTTGCACAAATGCTTATTTAAATTTTCTGAGGTGGTCAGGTGTGGCATTTCAGGTGTTCCCAGGTAATTTTTCCAGATGAACAGTGTATGAGTGAAGTCTAGAGCTTCTTCTGACCCTGGCTTCTCATCATTACAGAGATCTGAAACATGAGAAAGAAGGAACATAATAGACAAAAGTGGTCACGGGGAAAAATTCACGTCTGTGTATTTTTAAACCGTTTTAACTTCTTTCATTTCAGCACTTTTTGGACCTTGCTGAAGCTACAGACTCCTCTGTATTCCAAGGAAAGATATTGATTGGAATGTCACAGAGGGACTGACTCCAGATAGACTAGGCTCCGTCAGAAGGCTGATGCTTGCAGGTGGAAGGCTCATGATCTGGGAGAGGACGGCATGCCTAGTGTCTGAGCCCAAAGAACTAGGACTTTGCACACTATAGCACATACTTGGGTCACATATTAAATGATATCCACTTAAAGGAACCATGTAGGCTCCATGTCTGAGTCACCAGAGTCTCACCTGTGGGAGAACCAACACTTTCCAGCTACACACTTTCAGGATGGAAACCAATCTTACCCTTTATTCCTTCTTCCAGACTCCAAGTTTCAACATACTTTTAAAAGGCTTAACCATCACATCAGGAAGATGGAGTGGGAGGTGAGGAGGAAGTAGAAACAAGTTGCAAAGACACATCTGTGGGAGGCTTGCTTGTGAAGAGAGAGGGAGGGAGGGAGAAAGGAAGGGGGAGGGAGAGAGAGAGAAAGAGAGAGAGAGAGAGAGAGAGAAGAAGTGATGTAATTCAAGGTTTTTCTCTTACTTTTTCAAAAAAAAGGAGAAAGAGAGAGAGAGAGAGAGAGAGAGAGAGAGAGAGAGAGAGAAGATGATGTTTGTTTTAAGGTAGAAGAGATCAGAGTCCATTTAAATGCTTTTGGGCAGAGTTCTGTGTGAAGAAGGAAAAGATCAGATCGTGAGAGCTGAATCAATAGCCTCAGGTCTCTAACAAGGCAAGGAGACATGAGTCCAGTGCTCATAGGAGAGATACCTCTATTCTGTCATGACAGGAGGAGAGAGAATAAACAAAGGAGGAAGGGGAGAGCCAACTTTCCAAATATGGTCATACTCAGTGGGCCTACACACACACACACACACACACACACACACACTCACGCACGCACGCACGCACGCACACTGAATGTTTGTGGCTGTCCCCAGTACTCTGCTTCCCTGATTTTGAATTCTCAACCTGGTCCTGTAAAATAAGCATTCTAGTCTCCATTTTATGGATGTGTCCACAAAACCCGAAGGTCATTTGAAATTTCTCTGGTTGTGTAACTAGTTTTCTTAATAATATAGTACTGACATTTCTACAGTGCTAACTAGGAACCAGACTGTATTCTAAGAATTTTATATCATTTAATCTTCTTAGCCCTAAGAGACAGGGACTAACACTACCCTGGGTTTGCTGTTCAAGACTCAAGAAAACATTGCAAGCCTGGATTTTTTGGCTCAAGATCCAACAGCTTCAATACAGAGCTAGCCCTTGATCTCAGAAGTGAGACTCCAAGAGATGAGCAACCTCTTATAGGAAACAAAATGAAGAAGTTTAAATCCAAACTCTCAGCATATCAAGGCATGAGTCTGGATAAAGGTAAATCGGCCTTTCGTGTTAACTTCTCTGTACTAAAACCAAGGTAGGGTATCTGAGGCAAGTAAAAGAAGCCCAGATGTGCCCTTAATAGACTTCGTGTTTCACTGGCCTCAACTCTATAACAGGCTCTCGCAACTAACTCCCTACATCTCAGATGCCTTCCTAATGGGAACTTGCAAGAAGAATTCAAGTTAAGAATGGTTCAGCTTACCTAATTCTTAATTATCCATTAAGTGCAATAGGTACTTCACCTATGTTTCCATCCCATTAAGTAAATCCGTTACTGATCACCAGTTCTGCGAGGCACTGGGCCAGTACGAGGAATAGAGAAGTGGCAGCGTATAGCCTTGTGCTTGCATGAAAATATGCGTAATCAGACAAGTGCTGTGACATGAACCCACTTCATGCTGTGGGTGTCTTCAAAGGGTGATGGAAAGAGAGAAGAGTGCTAGAGACCGTCCAGGGGAGGGTTGGAGGACAGGCTCTGCAGAGGACTCACCATTTTCAAGAGGAAAAGAAAAAGTTGCCTGAGTAGCAAGGCAAGTAAGGCAGGCAAACAATTCAGGCAGAGGGGCCGTTATATACAAAGCAAGGAAGCAAAGATCCAGTCTGGGAGATTGCTCATAGCTCAGTTTGGCATCAGTAGAGGTACCAGCTTTAAGACATGGAAGATAAACCAAGAGTGCTTAGGTCATGTCCCAACAAGGACATATAAACAGATAGGGATCTAATCTCCAATCCTGCTGCCACCCTGGGAAACTGTTCTATTACTAGTTTTACTTTATACAACGGATGCTCACTGGGTGCCCACCACAGGATAAGTGGATGAAGAACAGGCAGTGAACTCACAGTGAAATCCTATTTAGCTCCAGAAAGTGTGGACTTCTGTCATTTTTAACAGCAGAGCTGAAACTGGGAAAGAGGCATCATATCAAGTGGAGTAAGTCAGTCAAGGAGAAGCAAATGCCAAATGCCATGGGACACAGCATATGGAATCTGAGAGGGGGGAAGGGGGGGAGGGAAAGGGAGAGGGGGAGGGAGAGGGGGAGGGAGAAGGAAAGGGAGAGGGGGAGGAAGAGGGGAGG
>NW_021604670.1:944669-958095 GCF_004785775.1 Grammomys surdaster
TATAAAAGAAATAGTAGAGTGACCACCTGACCACCATGGATTAAAATATGTGTTTTAGAACATGTAGAAGATATAGGGCCTACACCGGTCTGCACCAGGTCTTTTTCATATATATTATAATTTCCCATGTAGTGCTTTTAATGGGATTCCTGAGTATGCAGCAAATGGGTCTCTGCTTTGAGTGTTTTCTCTTGGGCTCTTTTCTTTCTGTTTTTCTTTCTTTTTTCTTTTTTTTTGTCCAATTCCAACGTGTTTATTTTTGTTATATCATATATCATATCATATATCATATCTTTATCCCTTAGAGGCCCCTTTGTTTTCTAATGAGAGACAGAAAGAGTTGGGTCTGGATGGGAGGGGAGGTGGGGAGAGACTGGGAGGAGTATAGGGAGGGAAAATTGTAATCAGGATATATTATGTGAGAAAAAAATCTATTTTCAATAAAAATAAAAAATTAGAACAACAAAACATAAAGAAAAGGGGTGGGGGGATTTCACATGTTCTCAGCAAAGAAATAGTAAGTGCTGGGAATGACGGGAAGGCTAGTGACCTTAGCTTGATAATTACACAGTGAACACATGTATTTGAAATATCACATTGCACCCTATAAATAGGCACAATTATTTACCAGTTAAAGCTAAAGTCAAGGTTGCCAAGGATGGAAACGTGTGCACGTGGTTCCAGCTATGCAGGAACCAAAGTGGGAGTGTTTCTTGGTCCTAGGGATTTGGAGTCAACCAGGGAAACTTCATGAGACTTCACTGAAAGTCAATCAACCCATCAGTCAATAAACAAATAATCAAAGGTTCAGAAGAACTAAGGCTCTCTATCCATAGCAGTTGGAAACAGCTTCTATGTGAACCCAAGTCAGCCTGAGGCCGGTGCCCATAGACCTCCCTGCACTGTAACGACAGCTTCATTGGGACTGCTTCTTACAACGCTGTGTAACAAGAAAATAGCATGTGTGTCCGTGGTGTCAAGGGGAATGCCATTCCAGAAACTTTGTTTTCTTCACAAATGAGGTTTGGATGCATGTCCCCCCTGCTCATTATAAAGATTCATTTGCTACCCAAATAAATAATGAGGTTATAGCTGTCTGCATTCAGCCATAGGAAGACACATAATTGTATGTCTTCCGTGATGGAAGGACCAGCTGTGACAGTAATAAAAAGGATTGCTTTTCAATTATTTCAACAGAGTAAATAAACCTCCCTCGTAGTTAACAGAAAATTGGTTTCCTACAGAGTTGACAGATCTGAGGGACCTCTCGGTGGCAGCGGAGGGAGTGAGGGTGGGGGTGAGGTGGCGCTGGAGATGCAGAAGAGTGAGAACTGAGCTCTTCTTCCTCTCCCACTGCTTCCCTCCTCTGAGGATGTGGTCTGAAGGTGCCTTGGATATGAAATATATTTTCAGTTCCTCTCAGGATATTAACAACTGTGCATCAGCGTTTCCCTTCTTCAGCATCCACCCTTCTGGTGACGGTGGATAAAGGAGGCTTCGTTGTTATCTACAGCAGTCTTTACGGCTATCAGCTCATCAACGCTTTCCCGTTCATTTATTCATTTAATCTCACAAAAATTTTTAAAACTAGTGATTTTTTTCCTACAAACTAAACACTTGCTGTGTGTCATCTGCACTCTAGACTCAAGGGTGGGCTTTGAGAATATGTTTTAAAGCATCAGCTCTTGCCTCAAGGTGTGAATAGTTTAACGGGGATATAGACCCATGCATCACTCTTTATGGGTCTTTCAAAAAGATCCCAATCCCAGTGGGAAAAGTAGTAGAATTTTCAAAGTCTTAGTAAATAGGATAAAAACCCTTTTGCCTCCAGCCTTTAGCTAGAGTTACAATCCAAAGCCAGCAAAAGATCGTCCAAAAATGAAAATGATGTAGTTTTCTAATGCTCACAGTGAGAAATGTGATTTTACTTACAGAACCTTAGTGGACATGGGCTGTAATAGGAAGCAGATGAGACACCTAAATTGAATAATTCAAAGACTGTTTCTTTACAAAAGTGTGTGAGTATGGGGGAGACTGAAAGGATGTTGGTGGAAGAGACTTCCCCGGGAATATGGGAGAACCCAGGGCTAACAGCATCCAGGGCTGTTACCCCTTCTAGGTTCAAAAGAATAGGGGAGTGGCTTGGCAGAGTGTGCTGGACTCGCCGGGAAGCAGTTGTGTAGCAGATCACCTTGAAAGGAGAAGTGATGAGTCCCAGCCTGCCCAGGGGGACTGCACAAGGAAGGTGTGAGAAAAGCCACTGTCTTAATCACTATTTCATTGCCTTGAAGAAACACTATGACCACAGTAGCTCTTTCCTATAAAGGAAAGCATTTAACTGTGGGCTTGCTTATAGTTCAGAGGTTTAGAGCATTGTTATCATGGCAGGAAGCATGATAGTATGCAGGCAGACAAGGCGCTGGAGAGTAGATGAGAGTTCTACATCTATATCTGCAGGTAGTAGGCAGAGAGGGGGGGAGGGATGGAGGGAGGGAGGGAGGGAAGAGAGAGAGAGAGAGAGAGAGAGAGAGAGAGAGAGAGAGAGAGAGAACACTCTGGTCAAGTAGCACCACTCCTTAGTGACCAAGTGTTCAGCTCTATAAGCCTATTTGGGGGAGGGGGGTATCATTGTTATCCAAACTACCATACCACTATCTTCTCTTACTTACCTACAAATGTTTTTCTTCCCTTCATGTATGAGTTGGTTTCTGCCCTGAATCTAGCCATGACTCATAATCTGCTAGTTAATTAAGAGAAGTAGAATACATCTAAAAAGAAAAATAGAGAGAACAAACTAGGGGAGGAGTCAAAACTGATCCTAAGAGATTTATATGTCGTGAATAAAAGTTCGAGTATTGCAACCAAGCCCTTGGAGAGCCATTGAATGATTCTGTAATTCATTTGTGTATATATGGGTGTCCTCAAGTACATGCATGCACAGGTTCATATGCACATGTATGTGTAGGCCTGAGATAAAGCTAGGTAACTTCCTCTGTAGCTCACCACCTCATTTTTTTTTATTTAAAATTGTACTTATTTATTTATCATTCATTCATTCATTCATTCATTCATTCATTGTGTGACTGTCTATGTCTGTATATGTGTACAAACATTTGTGTGTGTGTGTGTGTATGTGTGTGTGTGTGTGTGTGTGCAGATGTCTGCCACAACATGTGTGGAGGACAGAGAACAACTATTGAGAATCAATTCTCTCCTTCCACCATGTGGGTTCCAGAGATTGAACTCAAATCAGCAGGTTTGGTGGCAAGTACCTTTACTTACTGGGCCATCTCAGCAGCCCTAAATCCTAATTTTTGAGACAGAATCTGTCACTGAACCTGGAGCTCACTGATTGGTTGGTCTGGATGTCCAGTTAGCCCCAGGAATCCTCTTGCCTCCACCTTTTAGAACTGTGGTTCCAGGTAATTAGTTTGGGGATCTTTTTTAGTTTAATTTAATTGTGTGTGTATTTTACCTGCATGTATATCTATGTACCATATGTGTGTCTTGTAGCCTCAGGGGACAGAAGAAAACATCCAGTTCCCTGTATCTGGAGTTAGAGATGATTTATGCTACCATGTAGGGGCTGGGAATCAAACCCTGGTCCTCTGGAAGAACAGCAAATACTCTTAACTGCTGATAACCACTCAGCTATGCCTGCTGCACAGCTTTTAATATGAGGGCTAGGGATTCAAACTCAGGGCTCCCTCACCCTCAGTGAATGATTTTTAAGTCAAGTGACTAGTATAATCATATTGATAGATGACCTCTTTGTCATAAAGGATGGATTGGAGGCCAATGAATATAGACGAGAAAGACTAAAGCAATAAATGGTGGATAAAAGTGGGAACCTGGATGCAGGCCACAATCATGGATGGAGGGAAGGGGTGGTTTAGGATTAACTGCTTCATGAGATGAAAGAGATCTGAGAAATAGGCAGCCTTCGGGCTGGTTCCCAGGGTTCTGACAGGAATAACAGAGCATAACCCTACTTGCCAGGACTAGAAGAGAGAATAAGATCAGAGGTCAGAGAGAAGACAAGTCAGGCTGGCCCAAGGCACACTGAGTTCCGACTCCCTGCAAAATAATCCCAGGAGAGTTAGTTTGATTTGAATCTCAAGAGTTCAAGAGTGGGAGACAGAGGTGGGCTAAAGTAGAGTCACAGGACATGGGAGAACAGTGGTGGCCAGGCCAGGATGGTTCACTAGAGGAGAAAGAGAGGCATGGGGAAGTAGGAGAGAGGGCTTAGGCTAGGTGTGGCCCTCACACCCTCTCCCATGAGTTGAAAACAAGAGTTCCTCCTCCATGGAGAAGTGTGTCAAAGTGCGTTGCGAATAGCAGATACCGACAGGTGTTTTCAGATGTAGAGAAAAGGTGCAAATGCTAAGAAAGTTGATTGTCTACTGTGACAGAATGAAGAGTAGAGCTTTGTGACTAACGAGCACTACAATATTGTCTGCATTTACTTCCTACAGATCTGTCTCCTCTTGTTCTACACACTGTCAGGGGAGATGAACAGATCCTACAGTGGAAGGGAGCTTGCACTCTCCCTAAGCCCTCAGCGTCTAACAGATAATCCTAAATGTAATAATATGACTCATGGAAGGCTCCACACTGGATACACAGCCCAGTGCTTCTCTGTAACTGACAAACACTCTGTGTCCTGTCCATTCTCACTGGAGAATGGTGACTAATGTCCTTTGCCCATTTGAATTCAACAACTGATGAAGTCAAATCCTTTGGAGACATTTGACTAAGAACTGGGTTGTATGGTTGCTTTGTTTTAATTAATTTGAAAATCATCGATACTGTTCAAATGGCAACTGACTCATCAAAAGTGGGTGTTTAGAAGTGATAAGTGGAAAAGTCTGATGATTCTCTCATTAATTAATTTGGTTCTGGAAATAAGCACTGGTTCACATTCCCAGTGAAATAAAAACAGACTAAAGAGTAGCCAAGAGTTTGTGCCTGAGGTAGAATTATTTAAATTCTACCCTGGACATAGAATCTCACTTTTGACAGCCATGCAACTCTGCTCTGTGTGTGTGTGTGTGTGTGTGTGTGTGTATACATACATATGCATATATATATACTTATATATGATTTCCCTAAGATTTCTATGTGTCTATGATCTTTTATGATAAAAAGTTAATATTAAAAACATTGAACACATATGTGTTATATAAAATAACTATATCATTTATTATAATTATTATAATAGTAAATATATTACTGTAGATTGCTTTCACTATTTTAAGACTATCTTATTAATATTTCATAATGTCATTTACTTCTTTATCTTATACCTAATAAATCAGAATTCTTTAGCCGCTGGTAACAGAAATTACAACTAGCAAGTATAGAACAGAACTTGCTGAGGAAGCACGGAGGTTTCACACATTTCAAAGAAAAGCAGGGAATAGGACTTAGCAAAGTAAGAAACAGTAGCCAGGGACTAGAAAGATGGCTCAGTGGTTAAGAGTATTGGTTTCTCTTGCAGAGGACCTGGGTTCTGTCCCAGCATCCTCAAGATGGCTCACAGTCGTTTGCCATTCTAGCTCTAGGGAATCCAATGCCTAGAATCAGGCATTGAGCACATACATGGTACATCATACACACATGGTATGTACACATATATGCAAGCAAAATACTCACACACATAAAAGAAAATAATACAAATGAATACAAAATGTTGCCAGAGGGATAGTGCACTTCTTCAGGAACACAATGAGCACCACCTGCCCTTCACAGAAAGATCTGGTCGGCCCAGTGAAGGTCAAGTTTCTTATGAGGTCACTTTGCTATTTATCTATCCAGGGTGTGTTTAGCATCCATTACATTCCTTTTGGAATTAAGGTTAGCATCATGAGCAACCATTGCCACCCTATCAGAGTGTCTTATTTCTATATTTCTGCGACAAAACACGATGACAATGAAAATTTATAGAAGTATTTAATTGGGCTTATGGTTTCAGAGTTTTAGAGTTCAGGATGGCAGCAGAAATAGCTAATAGCTAACATCTATGCATAAGTAGAAAGTAGAGGGAGGGAGGAAGGGAGAGAAACACACACACACACGGGGTGGGAGGAGAGAACTGGGTGTGGCACTTTGTTTAAACCTCAAAGCCTGCCCCCAGCAATCCACACCACCTAATACTTCCCAAATGGTTCCATGAAATAGAGACCAAACAGATGAGCTCATGGAATGATTCTTATTCAAACCACCACATTCTACTCCCTATCTCCAGTGGCTCATGGCCATAACACAATGAAAAATGCATTTCATCCAACTTTGAGTCTCCATAGTCTTTTATAGTCTCAATAGCATTTTAAAGTCCAAAGTCAAGTCTCTTCTGAGATTCAAGGCAATCTCTTTAACTGAAACTCTCTGGAAAATTGTAAAGAAAATTATTTATTCCCAACATACAATGACTCAATATGCTCATTACAAAATGGAGGAATTGGGCTTAGTGGAGACTGAAGCAAAATCAAAACCCATGGGGCCATCTTGAAATCCTGTAGCTTCATGTATGACATCAGGGAAATTAATGGGTCTTCTATTTCAGCTTTTCTGACTAAAACATTTCTCTTTATTGGGCTAGTACCACTCCCTGTGTGCAGCTCTTCTTGGCAAATGTCTCATGGAGTTGGCATACCCAACATTGTAGGATCCCCAACACAATCCAGGCTTCCCTTTCACAGTTCTACAAAACAGGTTCTCAGGACCTTCACAGAGGGACTTTCCTGATCCATGCCTGTCCTAAGGATCACCCCTGAACTGTGGAGGAAGTTTCTAAAACCCCTTTATTCATGCAAACCTTTGTGATTCTAAAGCTAGAATCACATGGATAGCACAGCCAAATTTGACTACCAATTGGGATAAATCCCAGCACTCTAGAATCACATCTGCAGCAGCCTGGATTTACAGTTTTAGGAGCAGAAAATTCCTTAGGGCTTTTCTTTTCATAAGTTGGACACCTTAGTTGGGTGTGGTCTTACCTTGAAAGTACCCATTTATTCCATTTAAGATCAGACCTCTCCTTCATTTCCTTTTTACAGCATAAGCCTTGGTGGTAGAATTAAATTTCCTGGTGTTCTTTTTTGCTTTAGACTCTTCATTTTGTATTTTCTTCTATCCCACTTGCTTTTTTTCCTTGTAGGCCCGCATAAGAGAAATTGCAAATGACTACATGATAGAATCAATACTTAGATGCCTCCAAATCTCCAACAAAGAAAGTTCATTACTTTTCAATTTCGTTTCAGAAAAATTCCTAAGACAAGGAAAGAAAGCAGCAATATTCTTTGCCAATATGTCATAGGAATGGCATCTAGCCTACTTACTAATATTGTTCCCCTCCGAAACCTCCACAATCCACATAGCTCTAAGTATTACTATCTTCCAAGATCCTACTTGGACAGCCCATTAAATTTGACTTTCAACATTCAAATGCTCTCCTAGTCCAAAGTCCCAAAGTCTAGCACATTCCTCCAAAGAATTGGATGATCAAGCCTGTCGCAGCAATAGGCTACTTCCTAGTACCAACTTCTATCTTAGGTAGTTTTCTATTGCTGTTATAAGACACCATGACCAATGCAACTAAGAAAAGAAAGTGTTTAAATGGGCTTACAGTTTCAGAGGGTTAGAGTCCCCAATGGCAGAGCAAAGACCTGGCAGCAGAAACAGCTGAGAACTCACATCTTGATTCTTAAGTAAGAGACAGAGAGAAAGAGCATAAAGAACGGCACTAGTCTGTTTCAAAGCCTGCTACCGGCAACACACCTTTTCTAACAACACATACCTCCTAATCCTTCCCAAACAGTTCCACCAACAAGGGGGAGGGTGGGAGTGTATATTCAAATACATGAGTCTATGAAACCATTGTCATTCAAACTACCACACAGAGAATAATTTTTTATTTATAATTTTCAAACTATAATTTATGTACAAGCATATGTCTATCTAGAAATATGTTAAAGTAGTCTCTAGCTCCATAACTGTCCTCTGATATTGAATCATTTTGCTTTGTCTAGATCAAAAAAGGAGTCAGGATCATCATATGACTAGAAACCAGATTGGCTGAGAAACTGATGTGGGAATAGCTTGAAGAGAAGGAGACTGGTGAACCGACTTCCATGGCTATGTTCCCAAAGGGCTGTGTCCATGTTCAGAAGGAAAAGAAATGTGCTTTAATTTTGGTAACTGTAGTTAAGATCAGCAAGTAGAGGTTCAAGGGAAGTAGGTGTCATCTACCAACAGAACTTCCTAGCAGTCAGAACTACTCTACTCTAGAAAGTTGGATAGACCTATGTCAAGGGAGTTCCAGACTAGGATGCTATGGTGGTTTGAATGAGAATGGCCCAAGAGTATTTGCTTAAAGAATGAAGCTAAGGCTAAAATCAAAAGTGTCTAATTCTATAGGTAGTTGCTTCAGAATTCCAGAGCAGTATTCACTCATACAAATATAGAGTCTACTGGATGTAGTACAAGGACTGGTGTGAGTCTGCCTTCCCTCTGGGGTTGTTGGCCACAGGCCCATGAGAATGAAGGGAACAGAGTTGACAAGCAGGGTTTCAGACAGGCCGTGTGAGTATGAACAGTAATAATGACACACTAGGACCAGCTTCAGGAAGACAGATCAACTTTACTTGGAGTGATTCAAGAGTTATATAGTTCGGGGTTAAGGGAGTAGGAATATCTAGGGTGGACAAAGGTCATTGGCTAAAGGCTAAGGTACCTCATTAGCATGGGGAAGCCTTCAGTAATCTCAGGTGCTTGTTCTGCTGCTTCTTATCCAGAGACGGGAAGCTGAAATTGTAATATTCTGTAGGTAGAAGTGTGTGTGGGTGATGAAGGTAGGGATAGGGGGTGGGTTAACTCCCCCAAAGAAGGTCAGAGAAGGAGAAGCCCTGGTGACAAAGGGGGTCTGCCATTTTGCACAGAGACGACAAGCTGGACTTCGACCTTAGTTAGCAGAGCAACAGATTGATACATGACAGGCACTCAATAGATCCTTGTTCTCTTCTACCCATCAATCTTGTGACTTTAACCTAAACACATCAGTGAGCTAATGCTCACCTTCCAGTGTTGGGCCCTGTGAAACCCTCATCCTCAGAGGAGGTGACAGTGGGGTGACAATTGTTCTCATGATGAAGTTCTTAGGGATTCTTAGGAACAAAACGTCTTCTTCAAAGGCTTCTCGTACATTTTATTTAACAGAGTTGGGCCAGAATCTCATCCCTAAACTAATCAATGGTGAAAGATCAAGCAATTGAGTAAAGGAAGGAAAAGGGAAACTGGGGGGGGGGGGAAGAGAAAGGAAGATGGGAAAAAATAATGAATGCTGCATAGGTGGCAGCTGTTTCCTGTAGACCCATAGTTTTCTGATGAACAAACCAAGGCTTAGAAGGATTTAATTAATATGTTAGAGTCAAGGGTAGGAGAATAGCCATCACAGGAAGTGTGGCCATCACAGGAAGTGTGGCCAACATAGGAAAAGTGGTTCACAAGTGAAGAGTGGGGACCAGGTCAGAGCAGGGGTAAGGACAGTAGTTCTATCCTGTGTGGCACTTTAAAGTCATTTTCAACAGGACTGATTACATTAACTTCCTAAAATTCTAGTTCTCAGGGATTGGGAAACCCTGAACATCAAAAGGTATTTTTGTTTTGTTTTGTTTTTAATTCCCCAGCAGGATGTTTTAATGCAGCATCATCATCAGAATCTCTGGTTTAGAAAGACAACAGTAGACAGGTGCAGAGTTGATGCTAAAAGCACAGCACTGACAGGGAAACACAGAACCTGCCCCTTCTGCTTCCTCCCAAGTAATTGCTACTTGTTGAGGATAGCCAGGTTCTAGTCACACATGTGACCCAGCACTTGACACCTGGTCAGGCAGTTAATGATGGAATGAATTACAGATGATATACTCACAGAACGCCATTTTTATACCACTACTACAAAGTAATCATGCTCCCATTTTACAGACGCACAAATCAAGACCCTGATATTCTTCATGATATATCAGCCAAAGAAATTGGGCAGCTGAGAAGTCAAACTAGAATTTAGAGAACAGTAGCAACCAAGAACAGGGTCTTGTGGCAGACTGCTTTTCCCCCTTTTCTACATCCCCTCTCTCTTTCTACCCCCCCCCCCAGAATTTCACATCTTACTGATTCTGTTCTCTTGGCCTCTCTCATCCTCCTTGGAACCCCAGTCTGCTGGAAAAGAGGAAGAAAGGGACTGTAGATACCTAGTAAGGCATAGCTAGGAGTCAGGACTCGCCCATGTCTAAGAAATTGCAGCAGTGAGAATTGACCACAGCCATCCATACTGGGAGGCTTGGGAGCTGGTCTGAGTGCAGCATCTCATCCATGGTGTGACCTTGAATAAATTTCTTGTTTCTCAACTCCAGTGTCATCATGAAGGGTTTGCACCAGAACATTTGCAAGTCACATACTTCAGTTCTGAGGTCCAGGTAGATACAGGGGGCTAAATGGGGACTGGTGAGCAGACCAGCATATGCCTTGTTGAATAATGGTGTGAATTAAATGAATTTCAGAAGCTACCGCTATAAGGGCTGGTGGACTTAGTATTATGAAGACTTTGGGGTTATTTTTAAAGGATTGCTATTAAATCTATATTTTTATGTATAATCTTGTGGTTAATCTATTCATCCAGTAACAGTAATAGAAATAAACATGTATGTGACAAGATCAATAACAACAAAAGAATATGAAATCAGATTGAACGTGGCCTCATCTGTGAGACCGCTGTACTAAATTGTCTAAAAGGCCCTTGCAGGATGCAGAAGTTAGCATTCTGGCATTAACTGGAACTTTTATCCAGAAAGTAAAATCAAAATGGCAGGATTTTTTTATCACTAACTCCTAGTACTTCAGTATGCATTTGTTTCCTGGATTGCGGGAGAAACTTCACCTTCCCAAAAGATCTCAGTCTGGTTTTAAAAGCTGGACTGACCACTTCCTAGAGAAACAGTGACCTCTGGTGGAAGAGGGCAGCAGAGCAATGCCACAGTGCTGAGATGATTTAATGCTTAGGCAAAGTGACTGTTTTCACTTTGAAATAGATTTAATGAAGAATAATAAATAAAACCTAGATGCATATGTACGGATGGTTTGATGTATGTTAGGCAAAAATTAGGCTTTTTCATGTATCCATTTGGGAGTAATTACTCTTAATCTATAAAAAGAAGTTGAGGATTAGCAAAAGAACGAAAACATTTGCTGGATTGACTGACAGCAATCTGGAATGGGCAGGCGTGGAGAGAAAGCTAGGTCTCCAGGCAGTGTTCTGAGAATCAGGGACTTAAGTAACTTACTGAAGGTCTCGGTGATTGTTTCCATGCTTTTGATGGGTCCCCAACAATTCACCAAGGCATGGACTACCAGTTATCTCCATTTGACAAATAAGGAACATGCAGGACAGGGACTCCGGGTGACAGAGTCCTTGGCCGTTAAAGGACTTCTGGATGACTGTGCTGTGTCTTTTTCACAACTTTGTGTAAGGTCTTCAGTCGTCTAGAGAGAGATGGTGCCGCTGAGATCACTCACATGCACTCCAAGCCCTAGCATTGCAAATTACACACTTCTTGAACACCAGTGACTTTGACAGTGACCATGAAGAACTTGAGTTACATCACAAAAATGGGTCATTCTTCCTCTTTATTTTTTGAGATCATGATTGCATCTCCCCCTTCCTTTTCCTCCCTTCAAGCCCTCCTGTATACCCCTCTCTGCTCTCCTTCAAACCCATGGCCTCCTTTTCTTTCACTAATTGTTATTACATGCATATACATGTACACATATATACCTAAATGTAACCCGTTCAGGCCATATAATGTTTGTTACTTGTATGTATGGTTTCAGGGCTGACAGTCTGATACAGGAGAGCCAATTGGTGTGTTCTTCCCTGGGGACGAGCATCTCCCTCTGAAATGGGTCACTCTAGGGAAGCTGTGACTCCCATGGATTGGGTGAGGGCTATTGTGTAGATTCCTGAGCTCAGGATTTTAATAGGAGGTGTGGGATATAAATGAAAGTTCAGAAAGCACATCAGGACGGAATTACAAGTACAGAAATGGGACCCATGACCAGGAGGGGGGGGGAGAACTCAAGGAACAAGCATTCAGTCCTTCCCTTACTTGTTCATTTATGTTCACAGTGTTTACTTGTGTGTGGGCCTGTGTCTGGTGTGGAAAAGACCGTGAGACAGACACAATAGTGACACAGACATGACATGTGGTGGGAGAATGGCAGAAGTGTCTCATGGAGAATGAACCTTGATCCTGCTGATTCAAATCACTCAGTAGCTGGAACTACAGTCTTGCACTACCAGGCCTTGATGGAGTTTTTAAACGTCCATCTCGAAAGACTTTCATCGTCATTGTAGATAACTGACAAACACAAAATAAGCTATAACAGTGTAGACGGGCATCACCCAAAACGACCATTACTGACGTTATTTCCTTCATTTGTTTCCTCCAGTTATAATTTTATTTTTAAATACATATGATCAAACCAAACCCTGATATTTTATGATTGTTCAAAAGACTTAGTTATGTCGAGATCTTTATCACAATCATATGTAATCATATAACTATTATTTTATCATATTATACTGAGTAAATGCATCATACTTTATTTGTTATCATATCTTGAATATTTCCAATATTTTGGTATTATAAACAATGCTCAAACATAAAACAGTCTCTTAATATTCCAAATGTAAACAAATATTGTACACAAAGATGTTGGTTGTGGCTTCTAATTTTCTACCTAACCCCTACTCCCAACACACACATGTCCTCTTGATCTTTACTGCACTATCCCATGTCTCATGACGTGGCCTGAACCAGTCCCTCTCTGGAATACCATGAACTCCACTCATCTTTCTTAAAAGATGATCTTAAAAGAAAGCTCCATTGTTTTTGTTTAGAAAGGCCCCTTCTCTGCTCTCTAAGACTTCTTGTCCGGTCTCACCAGCCTTCTCTCTAATTGTTCTGTTTGACTGAGCAATACAAGCATTTGGTTAATCATTTGGAAAATTGGCCATCACATTGCTACCTGAATGATATAATGGGGGTAGTCTAGTGTCAGAGCTAGAAATCATTATTGAAGATAACACAGTTACTCACGCTTGTGTGTACACACATATACAACCCGTCTACACACTACCCTGTAAAGGCATTCCTTTTCCTGTTATTTTTCCTGGATGAACGCACTTTGTTCTTGTAGATTGTAGCAAAGAAAGAACCCAGGGTCTAAGACCTAGTCCTAATTTCCACTTCCATATTCTACTAGATTTGGAGAACTATGTTAGGCACCAAGTTGAGCCCTGAAACTATACAACCAACCTAACTAATGAGAGAGAGAGAGAGAGAGAGAGAGAGAGAGAGAGAGAGAGAGAGAG
>NW_021604670.1:958105-1158750 GCF_004785775.1 Grammomys surdaster
GAGAGAGAGAGAGAGAGAGAGAGAGAGTGAATGAGTTTGGAGTGCAAAAGGTAAGGACACTAACAGAAAAGTGAAGCAACCTGTATATGTCTATGACTATATAAGGTATTGGTTTGGGGAAATAAAGAATTAAATAAAACAAATAGTCCATATTGTAGAGACAGAAGAAACCGAGGAAAGGGGAAGAGCAGATTTAAAATAAGGAGGAATATTTGAAGGTCAACAGATTATCCCTTGGTGGACCAGAGGGGAAAGTATCAACCAGACAGCACACTAAGGGACCTCCTTCAGGCATCAGAGCCAGGTCCTGATGCCAGTGGGTGATATGAAGGCTAAAGTAAATAAGTCTAAGTCAAAAGATATGTAAAAATATGTAAAAAGAGTTTAGGGTTATGAGCAAACTCACCTGTACCCAGCCAAAGGCAACTGTGCTAGATCGAAACTTGGAGTCATTTGTGCTTGTCTCCCTGTGGCATGGGTGTTTGAAGCCTGGGAAACTATATCTTAAAAAATTTACATTCTTGGCATGCATTCACTTCCTAGAGCTACCATGACAAAATACCACAAGTTGGCCAATTAAACAGCAGGAATTTACTTTTCCACTATCCTGGAGGCTGGAAGATCTAGATCAAGGGGTTAGCAGGGTGATTTCTTCTGACACTTCTCTCCTCTTGGGCAAGAACACCTGCCTTCTATGACATAGCCTCTGCATAGAATGACACCATATATTTGAACTAAGGCCCACCTGACTTATTTCATGCCACCTGTATTACCTCTTTAAAGGCCTTACTTCTGAATCCAGTTGCATGCTACCTGTATTACCTATTTAAAAGCTTTATTTCAGAGTCAAGTCACATTAGGAGGTACCAGGGATCAGAACTTCCACATAGGGATTTCAGATATACATTTCAACCTCTAACAAGGAATTTCTGGATGACAGCCACACATTAGTTTGATAACATGTCGCCTGACATAGAGGAGCCCCTCGGTAAATAACCATTGAATCAGCCAGTGAGCGTACCAATACTGTTAGGTATTCCTGTGTATCCAAACACTCCCATCCCATGGGTAGCCTTCCCTCTCCCTCAGCACGTTGGCTCAGTGCCTTGTGCAAATGGGCTGATCCCTAAGCTTAAGCGTCCTTTCCTTCTTAACTGATACAGAGAATGTCTACTCGTCTGCCACGGCATGACTTAGATATCAGATTGTCAGAGAAGAATGTGGCTATGTAAAATGAGCCTCGTTATTTGAAGTTACCCCCATCTCAGTTTAAGCCCAGGCATTCATAGAGAGTGGGAAATTGCTCTATCCGGTAGACCCATGGATCCCATGCTGTATTGTATTCACTGTCAAATTCCTTCCCTTTGTAATTTAGACATGGAAGCTGCCACCTTCATCTTCAAGCCTGTTTTCTAGAAGATACACCTGTACATTTGTCACCACACAGCTGGAGGTATAAGTAAAATAAAATATATTTAAGGGAAAAACATTATAGGTGGTTATAAAACAGCTCACACTTATTTAAGCTTTATCATGCAGCTCAGATTCTTAATACCAGACTTATTTATTTTATTTTATTTTTTTAAAAAAAGGTCTTGGAAGAAAGGCATGGTGGCTCACGTTTGTAATCCTAGCATTCAGAATGCTGAGGCCAAGACTGCTATGAGCTTAAGGCCAACCTGGTCTTCATAGTAAGTACTAGGCCAGTCAGAGTCATAGAGGGAGATGCCCTTTCTCCTCCAAATTATCAAATGATGGACCTGATAGGAGTTGGAAGAGACGGGGTGTATGAGCAAAATATATAGTAATATTCTCAAGGAAGTAATAAAGAATTGTGACAAGGACAATGATGATACGATAAACAGCAGACTCAGTATTCAGTAACTTTCCTAGTGTCCCTACAGGGTTCCTCAGTGCGACCCAATGCAACACCTCCACAGACTGTACTAGCACATGACAAGATTAAAGTAAGCCTAGGATATAGTAAATGATTAGTAAACAGGGTCTGTAATCATGCCTTGAAAGAAAACCACCTACATTTCACAGGACATATGTCCTTCCTCAGTACCACAGAATGTCTTTACCTATTCAGCTCGTGAAATAATACTAAATTCATGAAACAGGGAGATACAATGGTCTCTAGCATTTTAAGAGTTCTACATTTTCATTCCAATCTTATTTGTGCCACCCTAAGCTACTTCCGTAAGACTTGGAATTATTACTGGGTATGTGTTCATTCTGTGCCCATGCCTACGTGTGGTTTGGGAAAGACAGATGAATAGCATACACTAGGCTGTACCATGAATGAGGCAAGATACGTTTCATACTTTATTTCTCTGGACCCTTTTCAAAGCTGAGAGGATATATGAAATACCCATCATAAAATAGTGGCAAGTCAAGGACTGGGGCACGGTATTTCTCACCCTTTGCATCACATTCTGTGCACGTATCATAGAACCAAGGCAAATGCACATGTTCAGTGAATGGACAGGAGTGCTCTCATGGAAGAACGAGGGAGCTGCCTGACACCAGGTATTCACTGAGTCTCGGTACCTGAAGGTGAGCAGGCTGGAGCCAGTTCTCTGCTTCCTGGCTCCCTGATTCTTAACAGGGTTTTCAGCTGTTCAGTTATGTTTAAAGTTGAATCAGTTAAGTAGAAATCAGGATAGACTGTCTCTCACAGCAGTCACCTTTACCTAAGGATCTAATTTTATTTGGTGATGTTAGACCACAGCCCCAACATATTAAGTGGAATAGTCTACAGAGTCATAAGTTTTAAGAGTATTTATAGTATTCTCATAATTGATCTATCTTATTAGTGGTATCATTAACCTCTCTGGATACCTAATTTATAAGCATATACATTATACATATGCTTAGGAAGAAACATAGTATACGCAGGGTTCAGTACTGCCTGTGGTAATTGATATCCAGGAGGGTTCCGGGAACATGTATCATGCTTGTTTTGAAAGTGAGATAAAATAGCACATGTGGATTATCTTGTATACATTAAGTGAGTAAAAGATGCCACCCCTGAATAAGTAACTCTCAGAGCCCCCTGGATAGCAGTGTTGAGGAAACAGGAGGAAGTTTTCCCTCTAGAAGACGCTAATCTGAGCCTCGGATCCCCTAGAACCCTGAATCTGTTGCTGGTGAGTAGTGCGGCCCTCTTCCAGCTTTAACAGCCTCACAGCTGATGAAGAGATGATCATTTCCTTCCAGAGTTGTTTTGTTCTCTTTCCAAGACTTCAGAGCAACTGCTGGCTCAATAGGAAGCTCTCTGAAGCTGAGTCAACCGTCACTCATCCTGGGAGGTGACTCACACACCAGTGTGTGGTCCACAAATGATGTGGGGGCGGTACCTCTCCAGAGACTGCTGATGGCCCCCGCTGAGTTGTTTGTGATCACAAACTCCTCACCAGCAGACAGGAGAACAGATGCTCTAATTAAGTTCCCATATCATCCTGTCCCGTCTGTACTCCTACAGGAGCAGGGAGGCATCCACAGGCTTTTTGGAAAGATGAGCTTGGGAGTGAGGGGGGCCATTTCTCCCATTCTCTGGCCTGTGGGAGACCTGAAAACTTGTATTAATCGTATTGTGGTAAAGAGAGAGAATGTGATCAGATGGTAGGGAACTTTGGAAGCTAGGGCAATGTCAGGGAGCCGTTTTCATATTGCCTCAAATTTTACATAACGATAACATTTTATGAAGGTTTAAAAATAATTAACTTATTATTTTTCTGCCTCTTCCAATACACAAATACTTTGTGGATACTAGACCTTATTCCTCACCTTTGCCAGGTTTGCCCTGTGAAGTCTGCCACAAGCCCTGTGGTAAAAGAGTTGAGCCAGAATCTGAGCCTTGATTTTCTTTCAAAAAAACAGAGGGATGCTCTAACCCTGGATAATGTACTCACATCGGGGTCTCAGGAGGTGGTCTGTCGTTGTCAGACCCTTTTTATTAGTTACCTACAGAAAGTGATCCCTTGGGAACTTCAATAACAAACACCTTTTGCCAGACAATTTTATTGTATTTTTATAAGAGTATTAATTAGTAGTAGGAGTAGTAGCATTTCTAAGATTTAATTAGTGTCAACACAGTCTGAGAACCATTAGCACTATCATGCCGTGTAGATATGCTCCAGTCTGTAATTATTAAAGCACATGTCATTTTATTTTAAATACCTTCCTCTGGTTTATCTTTTATGGTCATATTTCAGTCTCATTTGGGTCACACAATCTCCATTTCAGGGTTCTTAAAGAAGGTATAAAATGTTTGTTTGTTTGTTTGTTTGTTTTTTAAAGTGGCTGCTATAGAGTCAAGATACACAAATATACAGTTTTGTTAATTTACATATTTTATTTGTTATTCTTATTTATTTTTCAGTGCTGGGCACAGGCCCCGAGAGCCTGTACACGCTAGCCAAGCACACTACAAAATGCTGTGACGAGACAGACTCTAGGATTTAGTGGACATGAGATGTGGTTCAATCAAAAACACAGTAGCACAGTCCTGTGAAATCCCACCCCCCCCCCCCCACTGCATGGCAGGTACCTTGTTCTGCAGAGGGAAAGCTTCCTGGATGAGCCTTTGATTGAAAGCAGCTTCTCTCATCTAGTGAGGTGTTGTGGTTTGAATGTGAAGTGTTCCCCATAGTCCAGAGATGGTGCCACAGGACCTTTGAGAGGTGAGTCCCTGGAAACAGTCCTTGAGGCTTTATGGCATGGCTCTACCATCTGTTCATTCTCTGCTTCCTGAGTGTGTGTGCAGCCTCCCATTCCTGCCTTCTGCTATGTCCATCTCTGTGGAACTGGAAGCCAAAGTCAAGTCCCTTTTCTGTTCAATTGCTTTAGCTAGAGCATTGCATCAAATCAATAAAGAATGGACCAGGTCATGGGCAGCTTGCTAAATACTGGTTCAGAACATGGATTGGACTAGTAAAATTGTTGTAAAAATCATTTTCCAAGTTTACTAGTTCATAGGCATTTAAAGATCCTAATTTTATATTCTGTAAGAAAAAATTATGTAATTTTATGTATAGTGAGTAGTTGTGTAGTTTATAGAAAGAAAAGACTTTAGAATCAGAAATAAACGGGCTTGAATTTTTTAATCTATTGATTAGCAAGTCAAGACTTGAGGGGGTCAAAAATTCTTCCCCTAAGATGGGAATAATAATACCTCTCTTGAGTCCCTGTGAAAACCATAGGTATTCAAAATGTGCATGTAAGATTATACTTCAAAAGACAATTAGTTGTTCTTTTCTGCTCTTATGTTTCCATGGTGAAAATAATGTTAAGGAAATTAAAAATGTTACTTTTTTTACTTCCTCTCATGGAAAGATGGAATCTAGTTCTCCTCCTTCATCCTAAACTAGTTACTTTCTTGACTAACCAAATGGAACAAAAGTCATGTTTTGGGAATGGCAGAGCTAAGTCATAAGAAATGCTACTGCTTTCATCCTGGTCTCTAGGAAAATCAGCTGCAGGGAAAGGCAGCTGCTATGTAAAGGATTGATTACTCTTAGTACTTTATATGTGAAAATAGAGATTCCAGTGGGAGAAGGGATGCCATCTATGCAGAGCAGTCATCCCAGACTCCTCCACTGGGTGCTAAGCATGAGTGAGACGTCTTCAGAAGATGCTAGAGCCAAATGCTGTCTCCACAACTTCCACAGGAAAGGCCCTGAGAACTGCCCAGCTAAACAGCAGTATGAAAAGGGTATATATTTAAACTAAATATTTTATATTTAGCTGAACCAAAATTTTAGTCTAATTTATTAAATTTTGTTTATTTGTTTACTTAGTATTTTTTAAATTAAAATTTTCCAATTTGTTTTATTTTGGTTATTGTATTCCTTCTAATCAGTTTTTGCTATGTAGGCCATAGAGGGATAATAGAAAGCCTGTTAGGTGAAAAATATTTCATTTTCTTCCCTTTATGATGATTTTAATTAATTCAAATTTCTTAAAACATAGTGGTTAAAATATACAACATATCAAGGTGCAGATACATATATAAATACATGTATAATTTTTTAAACAGTAGTATGTAACCAGAACACTCTACTATAATAAAAATGTTGACCTTTTAACACTACTTTTTTCCTAGAGGCAAGTGTTACAGCAGTACCTCTGACAATCCTGAACTGTCCAGGACAAGGACTGCTGTTCCCACACAGAGACCCTCATTTCCCGTTGTGCTACCTGAGAATATGTGTCCACTTCTCCTTTGGAAGACAAGTGGTTGTCCTCTGGAGGGGCGCACTGCCACAATGACCTTGCCTGCGACTGGATTATTTATGCCTAGGGAAGCCACTTTTGCCTCAAGTCAATGATACATTCTCAATTTGGCTCTGATATTTTCATCTTTCTCTCTTTGGTTCAGTTGGTTCAGAACCAACCAACTACTTGGCACACTGGGACAGGCATCCCAGAGAGCCCTTAGACACCCTTAGAACTCTCACATACAGCGGCAGAGTCAGCTACAGGCTCCAACTTTCCTTATGTTCTGGCTCATATGCAACTCTTGCCTATATTGAAAATAGTGTGTTTAATTTCCCCAAACTTACACACAAGTCATTCATTCACTGATTCATTCATTGCTGGGACCTCATTGCTGAACCATGACCTGTGATAGATGCCTGATCTATTGCTTATAAATAAAATACTTTTAGGCCCTTCCAAGTTAAGCACGAGCAGACAATGAGCAGGCAATTTCAAGAATGTTGATGGGTTAGTAAATCACCATGCCAGGATCCCGGAGTTCAGTTTCCCCACTGCAGTCCTGTGAGAGCAACGACGAAGTCCTGCATTTTACATTAGGGATAAGTGAGACCAAGTAGCTTCAGAAATGAGTTACCTTACCGTTCACATGGTTAGAACGAGGCAGAGCCAGCCCTGAAAGTTCGCCAGGCTAACTCTGCAACCCACTGTTTTCAAGAGCCCAAGGCGGTAACCTTTGCATTCTTTTTGTCATTCCCCAAAACTTACATTCTTAAAATATTATCCCACTACAAAATCGCAGCCTCCCTTTGAGTCCTCATATTTTGATATTAGCGAGGAGACAGTAAGTTTATTGAGGTGACTCTAAAGACTTCACTGCCCCTGAGAAAGGGATTTCTCATATTAAAGACAGGTCTGAATTCTCAGAGGCCACTTCAGAACTTGTTTCATTCAAGGACCCTCCTCCTTCTGTTCCAGTTTCTGCACTTTCTATAATGCTGTTTTACTGACTGAACTGTTCAATCACAGCAGTCCAAGTTTAGAAGAACAGCAAAGACTGTGTAGTCTGTACTGGCTAATTTCTTTTTGTCAACTTGACACAAACCAGGCCATTTGGGAAGAATGAACTCCAGGTGAGAAATTGCCAGCATCAGTTTGGCTTTTGAGGAAATTTTTTTGATTAATGATAAGGGAGAGCCCATTACAAGTGGTGCCACTTCTGGAAATATATTCCCAGTTGGTATAAGAAAGCAGGCCGAGCAAGCCAGGAAGCAGTGTTCCTCTGAGGCCTCTGCTTCAGTTCCCGCCCCCAAGTTCCTGCCATGAGTCCTGTCTTGGTTTCCCTCAAGGTACTATGGGATATGTAAGCCTAGTAGACGCTTTCCTCTCTAAGTTGCTTTTGATCGTATTCTTTATTACAGCAATAAAAACAAAACTAAAATCCAGTCCAAGTCTTCCCATGATAGTACCTCTGGAAGCTCCCCAATGGCTGATTCCTTGAATATTCTTTTAGGATTAAGCATCCCCTCTACACCATGATCCCAGTAAGGCGCAGCTCTTAAGTGGGCTAACAGTTACAACCAAATCATTTACAGAGAGAAACAGACTGAACATGGTAGTATGTCCTTACTGGTCCTTCGTGGAAAAGCGATCTTAATGTGCTGCTACAAACTGCCTTCCAGCATAAGGATAGGTATCTGACTATGGTGGGGAAATGTCTCCAGCGCTCAGTCAAAATCACACTGCTCCAGGCCAGACTTCTCTAACCGTGGGCTTCTTCAGTCATCTCCTGCTCCACTCTCCCAGGCTCTGGCAAACAGCACCTGTATCTCCCACATTACTTGAGCCAAAATCTAGGATTTATTCTTGTTGTCTCCCTCTTCCTCAAACGCACAGCCAATCAGTCACCAAATCTTGTTGATTATACACCTCCAAGGTACGTCTCTATTTCAGGTGTTTCTCTCCATTACAGATATCCATATCTGAGCACTATAACTTCTTCTCTGGACCCTGTTCACAATAGTTACAGGCAAACACACACACACACCCCACACCACACCAAACACAACATACACACACACAACACCTTACACCAAACAGAATTGTCATCTGCCAGGAGGAAAAATATGCATGAACAGTCACATAAGCAAATAACAAATACAGAAAATACATCTACTATTAATACCTGTGGGCTATACAGCCAAAATTCAACTACACATTAATTTGTAGAAAAAAAGGTTGTATTTATATTGAGTAACTATAAAATTTTTCTTGATCATTCTCTCCCCTAAGCAATGCTGTATAACAATTGTTTGCATAGTATATATACTAAGTATGTGAGTAATTTAGTTATGATTCAATGTGCACAAGAAGGTGGATGAAGGTTATATGTAAATATTATACCATTTGGTATACAGCATTTTAGTGGCCATAGATTTTTTTGGGTATTGGAATGGGATCCTGGAACTTGTCTCCCCTTGAAAATTGAGGGATAGATTATTTTAGAAAATGCATCTGATAGCAATCAGAAATAGAGAAAGATACGGCTGACTGGAGACCAGAGGATGCAATTTAAACCAAGGCAGTCATTGAAAATATCTATGAGAAGGTGGCCTCTGAGCCCAGCTTTGAGGAGGGAGTAAGCCCAGTAACTATAATGAAAGAGAGTCTTTGGGCATGAGAAGTGACCAAAAGAAGGGTTATGCATGAGTGTCTGGCACCCTGAGCAGGAGAAAAAAAGGGGAGGGACCATAGGCAGCATACTAGACTGAAGGTCTAAAGAGAGGACTTAAAACCTCTTGTTACTTATAGTCTCAGAGAAACTGTAATATTTGAAAATATTCATCAATATAAAGAATAATTAAATATAAAAATGATAAATACAAACATTTATTATTTGCAAATATTTGAGTAATAAGCATTTAAATATAATTTTAACTCTATATTTTCTCATATTTATGTGAGATTTAACATGGTAGTTAGCTTGAAGGTACAAGGGAAATTGGCTTTTCTAGGGAGACCAAGGGAAAGGTGAGAAAAGGGATTCCTGGAGCATGGAGAAGAAATGTTCAAAGTACAATCTACCCTTGTACAAAAACTTTCCAGGACATGTTTTAAGAAAGCCTGTCTTAAATTCTAAGAGTTGTGTACATACTACATTCAGTCAGAGGTTTCAAAGAGGGTGACTAGGAATAAGAGGAGAAATCTCGTAAAATTGCTGCACCAGCCACACACATGGTACACTCACATACATGCTGCACTGGCCGTACATGTGATGCACTGACATACATGTTACATCAGTCATACATGTGGTCCACTGATATAGTACTATACCAGTCATATATGTGTATAAAATAAAATAAATATTTTAAAAGGCCGAAGAGGACACACACATACCCCTTTCTCTCTCTTGTGTACACTTGTGAGTCTCACACATAATTACTTAACAATTCAAAATACCAACGGTTCAAAAGAGTTAAATGACTTGATCCAGGTCACACACGTAGTCCATAGGTAATGTAGTCAAGAAGCTTCGTCCTTGGAGTTGGCACTTTCCTTTAGATTTTTACCAAGAGCGAGGAAAGGTGGAAGGAAATGGAGGAGAGAGCGTTAAAGGGAAAAGAGAGAAGAAAAAGAACAGTATGCAGTGATCCTGACAGGCTTCCAGGATTTTCTTTGTCTTTTCTTCCTTTCTGGCACATAGATGGGGCACAGAAAACACAGTACAGACCTCAGAGGCTGGAGAGGCAAAAGGAACCAGAGCAAGACTTTGAGCCACTGGCCACTTGATCTCCAAAACTGATGCAAGTCCCTGTCTGACTGGCAGGCTTCTGGCGTTTGTTGGGAGCAGAAATGAGCGTTTGTGCTATTTTCAAATAATTCTGACGATGTCTTAAACCTTCCTGCTTGCATACCTTAGAGGGGGTTACTTATAACCCCAGTGTGGGGTTTGTTTTTGTTTACTCTCCAGCTTTAGAGCCTTTCTGTTCAACTCACTTTACCAGGAGGATGGGGGCCAGCCAGATGAGCTAAGATATAAAGGGTACCTGTGCTGGGCACCAAATCTTGGCCAAGCTTTTTCCATTTGTATCACCTTCGATTTCTTCTGTAGCATTTCATCCCTCCAAAAGCCCCCTGGCATTCTGGGTGGTGAAACCGAGACCCAGTAAGCACAATAACACTGGTCCCCTTATGTGTGGTTTCAGTTGCCAGCCATCAACTGAATTTCTGATATATAAAATTCAAAAATAGACAATTCGTGTCTTAAGTTGCATGTGACTGAGGATGACAGAATCCTGTTCCATTCTGTCCAGCCATGAATCACTCCTTCATCTAGCATTTCCAAGCAGTGTATGCTGCCTGCCCATGGGCCACTCAGTAACACAGCATTTCTGCACTGTCTATATAGACTACCTGCCAGGGCTCATCACACATCAACTGTGGTGATACAATTCACCTTACTTAGTAATCTCAAAGTGCAAACGTAGCTATGTCAGCAAGTTCTGCTATGTCAGAGAGAAGCCATAAGGCTATAAAGGGAAGCTTGTTTGAAGGGAAAGGTAAACTTTATTTTAAACACACACACACACACACACACACTTCCATGGTTCTAGACATCTACTGGGGGACTTAGAAGATACCACCCCTATGAAAGGAACACTATTATGCTTCCTAAGACACCCTAGCACCAAATTCAAAGCCAGAAATACAGACACTCCCTTCCATTCTACCACTATCCACTCTTCACTCCAGTAAACATCACCTTTCCCATACTGAGGATCTAAATGCTGAGATTTGAACAAGCCAGAAATGGAAAATTCAAAAGGGAAAGCAAAGTTGGGTTAGTGGAATGCTTTATAATCCCAGCTGGCAGGAAACTGAGACAGAGGATTGTGAGTTCAAAGTCTACCCTAACTACAAAGAGAGACCGCTTTCCCTCCCAGAAAAAAAAATTAAATCCCTGTGGCAAAGTAAGGGTGTGGGGGTGTCTACAGCGTCCCCTAGGAGGCATCTTAGATGGCTCTGTCCACCTTCCCAGGGTCCTGGCAGTCTTGGCCCCAGGCCCAGATAGAAAGATGAAGAGGACTAAGGGAGGAGGGGCCACCGGGGACTGTTCTGGGCTAATAAAGTCTAACTACTGCACCCCAGGCATCAGAGCCGTCCAAGTCTCTGGCTTCTTTTATTCTGGATCCAGATGAAGGCTGAAAATTTGTAGTGGTCATAGTGTATTTTCAGAGACTTAGTGGGATCAGTAAGAAGAATGATGTGGAATCTTCCTAATGCAGTTTCTGAGCCATGGAGCTTAGAAGCCAAAAATCTTATCAAATGTCATCTGGTCTACTTAACAAAGGAAAATCGAAAGTTCAAGGTGTCAGTAACTGAGATGGAAATGGGCTTCAGTGAGCATGAAATTAGATCAAACAAAGGCATGAAAAACTTTGAACAATGCTTCCCCATACTAAGTGGAAACCACGGAGATATGTGTGAACAATTCCTGGATGTCTAATGTTTTCCCCTTTTCAAAGTCTTTCAAAGGGCTGGAAAAGTTAGCTAACTCTTTAAGGCACAGATCCACAAACAAATAATAAACACAACATCTATGCTTTTAAAATTATTTTTACCAATCCACCTACCTAAACAGCGACTTATAAAGAGGTTTCTTATGGTTTCTTATAAACGTGATTGAAAACAAACCATGATGTGGAGACAACCACACATGAACATGTTGAAGAAAACCTTCTGCCCTCTAAGACCTCAGACTGGTGGTGATGCAAGGTTTTTGTTGATGCTAAATATTATTAGTCCATTTCATAACTCTAGAGCTAGAAGATGACATTTTCACTCTGAAAAAATGTCTGTGTCTGAGACAGGATAAGGAACTATGTCAAAACATGTACAAAATGGAGACATGTTCCATTTAACTCAACTGGACTCAATTGGATGATTTCTGCCCTAGTTACTGAGATATTGTTGTGATGAGACCCAGTGACCAAGGCAACTAATAAAAGAAGGCATTTAATTTGGGGGCTAGTTAACAGTTTCAGAGGGCTAGTCTACTGTCATGGCAGGGAACATGGTGGCACATTGGCAGACATGGTGCTGGAAAAGTAGCTCAGAAGTCTATATCCTGACCCTCAAGCAGCAGACAGAAAAAGAGACACTGGGTCACACACAGGCTTTTGAAACCTCACAGCCCAACACCAGTGACAAGGCCACAGCTTCTAATTGCTCTAATCTTCTCAACTAGATTATCAACTGGGGACAAAAATGCAAATATATGAGCCTAAAGGGGCCAGTCACATTCAAACCATTACACATATGACTGGCTTTATACTAAAAGTTGTACAGAGTATTAGAAAGAGTTACAGTGGCATGTAGTAACACTGCCTCCGATAGTCCAAGCAGATGAGAGAATGAAATTAAAGGCTTTAATTTAAGCTACTTGGTTTCTCAGGTCTCTGAAGTCCTACCCATCTCACAATTGACACTGTGTCAAAATGTAGCGGCAAAGTTTATTCTTTTCAGTTTCCACGGCACAGAGGAAGGAAGAGTAACCTATTGCTACAATAAAATCTATATCTGATGACATACAGTAGCTGATAATAAGATATAACCTTGCTAAAATAAACAGGCTTGAAATTGCCCTTTAAACCCAAAAGTTCTGCCCCTTCCTTCCCTGAAGTCATTTTGAATTTAAGTCTTAGTTGATAAGTAATATAGTAAAGTGAGGCTTGGGTACCTAAGGAACTCACACACTTTTGTTCATGATAATGAAACACTGAAAATGTACTGCCATTTTAAATGTTTTCTTGCAAATAATAGATACTATTTGATTCATTTTGTTTACTTGAAAGTTTTCAGGCACAGGAGATAGGTACAAATAATTTTACTCACATGGAGATAAAATATACATACAAAGAACAATTTCATTTTCCAAAATTTGATTTTTTTTGCCTAAATATTTAATTTTGCCTCAACTACACAACTCAAATTTCTTGTACAGTTCTTAGACCACTGGTTCTCAAAGATGAAGACTAAACACCCAACAAACGTAACTTCGGATATCATTTTCCGATATTCTGAACTTGGTATATCTGCCAGGTAGTTCTCCATTGAGAAACCTTCTGACAGTTTTCTCCTTCACAAGCCCTGCATATCCCACAGCCTCCTCCTGATTCCTGGCAACCACTAAATACATCTTGTACTGACTCCTCTTACCTCATTGCTCACTGTTTGCCCTTTGCCTGGAATACCCTGTCAGTATCTCTCATCTGCAAATTCCATGTGCACCATCCAAACCCCAGGTCTAACCATGGTGTTAGCTTGGGCTTCTCCAGGAAAGTAAAGCCAAAGCAGAACTTTAAAACAGCCATGTGTTTAAGAAATGATCTCAAACGTCAGGAGAGCAGGCTGACAGGAATGAAAGAGTGAGAGAAGTCAGTATTAGAGCAAGTTATTATATCAGTTCCATCTGTGGGCAACTGGGGCCCTGCCCTGCAGGCTCCATTTGACCTTCAGAATGTTATCTATTGGGTGACAATTCATTCTTCTGCTTCTGCCTCCTCTTTGGTCCCTGGTTGCCTCTTGGGATATTAATGCTCTTGCTCTTTCTGGCTACATGTACATTAGAGAAATCCTGATGGAGAAAGTGAGAGATGCTCAGAGCTGCCAGGTTGTAGTGGAGTAAAACTGGTCACCATGGCAATAAAGGGTAGATAAACAGATGAAAGGGAAGAGAAAAGAGGTTTCTAACATCCCAGACTTAACTTGCCTCATCAGTTGCCCTCCATGGACCAGTCACAGGCTTCTACTTCAGAGTGCCTGTCCTGTTGCATTGTAGTCAGTGATTTATTGACTGTGGACTTAGCAATGGCAACAAACTCTTGTTCACCTTGGTGGATACCGTACCCAGAACATTCACCACCTCTAGGACCTCTCAGTGGGGTAAAAAAAAAAAGTACATTTAAATTAATAGATCTCATCACGACCAGACACTCTATCTTAATCAATTGACTGTACAAGAAAGCTTTGTCAAAAATGGGGAATGAAAACCAAGTTGATGTAGACAAAGACCCCCAGTTATAGGGAAAATGAATTATTTTAACAATACTGCCAACTACATATGGTGGGGTTTTTTCCCCCAGAGATATTTGACAAGGAAGACATATTATGGCAGGTTCTCTGTCTTAAGAAGTTGATTGACTGTTGGAGGAAGCTTTTTGATAGACAAGAAAGCAGGTAAAAATCGGGAGCTGAGAAAACACTTGATGTAGACAAACATCCACACTTATAAGGAAAGGAGTTATTTTAACAATTCTATCGGGTACATATGATTTTTTTTCCAAAGAAACTTGACAGAGAAGACATATACATGTAATATTATGGACTACTCAGTATGAAATTCTAAATAAATTTGAGTGAACTCGTGCAGCTACAGTTTGTCCGTCATCTCATTAGATCCCGGTCATAAACCGATCTATTCTAAATAAAAGCTAGTGTGCATACACTAACAGCAAGTCCTATGAGCCCTGCCTCAGTACCTACCCAGCTTTGTCCCCTGCTAGCATCCCCTTGCTCATGTCCATCTTGCTGGTTTTCCCAGGCACACCTCAGCTGGAAGCATTTGCACTAGGGACTCCATCCACTTGACATTCATTGTGGACAGTTAGGACTCTCTAGGAGTCTTATTTAGAACCACTAGTTCCCTAGCCCTCTGAACCCCTGGTCTCCTTCTCCTACACAATGTCTTCCCCATAAATACATAATTAACTTACTATGTCTGATGCCTATTTCTCATCCTCTTCTAGGAAGTGAGTTCTATCCATATAGTAAACATTGTCTTTTTTTTAATATTGGATATTTTATTTATTTACATTTCAGATATTATCCCCTTTCCCAATCCTCCCCCCAGAAACTCCCTATCCCATACCCCCTCCTCCTGCTTCTATGAGGGTGTGCCCCCATCCACCCACTCACTCCCACCTCCCTGCCTTCGAATTCCCCCACACTGGGGCATCTAGCCTTGATTCCCCTCCTCTCCCACCTATGCCTGGACAAGGTCATCCTCTCATACATATACAGCTGGAACCATGGGTCCCTCCCTATGCGCTCCCAGGCTGGTGATTTAAACTCTGAGAGCTCTCCTTGATTGGTATTGTTGTTCTCCCCATGAGGACACAAACCCCTCCAGCTCCTTCAGTCTTTTCTCTACTCCTCCAATGAGAACCCCATGATCAATTCAATGGTTAGCTGTGAGCATCTGCCTCTGTATATATCAGGCTCTGGCAGAGCCTCTAAGGAAACAGCTATATCAGGCTCCTGTCAGCATGCATTTGCTGACATCCACAATAGCGTCTACCTTTGGTGACTGCACATGGGATGGATACCCAGGTGGAGCAGTCTCCGGATGGTCCCTTCTTCCGTTTCTGTTTAACACTTTGTCTCCATATTTGTTATGACATATCCCAAGTATTCTGGATGGTGTTTGGAACATTGGCTAATCAATAAAATGGATTCAGAACTGAACTGATTATCTGAAGGCTTGACATTAACAATACACTTCATAATGCAGAGGAGATCGGATGCATTGGTTTCTCAGACAATGATGGTTATCCACTATGGACCAGAAATGAAGAATCTAATGACCATGCTCGTCCTGAAGGCATTTCCAGGCATATGGGCTCAAGGTTGAGTGGGAAGCACTCTAATACAGGCACACTGTGTGTAGAGCTACAATAGAGGGAGGAAAGAGAGGAACCAAAGGGGACATTAGCTGAGTTTTCGTGTACAAAGGATATTTCGTATACAACAAAGGGAAGGACACTAAACTAGGTTTTGTGCACATGTGTCTATCAAGTGTGAAATACAGAAACAGGAGCCAGAGCAAGCTCACATTGACACTAAGAGTCCTTTAACACAATACTGAGCGAGTTCTTGTCATAAACGTAGTCGTTTGCTTTTTGCCTTCCTTTATTATTTTTTACTTTCTCTTTTATTAAAAATAGATTTCTTTTGATCACATGATATATCCTGATTACAGCTTCCCATCCTTCTACTCCTCCCAGCTCCCCGCTGGCCTCTCCTCACATCTGGATCCACCAACTTTCTGCCTCTTATTAGAAAATAAATGGGCTTCTGAGGGATAATAATAAACCAATGTAAAAACAATAAGATAAAACAAAAACTAACACATTCAAATTGGGCTAACAAACAAACCGAAGGAAAAAAGCCCATGAAGAGACAAGAAGCAGAGACCCAGTCATTCACATACTCAGGAATCCCATAAAACCACTGCACTAGAAGTCATAATATATACACAAAGGGCACGCAGGGTAAAATGAGAGAAGAAAAAATATACAGCAATAAAATAAACAATAATAAGACTAAAGAATGTTTTAAAGATAAGGAAGAACCCTGACATAACATTATGAGACAAGGAACCTCCAAAGATGTTGAGTTCATTTCATGATCCCTGTCTACTGCTGGGCATGCAGCCTACCTTAAGAACACATTGTTTCCCCATTGAGACTGTCTGGGAGGAAACTAAGTTTGCAAGTGGTGATCAATTGGAAATAGCTTCTGGGTTAGGGATGGAAATGTGTATCTTTTCAGCTCTGGAATGCCATTTTTACTTTCATTGTTTAAAATTCTTAAAAAATATAAATAACAAAGTTTATTGTCTAAACCAGTTCTAAGCACATGTTGTATATGTTCAGTGTGTTCCTGACACATAGCCGTTACAGTCATCCTTCTGCAGAATTCTTTTCATCTTTCTAAATGAAAGGTTTGTATCCACAAAACACCAGCTGCACATTTCTCTTGCTCCAGTCTCTCAAAATCATAATCCTACTTTCTTCCTATAGAGACCTGAGGGCACTAGAAACCCACACAGGTATCCCAGCATCTGTGTTTTGTATCTGGCTCATCTTGCATTACATAATTAACTTATCCCACTTAGCACAATGAGATAAGCCAGTTACAAAACAACAACACTGGGGCTGGAGAGATGACTCAGCAGTTAAGAGCACCAGCTGTTCTTCCAGAGGTCCTGAGTTCAATTCCCAATAACCACATGGTGGCTCAGAACCATCTATAATGAGATCTGATGCCCTCTTCTGGTATGTCTGAAAACAGCAACAAAGTACTCACACATAAGATGAATGAAATTTTTTCACAAAACAAACATAAGCAACAATACTGTGAGATTCTTTCCCCTTAACACTGAGCAATATTCTGTTGTCTATTGTATAACACTAAGTAATATTCTATTCCACATTTTTCTTTTCTATTTACTCACTAATGGACATTTGAATTTCTTCTATCTCTTGAATATTATGAATAATACTTCTAGAACATTGGTATAAAAAATGTCTGAAATGTCTGCTTTCAAGTTTTTGAATATACATATTCAGAAGTCCAATTGTTATATTACATGTTAATTTTATTTCTAATTTTCTTGACAGTCAGTCATGCTATTTTTCACAATGGTGCCACCATTTCCAGTTTTCAGCAACAAAATCACAAGTGGGCCAGTGTCTCCATGTGCTGTGCAACACCTATTATTGTCTGTTTTTTTTCTAGTGGTCATCTTAAAGTATCAATTCTTCATTTTTTTGTTGTTTATAAAAATACATTTTAGGGAGACTAGAGAGATGGTTTAGTATGTATCAGTGATTGCTTCCTATCCTAGTGAGCACAGTTTAATCCACAGGACTCACATGGTAGAAGGAAAGAACCAACTTTCCCAAGTTGTCCTCTGGCCACTACACACAAGCACATACATACATGTCTGTCTGTCTGTCTGTCTGTCTCTCTCTCTCTCTCTCTCTCTCTCTCTCTCTCTCTCTCTCTCTTTCTCTCTCTCTCTCTCTCTCTCTCACACACACACACACGTTAATAAAAATGAATACAGTTTTTAGCTTTACTTTTTTTAAAATCCTGGTCTTATTCTTCCCTGTTGATTAATTCAACAACACTCATAACATGCCCACTATATATTAGGCAATGTGCTAGATGATGTAGATTCAAAGTAGACAAGGTTACCTCCCAACTTTCTGATGCTTACAATAGTAGGACAGACAGATTTATCAACCAAGAAAACAGTGACACACAGCATCAGAAAGAAAAAAAAAAGAAAGAAAGATGGGCCAACCGTCAGTGTACACAAGTGTTTATTTGATTCAATCATTTATAAAATTTTGAAATTGGTTTTCACAAATTAATTTTGATTCTTGACTCCTTTTAGAGAAAATTTTGAAAATGTAGTAGCAACTCTGAGCCAGAACTTCAGAATGGCTTAAATAGTTCTGAGCCGAATCATAGCCTGCTGCCACTTTAAAGTCAGGAAGGAAACCTAAACCCCTAGAGAATACACACAAGCTGGGAAGGTAGTCCTGAGTACGGAGTCCAGGCCGAAGAACACTTTGATTATGGTTCATATATAACTAACTAGCAATTAGATACAAACCAGAGTAAACCCAATACTCCTTGCTGTTTCACTGGTAACATTGTTCACTAAGTGTCTAGGAGGTGAATATATTATCAACTAATGTTAGTTCTGGAAGACACTCTCTTTTTTTAACTATTTAATCATTTTCATTTTAGAAATGAAGAAACTGAAACGTAGAGGTTGAGTAGCTTTCCTGATGTAACACAAACACAGTCTTTAGTGTTGACAGAGGAACAGAAGGGAATTATGTACAGAACAGCACAGAGGACATTTGTTGATTTGCCTGTCCAGCATCTTTGTCCTCTCTAAAAATATAGCCTCACTTTGGTTTGAGGGTCACCATTCCTCCTAATGGCCTGTGATCCTAATGGAACTGAATCTTCTTGGCTTCAAGATTGGCACATGACCCAAGCCTGTCTATGCCCATCCACCTGGAGCTATACCTGTTAATGGTGGTTGCTGGGAAGAAAAGGTTTAAGTCAGAATGATGCTATTGGTACTCAAGACTCCATGATATAATGAAAAGATAATAGGCTACCTCTCTTTGGGTAAATTTCTTATCTGTCCTGAGCCTCAGTTAACACATCTGCAAAGAGAAACAATTCCTACCTCAGAAAACTGTTGTCTGCCTATAAAGAAATAATGAACATAAAATGCCTGGTACGCATTAGGAGCTTATGACTGCTGGTTCCTTTTATTCTCTTCCAACTAGTGTCACATGGATGTATCATTGTCATAATTAAAATGTAAGGAGGACACTGACAAACATTCCCCACAACATATTGGGAACAGCATTTTCAGTAGCTACCTTATGTGATTTCAGGGAATTGGAGAGGGAAAAGGGAGAGAAAATACAGCCTCATTTCCTGGAAAAACTCAAGGCATATCTAGCACTTGCCAAATGAAGTCCATAAGTCTGTGTCTGCATTCATCTGCTTTGTCACCTCTGGATAGATAAAGCGGGTTTCCTCTCTGCTCATTAGCCATTGTGTTTTGAAGATGGGAATTCTTTTAAGTCTCTGGCAGTCATTTAGCTGACAGTTCCATTCAGACGGAAATAATAGTAAGAGAGCATTTGCATGACACTTTGTGCTCTTAAAGCACTTTAGAATCCAAACTAATTAGCATAAGCACTAACATGCCAGAATTCATGGATTAAAATTGCAGCTTTCCAGTTATATTTGTTTTCCAGTAGAAACACTGTGACCTGTTTTCATTCACTAGAAGTAAAGAGAAACAACACAGGAATATGTTGTCTGTCTAGTGAGGTCACAAGTACTATAGGGGAAAAATGAGATGGGGGCTTTATTGACTAAACATTTCTCTAGCAGTGTCTATGAAGGTTTGTAGGACGGTACCTCCTGTTAACGTTTTCAAATCAACAGTACATACAGGACACGGGTGCTCACATAAAAAGAGGTACAAACTCATGACAAGATTCCACTCCACACAATATACTCTGTTCATTTCTGAATTTTAGTACCTCAAACTAGAAAATCACCCACTTGTTATTTAATTTTAAACCAAATGGCCACCAAAAAATACATGCACTTATACTGACATGTGCACACACAAAGATATGGCACACACACCCACACACCCACACACCCCCACTTCTTATATATAAATATATATATATCCTGTGTTACTTGTTTTTTGATATAGTCTCAGCTTCATCTCATAAAATAATTTCTTTCTTCAAAGACATTGTTTAATAATTTTAATTTTTCATAGTTTATTGATTTTTTTCCCAAAACTGTTTGTTGGGAATAGTGGTGCGTGCCTGTAACCCCAGAACTCTGGTAATGGAGGCCAGAGAGTCTTGAGTTCATGGCAAGTCTGTACTACATAGCACAGCTTCTCTGTCTCAAAACAAAACCATGTCTCTGAGGCCTGACTTTTGGAAGGTTTTTTTTGCTAGAAAGATATCTTTAAGTGGACTAGCTGTTTTTCTCCTTATACTTTAAACATATTGCTTTACAAATTCCTTGGTTTTGTCTTTCTTGGCAAGACATTTACTGTCAAAGGGAAGCCTTTGTCTTCTGGTTTTGAGCAATTCTATTACAACTGACCTTAGTACAGTATCATTTGTCTATGCACTTATTGGAATCTATTAATTTATTATTTTCCTTAAAAATATGACATGTCTTCAGTCATTGTTTTTTGAAATGTTCTCCTGACCTGCTTCCCAGAGATTCTAATTGCATACATAGTGCGATGCTTGCAGTTGCTCCTTGCACAGCTCAGTGACTGCTTTTATTTATTTATATCCCTTCGTCTATTTCATTTTGAATGGTATATTTTGTTAGATGATCAGGCTTATTGATTCTTTCTTCAGGGATATCGACTCTCCCATTAGGCTCATCAAATGTTTTGTCTCTGGCATATACTTTCCGCTTCAAAAGGTTTAATGTTATCCTTTTCATATTTTCCATGTCTCTACATAACTTTTTAAACACAGAGAATACAATTAGAATCACTGTTTTAATGTTCTAGCATAGGGACTCTCTCTCACATGTCAGAACTGGATGAGTAAGTCCTAAGCATAGCAACGCTAACATCTGTGTTAGAACCAAGTGGATTTCAGTGGAAACAATGTCTTTTCTATGGCTTATATTTTACTTCTTTGAATGTCCAACTACTGGATGCCAGACACTGTAACCTTAACTTGCTGTAGGCTGAATACTGCTTACTCTTTTATTTCTTCATACTACTTGAAGGTGATAATGAAGTTAAGTCACCTAGAAACAGTTTAATCTTTTCAGGTTTTGCCGTTAAGGTTTGCTGGGCAGTGCCAAAGCAACGGCCTATATACCCACAGCTATTCCTACTTAGGCCATATCCTTCATATTGTCTACCCAAAGAATGATGAGAATTCCCAGTCTGTGCAGCTTCCCTGCATGGATGTGGACCTTGAAACATGACTGGGTGATGAGGGATTAAAGAAAAAAGAAAAGAGAAGAAAAGACATGATGTATACACAGAAAAGCTGGGTTAAGTGGGCTGAGCACACTCTGATGGAGTGGGACCAACTATACCCACAACACAGAGCCCACAATACAGAACCTCAACACAGTTATGTACAGCACAGGGGCAGGGCTTAAAAAGTCTCTAGAAGGTCCTGGCAAGGGAACAGCTTAGGGCTGTAAACATCCTGAAGGAAGACACTGCACTTACTAGCTTTTGCACACTGTGGTTAATTGTTCATAAACTCTCATACTTGGACCACAGAAAGGCTTGCTTTGCCATTCTGAGCCTGACCCCTACAGAGATGGCTGTCCCATGAGAATGAGGCTTTGGGTATTTAATATGGCTGAACACATCTCAACAATACACACTCATCTGGGATTCTAATCAGTCCCAAGACATTCACTCAAGGTTTCCTCAGTTCCTCACACACGTAGTGCAAACAGGCACCATCCCTGACTCTGTCTGAGTAATTGGGTGCTGTAGTATTCCCTCTGGTAGTTTTTCCTGGCTCCTATTTTGCGTTTTTCCAATTAAATTCAAGAGACACCTGTGTGTCAAGTGTCTATTCTGTGTCAGGCAAGCTGTTCACATTGATTACTAGATGAGCCTTCTGATAACATGCAAACAACCAACCAACAAACAAACAGGTTCCAGGTTGTCCTGAGAAGTAAAACTCACACTACTCAGTTCCCGAGCGCCAGGTACTACTTTATAAATTTCTTCTGCATCTCCTGCCATCACACCCTCAGGCTGAGGTGGGTTAGTTCACTTTATTGTTTTATTCACTTGTTATAGGGTCCACGTAGATCCAACATAACTCAAACACCGAGTCAATGTAGATGACAAAATTGTATTCAGGCCGCTACTGATCAGTCAGGGCCGTAGAACATAGAATGGAGTCGGGAGGTGACGTTTTATCGGAGTTATATAGCATATTTAAAGGATGAAACCGTAAAGCAAGCGAGAGCAAGCAGGGTGGACTGTAGCTTTGTCCAGTCATATTTTGACTTAAGGGGTTGACCAAGGGAGTTTCCACCAATCAGGATAGGAGCTGGTTCCTGGGCCTGGGTACAGGAACTTAGTTTGACCCTGCAGCAAGCTGGAGAGTGTTCTTGAGATGGCTGGACTTAAACTACCATCTCCTTACAACTTTCCCTGAAATAGCTGGACTCAGACAATTGTTTCCTTATAAGTTGTCTCTGAGATGGCTGGACTCAAATAACTGTCTCCTTAAAACAGAAGCTGTTCAGGCATTGGGAAGTCCCCCAGCTCTCCTAAATCCTGGGACCTTGAACTTAGTTCACCCCTATGATTAAATGGAGTATGAAAACGAAATGGTAGTGCTTAAAACAAGTTTCTTTTGCTTGTTCCCAACACACTTACCTGTCCAACATTTACTGAGCTCCTACTATGTGTGAGACACTGCTGAACGCTGGGAGTGTAAGGATACCAGACAGGCTTTGTCCTTAAAGAAGTCACAGTCCGATTGAGAAGTCAGCGAGCCAAGGATTCTAACTATAAGAGAGACAGATTTGAGGGTAGAGAAATGCAGAGGCTGTATCTAAGTTCTTGGAAAACCGTTAAGTTCTTTGCTTCAGATTCCCAGCAATGATCTGTATGTATATGGTGAACGCTCAGGGCAGAGTTTAAAACACCAGTCTACCTAGCTCTATGTTTGAACAATCACGTCAGTTTTCTGAGTCTATTTCCTTATCCATAACATAAAATCCGTGAAACCTGCATCCATTCCACTGAGTCATTCTAATAATTAACCGTGGCGGGCGGGGCGGGTAGGCGTGTATATGTGTATGAAACTGAACCAGAGACATTGGCTGCCACGTGCACAGTTCACGAAGCAGGGTCTCTCGCCTGAATGGAAAGATATCTGCTGTGAATAATCCCACGTAATATGTGGGAGAACTGAGATAACCCACTCTATCCTCGGGGAAGCCGCTTTCACGCAGTCTCTGGGTCTTACACGTCAGGGCTTTTCCCCGGAAGTGAGCCACACTCCAGGCCCCGCCCCCGGTCCCGCCCCGTCACATCTCGCGGGATCTCGCGAGTACGCCTGCGTCAGGTGCAGTCATGGAGGTGGAGGAGGTGGATGTGGATGTGGAAGGAGATGTGGCGGCGGCTGCACAGCCCGGGTGAGGCGCGGAGCGGGGTCCTGCGGGCCGGGATGTGCTAGGCAAGGGCCGGAGGATGCGGTTGGCCGAGGGTCCTTGTGGACGGCGTCGGGACCCGGGGGTGCTCCTAGCCGGAAGTCGGCCGGGTCTGGGCGTGGACCCAGTGTTCCAGGTTGGACTGTTTATCTCTACTTCCTGGGATGCAGTGGACGTTTTCCAATTCGGATTCCTTCCTGCATTCGCTTTGTCTCAGGCTCCTCCCAGCAACTTGGACACTGGCGTCTAGTCTACAGGACCTGACTTCATAGACACTTGGTCCTTCGCCTGCAAGCGACCTTGGTCCAGTCATTTGGTTCCTCCTCAGCAAGTTGTTGAAAACTTGGGGAAAGGCAGCTTACCTTAAAGGATCCAGATTTTAGAGTTGGACAATTCATGCTTGCCTTCTGCATTTGCTCTTCCTGTTTACTGTCATTCTGACCGTTGTCAAGGCATTTTGAGGCATTTCCAAGCAAGACTCCGCTTGCTTGGCTTGGAAACCAAGAGTCACATGTCGATCTTACTGTTGTAAGCATCGAAAGAAATAATTATAAAAGATTTTAGCATATGTAAAATGCTCAACAGATGTGTTCTTTGCTGTGTTAGGGATAATGTAGTGAAGACCCAGTGAGGGATGTTGTTACATACCATTGCCTGCAGGTCGGGCAGTGTGATTTTAAACTGAACCTGCTTTGACTCGTGCCTTTAGGAGGAAGCAGTTTTCCTCCTTTTAAGTAATGTGGGCCAGAGTAGGACCTCACGTAGAACTTAGAAGACCTGAGTTGTAAATACAGCCAGGTACCTTACCTGTAACTTGTCAGCGACTTCATTAGAACTCTGTTGAACTACATGCTGTTAATAAACTGCACCATTTTCAGCCTAGATAATTCATTTGACAGGAGGGGTGCTCCATTGTAAACTACCAGTCCTCCTCTATAAGGGACCAAAATAAGGAGCATTTTAAAATAGCTAGTGAGCTCTTAAATGTAATTTAAAAATGAGGAGTAGTTAAGTTCATAAAATTATTTTCTCTAAAGTTCTTGGGCAGAGAAGTTCAAACGTTACTCGGATAGCCTGAGATAGCAATAACTCTTTCCACTAGTGTAATTTTTCAGACTTGAACAAGTGTTTGTGAGTTTGTGATGTTTGAGAATCAGTGAGCTAAGTGAGCAAGCACAGTTTGGAGTACATAAAGGAAGGAATTCACCTGGGGTTCAGTGAGCATTACCCAAAAGCATTAGCTCTGTGCCTTGTTCAAGGGTTTATCTTAACTTTTCTGGCTGTGTTTAGTTTTTCGTCCCTTTTTCTTGCACCAATTTCTTGACACTTGGGTCTACTGGTGGCATGTAATGTTAACTACCTGATGTGACATTAATATGTGACAGTTGACCTGGTCTCCAGGTTCTCCCAGCATCCCTTTGTCCTTGCCTGTTGCAGGGTCTGCCTCCTACCCTATTTTCTTCAGCCCAGAAGCTTGGCTGCCCTTCTCTATATAATCCAGCCATTTAGATTATCTGGTCCTTTTGGTTTACCCTTTACCCTGTTGGGCAGTCTCTTGTCCCAGGTGGCCTCTCTTGGTTGCAGCTTCTCTCTGTATTCTTACATGGCCTAGTTCAGGGCGCTCTGGATGCGCTGAGATGTTCCCACCGCTGCGTATGCTCTCCCTTTTATCTACAGTAAACTTTCTTCTCCATCATACTTAGGAACAGTCATGTCCTGTCGTGTGTGTCTTGTCTTTGCTCCCCTCCCCCCTCCCTCCCTCCTTCTCCCTCCCTCCCCCCCGTCTCTGTCTCTCTCTCTCTCTCTCCCTCTCTCCCTCTCTCTCTCTCTTTCTTTCTTTCTTTCTTTCTTTCTTTCTTCTTCAATGTATCAAGCCAGCAGGATTATGAAGGATGCTGCTTACGGAGCATCATTGACATTACTTGTGGAGTAATGCTGGAGTTCAAATCACGTTGAATTTAGTGTGACTGGTGCCCCTTGAGGTATGGTGTGACAGAGAACAATAGCCTTTAAGGAACTCTTGAAGATTAGTTTGAAACATACCAATTTTAAGCACTTCCTGAAAGCTAGATACCAAAATAAAACACTGCAATTTGGTTTTCCTTCAACTATTATTTCTTCTTGTCTTCCTTTTCAGAATGCTTTTGAACTCTAGTTGAGGAAAAATGTTTTGCCATAAAAATTGTGCTCAGTGGCCATTTCTAGTGACATCTCCAAGCCTGGCATGTTTCATGACTTAATTTCTGTCAAGTTGATGTTCTGCTGCCCTGCCATTCTGATGCATAAACATACAGTTCCTCAAATTCAACCTAATACTTGCTTTTATTTCCCTAATCCTTCTCTGACCTGTATCTGTGAACTTCTGATCAGCACTCTAACTAGAATCTACTAGCACTTCTGTGTCTCCCAAGTACCTCAGCATCACTATATCAGCTTCCCTCTTTCAGATCTGCCTCTGAGCTGACCCTAGTTCAGTACATGATGGCAGCATCCATCCAGTCTCAAGGCACAGACCTGAACTCCCTCCTTTTTCCTTCTGCCATCTTTCTACTCCCCCATCTAGTCACTTACTAAGTATCCTTTCAGATAACACTCTTCTTGCTCATACTGCCTTTTCTGTAGATACAAATGATTGCCGTGTCTCTCAGAATTTTTATAACATAATAACTTTCTCTACATCCCATCTGATTATGTTATTACCTTCAGTTTCTAATAGGCTTTGTTAAGTCTGGCCTGGAACTTGTATTGGACTCCTGATCCTCTGCCTCTACCTTCTACGTTCTGGTATTATAGTTAAGTACCACCATGCTGGGTAGTTTTGTGATAAAGTCTTCATTCTTTACTACAGACCTCTGTCCATTACCCACTTGCTTGTTTACTCATTCACTCAACTGTTGATTTCATCCTGTGTCGTTCCCTGGGTATATATAGCAGTTGTAAAAATGAAGTTCCTTGCTGTCATAAAATTATTAATTCTTGTTGGGTAGAACAGACAATAAATTTTTTGTCTGTGTTCAATGGCGGTAAATAGACAAAGGAGGATGAAGATGAGAAGCTGGCTTGCTAGCTTTTTCTCCTGCACTGATCCAGTAAAGCTCTTAAGGTGTGAAACTGTGGTTCGTTAGAGCAGAGAGTGGAAACAGTGAAGAAAAGGGGCAGATTGAATTGGATTGTGAAGATCAGGGCAAATTCAGATTTGTGGCTTGGACCACTAGGGAGACTGATGTTACAAGGACTAAGAGAGGAAACAGTGGAAGCCTGGCAGGTTTGAGACAAAAAGTTCTTTTAAGCTTAAGTCCTTAAGGAGATTCAGGTAGGTGTTCCAATGCATATACCAGAGTGACTGTTGCAAATCCTCACTATGGTAGGCCGCATGAAAATATTTCTGCAGTGAACTTGAAATGATAGTACCCCACCTCTTGCACTCTTGGCAGACCTAGCTGTTGGTTCTAAAAGATATACCTGTAGTGTTTATGCGTTCTTGTGGCTGTTGTGCTGCATTATAGTTCTCCCCTCATAGGCTGAAAAGGCAGAGCAAGTACTGTTGTGTTCAAATCTTTGTTAAGGAGAGGAAAGTGTCAACAACTGGCCAGCCCCTGTCTTATGATCTGTTGCTGAAAATGGATGCAATATTACTTGCCTACTTTTTGTATTTATTTTTTGTATTTTTTAAATTTATTACAGAAATGATAATACAGCATCAATTTTTCAAGCTCACTATCTTGATGCAACGTGGAGCAGGGAAAGCGGCTGTCTTGTAAGTATGCTAAGTTAGGTGACGTAACACTGCAGCTAGTTGCCCAGAGCGTCTTCTTTCCTTTTCTTAACTAAGGCCTAATTCTCCAAAACCATAGTGGTAGTATATGGAAACAATTCCTTTAAAAATAGAGGAACCTTTTTTTTTCAACTATAAAAAAGTGATATCTTGAGAAATAAGTTTAGATCCAGCTTGATGTAGGGACAGATCTTTACCACTCCTCACATTTGTCAACTTCAATTTCTTCAAATGGAAGATGGATATCACAGAGTCCATGTCTTCATTTAGCAGTAACAACATACTCATAATGCCAGACAGTAAGGCAGATTAAAGCACTGCAAGTGCCTTCAAGATAGATGTGGCTCTGCTCTCAAAGAATTCATAGACAAAACAGGAGTTGGGCAATACCTAGGCAGACAAACCATGTGTAAATTGTGTACGAAATAAGCTCTGTTGACTGAGGTTATTGGGTTGGGGGAATCCCTAAGGAAAAGTCAATAAAAGACACTAAGGAGGTGACATTTAACTTGAAATATAATGGGAAAATGAACGGATATATGAGTTACAACAATTAACATGCTAAGCTGAAGAAATAGTGACAAGTTTAAATTTTGGAAGTAAACCAAGACATTGAAGCATATAGCTTTCAATACAGACTAGTGGATTCAGTTTGTCAGATATGCTTTGGCCACTGTGGTGAAGAAAGGACTAGAAGGAAGCAGAGTAGAAACAGAGGGACTGGTTAGGACCCATTTGTAATAATTCAAGCAAGGTTTTAAATAGTGCCTTAGTCCTGTGTGCTCCAGAAAAGGTATGAGGGGACCAGTTTGAATTATATTTTGAAGGTATAGCTGTTTAGTAGATTGCTTATGGGGATGAAAGAAAAAGGAAAGAATCCATAGTGATTCCTGGCTGTTTAAATGGTATGTGGTAGTTGACAGTGTTCTTTGCAAAGTTGGAAAGGCAGATGGAGACATGTGATACTGAACTCTGTTTTGCATGTCTCATTTGAGAAGACAATTAGATACTCAAAGGTATTGTGTGGGTAGTGACAATAATAGTACGGAGCTTAAAGAGAGTAGAGTAGAGAATTACATAACTTTGAAAATTGAAATGATTATGATTATTTACTCAAGCTGTGGCCAAAGAAAAACAGACTTGAGTTTTGGAAACAGGTTAAGTGTTTAGCAAAATGCCTGAAGCCTAGGAGTTTTTTTGTGCATGGTGGCCATTATTATTGCTTGCAGGTAAGGGGTATGACCCTGCGAATCCAACAGACTTTACTGTGAGGCTTCTTCTCTTCTACTTAACATGCCACCAGTGCTGTAGATGCCGTTGTGGACTGTTTATGCCTGTCTCTGGGTGATTTGAGAATCAAAATGTATCTGTATATTTATCTAGTAAGTTGTAGCTGTTATTGTTTATATCCTGTCTTTCTCTCAATGAACTAAGATAGCTTTTTAAGTAATAAAGTATATATAGAGAGTTACACGTGCCATCTTTTGTTTTTAAATAGCCTTGGACTCTGGATAGCACCATCAGTGACGAGAACAGAGCTGTCATTGAGAAAATGCTGTTGGAAGAAGAGTATCCTTCATTGATTATGAGAAGAGCAAAGGTTTTGGGGCTACAAAAGGAATCAATGTAAACATTACAGAAGAGGCCACTGTAATTATTAGATGAGTATTGTTTGGCCACAGATTTTGATGGTGTAATTTCATGTCACTTATCTATGCAGAAAGTAGCATGCTTTACTGGTGACTCTGAGACTGACGACACATTTTTGAGTTTTTGTTGTTAGCCAAGTCTGCATGCAGTATAGGTAATGCTTAGAAATGATAGAATATTTAAGTAAGAATCTTAATTCCAAGCCTCCATTTTCACAACAATATAAGCTAAAACTGAGAGATACTTAATCTGTGCAAGGGTCAAGAACATGTGGAAATTCTCACATTACACTGTGCAGTTTACAGATGTTATATGAGAGGAATTTTAATGAAAAACAAAATAGACTCATTTTCCCCCAGAGTTTAGTGGCTCAGCAACTAACTGCTTATTCTGCTTCAGTTTAACTTGTTTGAGACTCAGTTTTCTTTATATATATAAAATAATACTGATTAAAGTATTTATATATATATATAAAATATATACTTATATAAATAAATATAAATACTAATGTAAATATATATATTATACTGATTAAAGATCACTAATGAATACTGCCGTATTTTTATCTTTCCCATGTTTATTTTATGGATCCCTGTCCACTATTGCTGCTGCTGTTGTCATTGTTGCTGTTATTATTATTATTGTGTGTCTTTGTTTGCATTTATGCCTGAATCTCTTGTTCTTGGTGCCTGTGGAGATCATAAGAAGTTGTCAGATCTCAATTGAGAGCTGCCATGTGGTTTCTGGAATCACACTTAGGCCTTCTGGAATAGCAGTTAGTGCTCTTAAACACTGAACCATCTCTCCAACTCTGTTCACTGTCTAATCCAGAATTTCTGTTATGTATTCCCAACTGCAAATTTGAATTTTTTTTCTGTATTTTTAATTGCCATTGGTTAGCCCCTTACTCTCCCAATATTATAATTATTGCTTAGATTATTCATTTAAATGAGAGGCACATACAGTCACCAGTTTTAGAGTACCATCATTTAAAATAAAATAAATGAATTTTTGTAACATATACTCTTTTAAAATATATCTTTAAAATTTTTGCTTATGTGAAAACATTGTTTCTATTTATGGTATGTGTGTATGTGCAGGGGCATGTTTGTATGTGCATGTGTATGCAAAGTCAGAGGTTGACTGGGGGGGGGTTCTGTATTCACTATCCACATTATTTTTTGAGGAGAGGATTCTTAGGAATGTGAAGACCACTGATTTGGCTAGGCTAGCTATCTAGTCACATGCTCTTGGGAGCCACCTGTGTCTGCCGCCCAGCGCTAGGATTGTATGTGCACAAACTGTTGCACCTAGCTTTGGACATGGATCCTAGGGATCCTGATTTAGATTCTCAAGGTTGTATAGCCAGCACTGATTGAGCCATCTTCCCAGCCCCAAATGAAAACATCAGTGTTTCATACAAGTCTTTGGAATCTACAGTACATTTTATTTTCTCACTAAATCTCAGTTAATGCTAGTTGTGTTCTAAATGCCTGATCTAGACATGGGACTAGTAGCCACCATATTGAACAGTGAAGTTCTAGGTTATTGAACAAGTAGTAGCTTGTTCACTTCCAAATGTAGAAACAAGTAGACTAAGAGTTACACATAAGCATTTAGAGGATAGGGAGAATATATATATATATATGTATGCGTGTGTGTATATATATATATATGTATATGTATATATGTATATATGTATATATATGCATGTGTATATATATACATACACATATATATGTATGTATATGTATATGTATATATATAGTAGTCTTTAGTACATGGCTTAATGTATGATATGTAGTTGATATTTGTTAAATGAAGAATAATTCAGACTTAAGGAAAAACTTTGTAGCAGGCTAGTTCCAGCAACACCAAAGGGAGTTACTTGGTAAATTTGATGTTACTTGTATTATAATATGTAGAAGAATCCTGAGTTCTTTCTGTGACCTTTAAACATAGAAACAGTGGTTCTCAAATTACCCTACACAACAAATTTATCTATTTTACTATTCGTATTTTATAAAATTGAGGCTATTCTCTCTTCGCTGCTTGTGGTAGGGAAGAGAAGGGAAACGAGCACTGTTGTGGCGCATACTGTGCAGGCATTGTGTTGGGTGTTTGCTATGTTATCATCCCTATAGGCACCATGTAAGGTGTGGACTTGCAGCCCTGGGGAGGCTTTTAGAGGAATAGATTTTGATTACATTTGAATGTTTTTCACCAGTCTGTCTACGTGATATCACATAAGAATTATATGACTTTAATATTGTTTTAAGTTTCCTTAATAATACATAGGTATTATTTATCTAATAAATCACTTCCAGGAAAATTCTGGGTTAATCAAAAGGAGGATGATAAAAAATACACAAACAGGTAAAATCAGTTTATAGTGCTATTAAAAGTTTTGAATTGCAGTTTTAGAAACTTCTTCACAAGCATCCTATTTTCTTTTTTCATGTATAGCCTGCAGAAAACAGCAAAAATCATGTATGTATCTATATTTTAAAAACCTTTTTTTAAAAAATAAAAATTATTTTTATTTTAATTATGTGTGTTCCCTTGTATCTCTGTATTGTTATATATGTGTGAGTGCAGGTGCCCATGGAGACCAGAGGTGTCCAGTCCATTGGAACTGGAGTTACAGGCAGTTGTTGCAGCATGATATGAGTGCTGGCAACTGAAACTGTAACTACTGAGCCTTCCAACCCCTTTTAAAACCTTTTTAATTCAGTTGAAAATTACAAGAAAATGTGTAAAAATTAGGAATGGTCAGTGGAAAAGCCATCTTGATTCAAAAGAGGATATTTTTTTTTTTTTGGTTTTTCGAGACAGGGTTTCTCTGTGTAGCCCTGGCTGTCCTGGAACTCACTCTGTAGACCAGGCTAGCCTCGAACTCAGAAATCCACCTGCCTCTGCCTCCTAAGTGCTAGGATTAAAGGCGTGCGCCACCACCGCCCGGCAAAAGAGGATATTTTTTAAAGATGGCTTTGGCACATATGTTAGACTACATAATTTTATGTCATCTTTTATTTGCCAGGCTTTTAAAAAAATATCAGCAGTTTATCACATGCTAGAGATTTTTGGGGAACTCTTTAGAAGCTGTTGTGGATTATATTGTGAATTGAGTTGATTTATGTTATGTTTGATAATTTTAAATGTGATATGTACAGTTTTATTTGATTCTGTGACTTCTAAATAATATTACCTAGGAAAGAGGCTGGGCATGCCTATAGTCCCAGTGGTCGGAAGGCAGAATCAGGATTTTCACAAGTTCAAGGCCATCTTGCTCTATACAGAGTCCCAGGCCAACCAGGGCTACACATCAATACCCAATCAAAAAACTTTCTAGAAAAATTAAAGATTCACAAATACCCTTTTTAATTGGACTAAAAGATGGTCATTATTCATTCATAAATGCAGGCTTGAGCACCGAGCAGACTCTGGCTTTTATATTTTGCTAAATAACAAAATGAAGTTAGTGAGAAGATGAAATTGGAGAGCTTCCTTAGTATGCTTTAATTTCTTGTGATACAGAATTTAAAAGCTGTAAATGAGATACCAAAGTTTTATGATTTAAACTCTTAGATTTGGGGAATATATTACTGCCCAGTGTTTACTTTCAGTCTGAAGAGATCTTCTTGCTATCAGAATGACTTCCTTTGATGTCTTTTAGTGTTGTGTTCACTCAGACCCAAGGATTGTATTGTTTGGGCTCTTGCATTCTGGAAGAGATATGGAACAGGGTAAACCTCACTGTCCAGACACCAGCTGCCTCAGCTGCCTCCTTCCCCTCCTCCTCCTGTAAGACTAAGAAGTCTTGGTTTTAGCCCATGACTAACAACAGTTCCCAATCCCCTTTCACAGGGGTTGCCTAAGACCAAACAGGTATTTACATTACGATTCATAACAGGAGTAAAGTTACAGTTATAACAGTGAAATGATTTTATTGTCGAGGGTCACCACAACATGAGGAACTGTATTAAAGGGTCATAGCATTGGGAAGATTGAGAACCACTGGTCTATAACCTTTAGCTTCATAAATATGGAATGTTCCATTTCAGAATTTTTTTTTTTTTTAACAATTCCTCTTTTCCTTTAGGGTACATTCTCCTAAAAAACCAGCCAATTATTCAGTAAAGTGGACGATAGAAGAGAAAGAACTGTTTGAACAAGGACTGGTAAATAGAGAAATTTTTAACTTGTAATAAATTATTCTAGGAACATAATTTTTTTTGTATATTTGGAATAAGAATTGAGTTCTTCCTTTTTCATTTAGCTATTTATCATTATGCATAATCCATATTTTTCACACACATCTTTGAAGACCAGAAACATTTTTTTGATATGAATGCTTCAGTGAAATCTCTTCCAGAGTACAGAAGTTAAGAAGTATAAAAAGTATGTGTGTGGTTCAAATCCTGAAAATATCACATAACATGGAAAGTGTTTAATAAAATAACCATTAACTCTGAAACTATCAAGAGTAGATTGTATATTTTCTTTTTGTGTACATATAACTCAGAATTAGTCTAAATTGATTTTGAGACTGTGTATGCATTATTTAGGTAGTACATTTATGGCTTTTGAATAAAATTAACATGAAATTATGAGAAGTAGAATGTATTGTTTTTAATCAGTAGCATGAGAGCTATATATTATGGTGTTTTAATACAAATATATAAATTATCGGGAGGTTTTTAAAACTTCTGAATTTCTTTTTCTATACTGATGATAGTTATGCTGGTTTTTATTCTATTATGTGACAATCTAATTAACAGTAATTTAGTCAGGATGGATGGATAGCTTCAAGATTTATCCCTTATCAAAGGTTAAATATGCATATGCTCATATTTGCAATTGGTTTGTGAACCTAAGATTCTTTGTTTTTATTGTTGGCATTAGTGATGGTTATAGAGACCACATTCATATGTTTAGAACTCGCACTTACCTAAAGTTATTGGGTAATAAGTCTTGCTCATTTCTGGGGTAGTCCGTTTTCTCTTCTATGTGTATATACTTCTAGGAATGTTTTGTCCATCTGTAAGCAGATGAGGATTTCTTTATTTATATAGATACATCGAAATTTGTGCACAGTAAGATATTTTAAATAGAATATTTTCCTACAGAAGAAAACACTTTGATACATTGGCAATTATTGGTTGTGTTGCTCACTTTTACCCATTGATACAGCTTCCTTACAGTCTGTGGGGCTTCTCTCAGGTGTGGGAGGAGGGTGCTGGGACTTGGTGCTAATGGTGAAGGAAGCTTTCATTCCGTCTGTTTCTTTAGCCTGGGGCTGTATCTTTACTGTAGTTTGAAACTGGTGGGTATTTCCTGTGCTTCTCTTGTTAGTATCACCTTTAATTTTCTTAATGTTCAAGCCCCTAGTATCACAAAGGATCTGACTTTATCCAGGTCCCTTCTATCTCTAAATGTGTTTCATGATACCAAGTCATTGACTTTTCACTCCAGTAGATAGAACTGATTCTTGAGTTAGTTAATACTAGCTAAGTGTTACTCTTAAATAATTCATAGTAGTTTTCCCAGAAATACTTTGAGTTTTAATAAAGCTCTTATCTGAATAACAGAAGTAAGTGTATAAATGAAGCTTTATCACTTGAGTCAGATCTTTAAAGATATCTTACTGCCACAAAGTATGGATACTTGGTCCTGGGTTGTATTTAGTTTTGGTTTTGATGGTTTTAAGAATTCTAAAATGGGTATGATATTGTTATCTCCTGTTGGAAATACCTTGTATTAGAGAAGATTTATATACTAAGTATGGTTTAGACTTGGTGTCTAAATGCCCATTGTATATCTAGAATTGTGCATTTTCTTTTTTGTACTTGAAATTCCTCATAAGACTGCTTAGGGCGTGGCACAACCTTTGGCCCCAGAATGGAGGCATTGGTTATACTTCAACGGTGATTGGATCTAAAAGTCATTGCACTGTAAACAGGACACTTAATAGGTATTGTGGAATACAAACTCTGAGTCTAAAAGTTGCAATTAGTGCAGAATGTGTCCAGTTGATTCTATAATATACATATACATATACATATACATATATATATATAATTGTGTGGTTTATAATTATATAATTATATATGACATAATTATACATATATACATACACACACATTAGACAGATACATAGATACACACACATAGATAGATACATAGATAGATACATAGATACATAGATAGAGTATAACTTGCCTCACTTTTGAACTGTTGTAAGTCATTTTTGTATAGTTTCCAGAACTCAGTTAAAGAAATTTGGGCTTTGATTTTAAACAAATAGTCTTAATAGATCAGGTTTCATTTTGTGCTTTAGAAATATACATTTCTTTTAGTTTTCTTTAATGTGGCAGCTGCTTGAAATATTACTAAGTAAGGTACTGCAAAGCAAATTTGTTTCCATTTTGATAATAGGCTAAATTTGGCCGAAGGTGGACCAAAATCGCAACACTAGTTGAAAGTCGCACAGTTTTACAAGTGAAGAGCTATGCCAGACAGTACTTTAAAAATAAGGTAAGCAGAATACAAATATCCTAAATAATAATGTAATTCAGGAAAGTCAGAACGTATAAATACTCAGTGCAAACTATAAGTATAGTCTAGATTGGTTTGGTTTTGATATTATTGTTGTTCCTCTGGAAAATTAGCCAGTACTCTTTAATTACTGAGCCAGCTCTCCAGACCAGTTATGTAGTGTTGATACTTAGAATTTCTGACTGGATTCATTTAAGCTCTAGAAGCAAAATTATGTAAAATTTGGAAGTGTCTTAAATGAGATCACTTTTTCTAATGTAAATAATGTTCTCAATATAGCAAAAAATTCGAATTAGCCTAGTTGTTTTTCACCAGATGACTGGATAATGAAAAATGAAATTACAAAATTCATAGGAAAATGAATACTTAGAATATATTATATATAAAATATTAAGCAAGACCACATTATCTCAGAAAGAGGGTGTTCTCTTTGATAAAGGCAGTCTTGTCAGTTATGTATGTATATAAGCAAATGTATGCATGGGTAAAATATATCATGTAGAAAAGAGCACACGAAAGGCTAAATTTCAGAGGATAAAGGAAGAGTACAGGTGATGGACATGAAATACGAAAGAGGATATAAAGCTAACTGCTTTTCTAGTCAAGTAAAACCAAAATTCTGTCAAGGATTCTTCATTTTTGGTGGTGCATAAGTGCATAAAAATATATTCAGTAGTGGAAATCCAGTGTGACACTCCACAGCTTCAGAATGGCTGCTCTAACTGTAGAAGCTCACTGAGGTGTATAGACTTTGGGTCTGGTTAATTGAGTCTAGCATAGAGACTTTGGTATGTGATGTTTATTTTACTTGCAAGTTGTTTTTTTTTTTTTTAAAAAAAAATAAGTTTATAAGATTTTTTTAAAAGCAAGTGAAAGTATGGTATCTGTTAACATGTTAATATTTTTAAACTTTATTTTGTGTAAGGTGATTAAACTTCAAATCTTAATATTATGTATGTTTTATTTTGATTCTTAATAAGGTAAAGTCGGGTATGGAGAAAGAAACACCAACTCAGAAGAGCAGCAGTGATCTTCAGGTTAAAAATAAAGATGAAAAGATGAAGGTGTGGGCAGCATCGAGTTTAAGGGGGCGTGCTGATCCCAACCTGAATGCTATAAAAATTGAGAAGTTATCTGATGATGAAGATGTAGACATCACAGACGAGCTAGAGGACTTGACTTCTCAAACATCACAGAAGAATTCTGGCAGCCATCTTACTGTAGATCTTCCTAATAGTAAAATGTGTAAGACCAGCCGAGGAGAATTATGCCAAGAGGGTTCATTAGCTAAGTCTTCAGGAGACTGTCTTCAGAATGTGAAACAAAGTGAAGCAGAAGCATGTTCAAGCTCAGAAATTATATCACAGGCTGAAAACCAAAACAATAATGGCAAACACTCAGTTGAATTAAATGAGAAATACAATAAACCGGTTGAAGAATACACTATACAAGGTGGAGAAGAACCAACAGAGGAAGCCAAGCACTCACTTTCTCCAGAGCCCTGTGAGGCTCAGAAGGACTCAAGTGGAAATGAAATGCTTTTGCTTCCTTGCCAAATGGAGGAGGAAAACCATGAAGGAGAAGAGCTTAAACCACCAGAACAAGAAGTAGAAATTGATAGAAATGTCATTCAAGAGGAAGAAAAGCAAGCGATTCCTGAGTTTTTTGAGGGGCGCCAAACTAAAACACCAGAACGCTATTTGAAAATTAGAAACTACATTTTGGATCAGTGGTAAGAATTACATTGTACATGTTCTAAAAACTTGATACTCTGACGTATATTGATTAAGCCCATATAGAATTGTGGATTTGATAGAGATCCAAAGAGCTTTTGCATGTCTTCCTTCAGTAGTCGCGATGTAAAGTTTCTCATAGTGAACCTCTTAAAAACTTCGGTAAGCAAGGACATCCATTGCTGTCACAGCACCTCATCCCTCTGTAGACTGGAAGCCTGGCAAAAAGGAAGTGACTGTTTTTTGGGTTTTTTTGTTTGTTTGGTTGGGTTTTTTTTTTTAGGGGCAGGAGTTTCTTGGGACAGTGTTGGGAAGCTGCAACTATAGAACATAGTGTCCTGGGAAAGGAGAGAATTTCCAATTTTCACATGTATTTGAGTATAAGTAAGGACAAACTTAGAGACAGAAATATCAGTACACATGGCTATAGTACAGAAATTGTTGTCTGAAATTGTTCTTCAGTGCTTGCAACTTGGAATGTGGAATGAGCACAGTTACTTTATTAAACCAAAAGACTACCCTCCTCATTAGCCTAAATATACTGAAAATATCTATACTTGTTTATGATAGCTTATTAAGCCTCCTTCAAGTGTCCATAGTTGCTATTAATGTTTTAGAGTTCTTTGGGTGGGGAGATTCTGAGTTGTCCTTTGTTTTCTCCTCTATCAGAGGTTTCTCTGTCCTGCTTCAGTGGCTTTCTGCTAGAACCTAGAATGCTACCTAAAATGAACATGTACATTGTTAAATAACTCATTTCACTTAGGTAACATTAATTTATGTGGCTTTTAAAGACAGCCATGTTCAAAAAAAAAATGTTTGCTCTTGCTTTGCCTCATGGTGATCTTGCACTGACAAAAATGCTAAAAAACCATCTTCTGGCTAAGGATGTCGTTAGAGTAAGGAGTGCGTAAGAGAAACAGCTGACATTTACCTAGTGCTTTGTGGTTTCCAGAAAGCTGCCTTGTATCATCTCATCTGAGTCTTCACAACAGTCCTGTGAAATAGGCAAATGGGATCTTTTCTGTTTGAAACAGATTAGCACAATTCTCAGAGGTTTAGGGTACCTGCCTTTGAGCTTTCAGCCAACCACTGACCCATGAAAGGTGTCAGTCCAACTCCCTCATTCTGTTACTCCACATTACCTAGTTGACAGCTTTTAAATGTAGATTAAATTAGATCTTTCTTCATACCTGGGTTTGTCTTTTAGAAATAAAAGGATGGATAGCCAAAACTGAAGGCCTTCAAAACAATGTCTACCTCAGAAATGTCACGAGTTGTGCATATTTAATGTTACTGTAGACAAATTTTTATTTGTTACACAGAATTTTGGATTTTAAATTAGCAGAATAAATTACATAGGTAGTGTCAGTTATATGGCAGTAGTTTCCTAAGTCCTTTTCTTTAATACACAAAGCCTATTTGGTATTGTTTAAATATGAAGATTTAATGGAAAAGTATGAAAGCAAAAGAAATATTTTTAAAGAACATATAAAGTACAGAACAATGCAGGTGATACTTTTTGTTTAAAAAGGGAAGATAGAGTTTTATAAACGAAGAGACCTACCAGATCTTTCTTTTCCATGAGAACAAAGGTACACTTGGTTTTATTTAGGGGTGTGTTTTTATTAAAGTGTTAATCAACTGTTAATAACATTATTCTACCACATACCATACATTATATTTAAACCATCTTCAATTCTCTTGACTTTCCTTACAAATGAAAACATGGACTGCACAGAGGATGAGGACCTGTTTACAGGTCTCCGAGGTGTGAAGGCGCCTTCAGCTTCAGTGTTAGTTCAGTATTTAAAGAGCTGTAACTCCGGCCTTACCTTCTCTTCCTTCAGAGCTTCTGGTGCTGGCTTTTTGACTTTTCGGTTCTGCTCAGGGAAGGTGATGTGTGTGGCGATGTTCCTCCCTGTTCTGGCATCCTGTATTTGTTTTTGTCATACAACTTAATACCACTGAAAATGGTACCATTCTGTGAATTGTCACCTACCATAGTCTTTTAAGAATGCAGGCAATGTGAAGACATTCTGTCTGTTTTGTTTATCAAGTGCCCACTACTTATGGCAGTGCTTAGATGACAGAAAGCATGTTAGTTGTTGGAGGAAGAAGATTGAGTATCTTTGGTGAACAGAAATGTTTACTATCTAAGCCATGAGTAAGCTTGTTGATTAGAGAAGACTGATGTAGACGAAGCCAGTTTTCATGCTCCCACCATTAGTTTTCAGTAGCTGTGCTCTTTCGTACATTCTTGTCATGCTTGTGTAGTTTGTTTGCTTTTCTTTCATGAATCACTGAAGTCTCGGCTTTTCTGTGGAAGTTACAGTATTCTCCTCTATCACAGTTATTTTCACTGTCTATGAACCTTGTAGATTTGTGGATTTTAATTTTGTAGATTTAGCAAGGCCTTCCCTAAGCACCCTATCTAAAGTAGTCTATGCCTGTTTGTTTCACTGTCTCCGTTTAGGCTTTTCTTTCTGTTTAGAGCTATTGTTTGATAACAAAATACATATTATTCCTTTATATATTGATAGTCTCAATTGGAATTTAAGGTCTTTGAAAGTAAGAACTATGCATTGCTCACCTCCCAGACTCTTGTTTCTACAACAGTGTCTGGGACATGGAACACAGATACTTATAGAATAAAATGTGAGCAGGCAATATCTGTGCTGTCAGTTAAGGCCTGGGACAGTGTCTGATCTGTTAAGTAGGTGCTGTAGTGATTCTGGCCAGCTTGTGTGCTCCCTTCTAAGATGGGATTGGTAAAATCGTTCTCATAGAATTAGGAAGATTGAGCCTGTGTATCTAGCAGTGCAGCGTTTTCCTGATCAGTAATTGATTTCTACTATTGTAAAGTTCCCTGTTCCTGTTCAAAGTACATTAAGTAAATAAGATTATTGTATGAATCTTAAATTTTATTGGGAATTTCTTGATTTCCTATGGAATCCCCCAGAATTTGTCTATTTGTTTTCCTTCTTAGAATAAGTTCTTACAATTAAAAATAAATATACAATACTTATAAGTTGTCAAATCCTTTAAGATATTTTACATGTGAAAAAAAGGACACTTGGGTATTTTTTTTTTGTTACATAATTAGGCATTGAGTGAAGGTAAAATTTTAAGATATTTCATATATTAAAAGTTTTCCCCAGAAATCCTTTTAAAAATGTTTCTATTCATCCAAAATAATTGTACTTCCATCTCTTAATTAGGGAAATATGCAAACCGAAATACTTAAATAAGACCTCAGTACGTCCTGGCCTGAAGAACTGTGGGGATGTTAATTGTATTGGACGGATTCATACATACCTCGAGTTGATAGGAGCAATCAATTTTGGATGTGGTAAAAATAAAAACCCAACAACATCTTTTACTTGGCATTTTTAAACCTTATAGCACCCATTAATTTTTATGATGGTTCAGATTCAAGTGGATTTAAGTATATGGAATTCAGAGAAAGAGAGTATAACATTATAAAAATAAGTGTATTATTAAGATTTTGATGTTAAAGAGATTTCTGCTAATTAAATTGGTTCCCTTTGAAGATACAGTTTTAAAGGAAAGTATTTTATCTATATAATAGAAATAATTCATCAAAAGAATTCTTTGTCAAGTAAAAGTAGATAATTTCATGAGAAATCTAAGAATAGACTATTTACTTTACAAATACAAGTTGAGACCACCATAACTGATAAAAAAATTGAAACCTTGAGAACTTTTTTTTTTGCTCATATTCCAAGATCCAACAAAGTCTAATATTTGAAGTATATCCGTTCTAACATATTTTGAATAAAGATTACTTACCCTGTACTGTTTTCCTGCTAGATATGCTTTCTAGCAATGACTAAACAAAGGAAATAGCTTATGAACCTGTATACTTAATTATAATAAAAGCACAAAATATTTTAATGAGACTGGTGAGATGGCTCAGTGGCATTTGCCCCTAAGCCTGAGACTTGAGTTTGATCACTGGGATCTACTTGATAAGAGAGAACCAACTCCCAAAAGTTGTCCTGTGACTTTGACATGCATGCACCTACACTTGTACCCACGCATACACAATTGCTTTAATAGTGAAAGTCTCTCATTCTTGGTTTTTCTGATTCAAAGTTGATGAGTAAACATGTCAGAGTGAATTCTACCCTATCATTGAATTTATGTGACAAAGCTCTGAAGAAAGCTGACGGTGATGGGCACAGGTAGTCATAAGGAACCAGAGCCTCCCACCCCTGGTTTTGGAGATGAGCCACAGAGCTAACCAGAAAGCCTCTGACAGATGATTTCATTTTTGTGTGTTGAGAATGTATAGTCTATATTTGGCTTACTCTTTCATGTAGGTGCTTTTGTGCCCCAAGCTCTGTGTAGAGACTAGCTTTTTAGGAAACTAAGTTATTTTAGATGCAGCCACAAAGAGATGACATACTGTTTTCTGTATTAAACTGCTAAAGTTAGCAAAATGGGCTCAGTGCTCATTTAGCCAGAAGTTATATACATTACTTATTTTTTAGATAATTGCTTTTATTGAGCATAACAGTAATATTTGTTTGAGAACTAATTGGCACATCAAATATATGGTTGTGGGATAAGAATCATGGGAGTTCAGCTGTAGTCAGTGTAGTATGTCTTCTAATTAACAGATTGCACAGAATAATAGATTGTTTTATCTTTCCTGAATTCCATTAGAGCAGGCAGTATATAACAGGCCACAACCAGTTGATAAAGTACGAGTGACTGACAGAAAAGATGAAGAATCAGCATACCAGCTTGCCTGGCGCCTGCAGTCTATGGTAAGCAGCTGCTCATTGAGTGGAGTCTGTATGGAATTTAAATGGTCATTGAGTGGAAGAACATGTTTTCTCTTGTGTTTCACCTTAGCCATTTAATTGTATATGAGACAGAAACCAGACTAGGAAACCCTTCAAATTAACTGGCAAAGTATGTAAAAACATGTTTTACTAAAGTGTTCTTGGGCTACTTGGTTTTGATTTATAAACCTAACATGCCAGGTGCTACAGAGATGGCACAATGGTTAAGAGTTGGTTAATGGTTGCTCTTGCAGAGGACCCAGGTTTGGTTCAGCAACCACATCATGGAGATTACAAGTTTTTGTAATTCCAGTTCCAGAGGGTCTAACATGTTCTTCTGGTTTTCTGGGTATTAGGCATACATATAGTGCATAGACATACATGTAGGTAAAACACCCTAAACATTAAGAAAACATAAAAACAAAAGCACAGCACCATACATACTAGCTGGGTTTGGTGGCATGTGCGTTTAATCTCAGCATTCAAAAGGGAGAGGCAGGCAGATTTCTGTGAGTTCAAGGTCAGCCTGGTCTCCACAGTGAAACCATATCTCAAAAACAAAATAACAGTTATCCAGCAAGTTTCCTGTAAGCCAGTCACAATAAGATCTCATTAGTTTCACATTAAATATGGTGACAGGCAAAAAAAATCTCAGACTATTTTGGCTGTGGACAATTTCTACCTGAGTTTGCTGTCTTAAGAAAGGTTCTTTTCAAGTGGCTCTTTGGATTATACAAGTTACATACCTGTCTTTGGAAGCTGGTCCATTTTATGCACCTCAGATACGATGTTTGCAAATCTAGATAAGTCATAGAGTCTACACATTTTGTGGGTTTTTCAGTGTTTGTATTAACTTAGCACTGGCCTTTCTAAAGCTGGGATAATCTTTTATTTTTTTCTGTTTTCACTATACCTTTTGCTGTCTGTTCTTTTCTACCACAGATAAATGAAAACAAATCCATTTTCTTTGTTCTTCTTTGTGGTGTTAACATATTTTTAATCTTGGTATTTTAGTTTCTAAGTAGTAATGGAAAGTAAAGTAAAAAGGAAATCAAATTAAATGCAGAAAATCATTACTGCCATGCTTTTTAAAGTGGTACACTGATGCCACCACCTAGGTCTTGCCTTGCCAGCTGCTGCTAGTGCCTACAGAATTTGGTTGAGTATCTAAGCAGAGAACTGACTGTTACACATGGTCAGTAGAATACAGTTTATTGAGTTGATGATCAGATATCAAAGTACTTAAGTAGTAGAGTTTTAGGTAGTTATTTTTTAGATTTTGTGTGTTCATGTGTTAAAGATTTTGCTAGGTTAATTTTGTTACTTTTGTCTTTATATTTTTTTCTTACTGTAGCGAACAAGAAGACGTAGGGTCCGAGATCCATGGGGAAACTGGTGTGATGCAAAAGACTTAGAAGGGCAAACATTTGAGGTAATTTGACCATATTTGTGGTTCATTCATGAAACCTTGTTTCATTATTTTAATTCCTATATATTATGCATATTTCATTGTTACTGTGTATATGATCATTCCCATGTTAATCAGTTTATTGAAAAATTGCCATTAACCAAACCAGAGGCAAATGGTACAGTTAACGAGGTCTGACTTGTGCTGAGAATTTTGATTCTCAATCTCCACATTGTTGTGTCTTAAGTCAAGGTGTGTATCGTATAATTATAAAAACAAACCACAGTAAATCAGCTAAGCTGCAGCATGGTCTCACCAGACCATGGTTCCTGCAGCTAGCTTGCCAAGCCGCTTGCACTTCCCTTATCATCTGTCTCCTGTGGCTAGCCTGCAGAAAGCCGGCTATAACTCGCTCGTCCCTTAGCCCCATAAAATGACAACACTAGAGACTTGTAATAACCAGCCAGATTTATAACAGTAAATCTCCAACCCCAAAATGCCCAGGCAAAGAATACAAAACTCATTTGATATAAATACAAGCTGTTCACCTAGAATGGGCAAATGTACCCTACACTGCTTATTGCCCATCTATGAAATCTCTAGCTGCTTGTGGCTTCTCCAGACCACATGGTTCAGCTCCATTTTCTTCTCCTGGTTCCATCTTGTCTCTCCATCTTGCCTCTCTTATCTTAGCTTTCCTTCTCCCCATCTCTTCCTGTTCTGCCTGGAAGATCCCACCTCCATATCTTTACTCAGTGATTGGCTTCCTGTTGTCCTTATCAGCCAATCAAATAGCTAGGGGAAATTCCCCTACAGATTTTGATTTTGAGATATTACAGATGTACCATTCTGAGGAGTTGATGTGCTCTATGCATTTCATTAAATGATATTCTTTTGAATGATGTTTGATAACCAATTAAAATACTCTTCTAAACATTATGCATATTGAATTATAGATATTCAAGTGTTATTTTTACCAAGAGAAGTTGGGACCCTGATAGGAAACATAGGCAACAAATATTGTACGTATATACACATCCACTCACATGTTCACATATAAAATTTGTTGTAAATAATTAGTGTAGTAGAGTGGAAAGAAAGTATTAAGTGTTATTAAGTATTAGCTTTGTTATCTCAAGTAGCTACTTAACTGCACTAAATCTCAAATTTAAATTTATTAATTTGGATGATAGCCCTCTGAAAGGATTTTAAAAGAACTGAGATGAAGTATTTTAAGATCCTAGTATTAGTCATTCAGTAAAGCTGCTCAGATGAGGTACTCAATAAATGTTTCCTTTCTCATGCCCCCTACCCGCCCCTAACCTTGGACTCTTGTTGGCATAACAATAAGTAATATATGGTTCCTTCCCATAAGGTTGGTCTAAGGATATGAGGTACTCCCAAAGAGTGTGATGAGGAAAGAGTTCACAAAAAATGAGATGTTTGAGCCAAAGGATCAGGAGAAGAATCATCTCAAAATGTAGATGGAAGCATTCTAGGCTGAGGGAGTTGCACAAGCAAAGGTACAGATATAGGAAAATACTAATATTCCGGGAAAGGTGCATAGTATGTGTAATTAGGGTGTAGGGGTGGCTAGATTATGGACATTCATGTATTTAACTTCACAGCCCACCATGACACTATTATTACTGCTGTTATCTGCTTCATAAAGATGTGGAAACACTGAAGAGTGATGGCTCCGGAGCTCGGTGATGGTCTCTCAGCTAATGATGTAGTAGAGCTGTACATTTCTGCTCCAGAATTTTATGGTGTTGAAGACCCCAGTCCATGGTGCCAGAGATCAAACCAGAGACTCAGGCATACTGGGCATGCTTCACCACAAACCTACCTCCTTAGCACTTGGAATCTGCATGCTTGATTATCACACATTCTTGATTAGCACACGTGATGTTTGAGTTAAGAAAAAAAAAATTAGCCACCTAAGCCCTGAAACTAGAAAAAAGAAATGATAGGCTTGAAGGTTTTTGAAATTTAATGACTGCTACCATTGATTGAAATGTGCAAATCAGAAAAAGCAAATTTTCCTTTTGATGGGGTTATATAATTTGACATAGTTTTAGAAGTTATTGTTCGGTATTTATTAGTAGCAAGGAAACAGTGTATACCAACTTGGTTGGTCTTGTTCTCACATGTCCCTAACTTATATTTATTTATTCTGCCTGAGTAGCTGATGAACCCTTCGATTTGCTGTTTTGTTTTAGCATCTGTCTGTGGAGGAGTTGGCAAGAAGAGAAGAGGAGGAAAAGTGCAAACCTATTAAATTTTCAAAAGCTTCAAAACTTCCAAAAAGGTACAATATAATGTAATGTATAATATGTTATATAATGTATTTTCTTAACTTAATACACGTGGTTAGAAAGTACAGGAAAAAATGCCCAGTAGCTGTGTTAGATACGTCTTACAAGATGTATCCAGGAAAATAGTTTTTTCTTTTTCCAGTGTGTGTGTGGGGGTGTGTGGGGGGGGGGGAGGTGCACGCACATGTGTCTGTGTCTTTGTATCTGAGCTGGAGGTTGATGTCAAGAATGTCCTCTATTATTCTCACACCTTATTTATTGAGGCATGGTCTTTATCAAAACTTGCAGCTTGACTGGAATTACAGCTGAGCTACTATACTCACCCAGCATTTGCATGGGTTTCTGGAACTCTAAACTCAAGCAGGCTCTGCTTACAAGACAAACACCTAACCGCTGGACCATTCTCTTAGCCTTGCTGATTACATTTTGGAACTTATTTTTAATTATTTTATTTAACCGATTATCAGTTTGGGAAAATTTGAGCTAGTGCTTCAAAGTTCTGGCATATTGTGTGTTGGGGATTATTGCCTGGGGGAACCTGTGTATAATAGGAGTCATTCAACCCTAGACATAGTCAAATAGTCTCATTTTCTGGTTGAATTTTCACAAGTTGTTGTGGAGTTTGTTGTTTTTAATGTGATACAGTAAGCTGAAATTTGTAATTTGCAAAGTTGTCTTAGTCAATTGAGTTCCTTGATTTTCTAGGCATCTTACTTCTGCAGATGCCCCAGTAAGTAGACTTCAGTTTTGGCTTCTCACTTTTCAAAGCAAGATGTTGAGAAATGCTGTTGCAGTTATATTTCCTTTGCAGGGCTTGGGTCCTCATTTATAAATTAATTAAAGTAGCTACCACTGTTTGCTGTGTTTAAGTTCTTTATGTGAACATAGTTAATCCCTTGACAAACCTTTGCAACGTTAGTGTCACACCCATTTACCTATAAGATAATGGAGCGGCAGAGAGACATTTGGTTGTGCTGCTTAGTATAGAAGTTGTGATTTAAGCCCAGGCTTAGAAAGGCCCAGGAGTCCTTAGAACTGGTACTATAATTCTGTTACCTCTCCAAAATGCAAATTTAACCTTACCCTGTGGGCAAAATGCACTAAGAATTTTTTTTTTTTAAATCTTTAGTAAGCCTAGACTCCTTCTAATATTTAGACATTTACTATTCTGGATCTAGATGTGAGACTTAGATTTATTGTGATTTTTAAATTGTTCTGTGTTGTGTTTAAATCACTGCATGGTTTTCTTAGCTTTGTGATCTTAGCGTGCATTGATTGATTGATTGATTGATTGATTGATTGATTTAGCAATTTAGCATTTCAATAAAGGTACTGTTTCTACTGTTGATCACCAAATAAAAAGGTCTGCTGGAATAAGCCTTGGAAATCATACTTTAACACAGTTTCATACACAAATCATATATATTTTGCTTAAAACTAAGATTTAAAAAAAATTGTAGTGTCTTGTTTACAATAGAGCATTCCCACCAAAAATGTCTGTGCACTTGTAGTGTTTATTTTTCATGACCCATTAATATTAGTCACCTCTTTGCTTTTCTAGACTGTATCGGTATTGAGTATCTAACACCTCTGTTTCCATATCTGCTTTTGTGTTCTGTCTATTAAATGTCTCTCTAGCTCTCTGATCTTCCATCTTCCGCAGCCCTTCAGGAAACAACAGCCTGCCTGTTCCTGTCTGTGCCGGTTAAATTCAGAGACATTCTTCAGTCTATTTGCTCTTCAACATTTATACAGTCCCACTCCATCTCGGTCTGCATTGTTATTTTTGTTTGGTTTTATTTAGCTTTGTGTGTATGGCTATTTGACCTACATATGTTTAAGTGCATGCCTGACAGCCTTGGCAGCTAGAAGAATCTGTTGGATCCCTAGAACTAGAGTTACAGATGGTTGTGAGGGACCGTGTGGACACTAACAATCAAACCTTGGTCTTCTAGAAGAGCATCCATCTGCTTAACCTCCAAGCCATTCTCCAGCCCATAAAGCCTTGGGGGTGGGGAAAGAGGTGTCATTTTATGTTGTTGGTTTTCATACAGGAACTGATATGTTCCAAAGTGGCCCCAAATTTGATACATACCTGAGGATGACTTTAAACTACTGCTCTTCCTGCTTCTGCCTCCAAAGTGCTAGGGTTACAAGCATGTCCTATCTCACCCACTTTTAAATTACTTTAAAGATTGTCTTATTCATTTTTAAAAATTTCTGCATGTTTTGGGCCCTGGTGCACAAGCCTGATAGAACAAAGTACCCTCACAGACTCTGTTGTCAGTTGGGAATTCAACGTGCTACCCTAAGTTGTCTAGTAGAAACATTTCTGATTGATTTTCTTTCTATAAACATTGTTCCAATACCTGGAGATTAAAAGCACTTACTGCTCTTGAAAAGAATCTAGGTTCCGTTCCCAGCACCCACATGGTGGCTCACAACTGTCCATTACTCCAGCTCCAGGGAATCTGACATCCTCTTCAGACTGTCATGGACACCAGGCACACACCAACTTACATACCTGCCTTAAGCCAAAACACTGATACATATAAAGTAAAATTTTATAAATCTAAAACATTAATAATTTTTAAAAAATGTTCTGCTATTTTTCTTAAAACTTAATTTTTAGTGGTCAAACCTTTCTTAGTGTTTCTTTCTGGTTCCACACATGGCTTTTAAATCTAGCCTTGCTTAGAGTCTCCTCTCCATTTCTTTCCATTTTGAAATAATGTAGGGCTTTCTGTTTATATTAATTTGGTTAGCAGACTTGTTACTTCCTAATTTAAAAAGTATTTATTGATTCTCCATTGTAGTGGATCTATTAGGATAGTGATGGTATGTGCATGTGTATCTTTTGAGATAGTCTCAATAGAAGTCCCTGGTTGGTCTAGAGCTCACTGTGTAGACCAGGCTAGCCTCTGTGTACTGAATAGTGGGATTAAAGACATACATCATAGCACTCAACCTGGCCAGCTTGTATGAGAAACTTCTTACTTGAACTTTCTGTCGGGTCTCCTTGGGGAAATAGTTGTTTCACTGCAGTGTTAGTATCTCTCTGGTCAGCTGAAAAGCTGTGTTTGTTTATCATGAATTTCCTGCTTTCTTAATATTTTTTCCTTCAGGCAAAAGTTTGGATTTTAGTTTTTCAAATTAGTGATTAATACTTTTTATTGCTCCCCTTGAGACTGTATTAATTTTTTTCTTTTTCAGCTCATTTGATCCCTTTCAACTGATACCTTGTAATTTTTTCAGTGAAGAAAAGCAGGTACTTACTATCAACGAGTGCTCATAATGCCCCAGTTGGATGGGAAATACCCTTTATCTCTGTGTGTGTGTGTGTGTGTGTGTGTGTGTGTGTGTGTGTGTGTATATATATATATATATATCAGGTATATAAATTAATTTGACATGGCAGGGTATATTAAGGATCTGGCGAATGAGTCAGGCAGAAAATGAGCAGAAAGAGAGTAGTTTCCTGCCGGGGCTTTGAAGCTTAGGTGTTTTAAAGTCTAGTTTGCAATGGACTTTGATCAATAGTGAGACCTTGGTGGGATGGGTAAGGAGAAAAGATGGATATTCCTATCAGAGAGAAAAATCTCTCTTTTTATGCTTTCCTTCTCTTCTTTTTATATTTCAGGAACCATTTCAGGTGAAAATAGCTTCAGAAGCACTTTTAATAATGGATTTGGTAAGGATAACCTATTGTGCTTTACTTATTTCTGATTTTTGTTCTTGTATTTTTTTTTATAGACCTAAGAGAAAGTGAAAGACATATATTTCAGATTTTAACTATTCTTTTTACAAGGAATTGAATTTTTCTTCTGAAGGAAGGCCAGACAATTGCATGTTTCCATAGTTTAGAAAAAAATGATTTCATGTGAGTTTTGCTGACTGTCTACCATTTTGTAATAACCAGTGTCTGCCGTCCAGTAAATGACCAAAGTTCCACATTGTCTAAAATACAGAGGCCACTTGTTTGTACTCAGTACCTGCAGACAGACACCTCTACCGATTGTGTGTGCTAGTGCTGGTTTTCTACAGGAGGTTCTATAGGGACTTACTTGTGTCCCTAGAATGCAAGTGGTGTCTTCCTTTTTAAGTGAACAAGCTCCATCTTCCGGTATGTGGTTCTAAGTCTCTTCGGCAACAGGAAGAGTCTGAAGTCTATGTCCACTGCAGCTCCCTGCAGTGCCTCTCCTTCAGAGCTGTACAGTCACTGCACTGACAGCATTGTTCATGATAGTGAGGCCAGTGTGACTCGAGAGCTGTGTTTGTGGATGTGGTCTGAGTCTGCCCTCATGTTTCCTTTAGCATGCCCACGTGTCTATGGCAGAGGTGATTGGCCTTTTAGGAGGAAGATACTCAGAAGCTGATAAGGTCCTTGAAGTAAGTCTTCTTTTTAAAACATTTCAGTTACCAGCTGCTATACCAAATATTTTATAGAAATCAGAAACTATAATGAAAATATTGATTTGTATCTCTATGTGTGAGAATATGCAAGTATATAAAGTTATATATTCAGAAATGACTTAGCGTTCCATATACTGAGCATCGGTTTTCTGTGAAAAGGGAGAGGATTCTGCCAGCCTTGGCTACACACTACTTTCACCAGAGAAAAGCTACAACTAAAGGCAGGAATGTTTGCTAGTCTTGTGGGTAAAAACTGGTATTCCTCATTCTGCTGAAATTATTTTCATATGTAATAGGAATTGTTGAAATGCCATTGGGTAGGCATGGTGCAACCTGAAAAACTAACCATTATCATGCCTTCTAGATTAGAAAAGTGCTAGCTAAATTTCTAGCCTACAGTCATACTTTTGGAGTTTATTTTATTTGGCAAGTAATCCAATAGATTACACTATAATCATGCAAGAACAATCTTTCACAGGTCTGTGCAGCAGAACCATGTAACAGTCTGAGTACAGGACTTCAATGTGAGATGGATCCTGTATCACAGACACAAGCCTCAGAAACCTTGGCTCTTAGAGGCTACAGTGTTATTGGGTGGTACCATTCTCATCCTGCATTTGATCCTAATCCGTCTTTACGAGATATTGACACACAAGCCAAATACCAGGTGTGTTTATAGTGTTACATACCTACATTTTATAAATTATTACACATCCACTTTTGATTTCTATGGAATAACATTATTATTTTTAGCTTTATATCTCTAATATTCTTTACATATGCAGTTTTGATATAATTTGCTTTTTTTCCCATGAAATTACATTAGTAAGCATTTGTAAAGTCAGTAGTTGAGTATAGGCAGGTTTCTTTGTTGTTGTTATTCTTTTGGATTTTTTTTTTTTTTTTGTCTTTTAGTATAGACAAGATTATAGAGCCTTTAAAAAACCAATAGTATGCAACAGGACAGGACTTGTTGTAACTGTAGTAGTCGAAAGCATTAATACCTCTCTTGGGAACAAAAAAAAAACAAGTTTTATTTTATTCAATTTTTATGTTTAATGTGTATTTTCTATGTAGGTAGCTATTTGTAACTTATTGGTATGTTAATAAGAATTATAGTGAAATGATTTCACATTATGGTATGCGAATGCATTTGTAGTATTTGCTTCATTTTGTTTGACAATGACAATTACTCTGTGGCCCTTCGTTAGCCTAGAACATGTGGTAGTCCTCCATTCTGTCTTGGCCTCTTGAGTCCTGAGATAGATATGTATCACTATCATACCTAACTAATAAATGAGAGACCTTTTGCTGCCTTTTTTTTTATTGGATATCTTCTTTATTTACATTTTAAATGTCCCCTTTTCCGGTTACCTTTTGTTTTTAACTTTGCATTTATGTGTGTGTGGTGAGGTTCACATTCCTATGTGCTTGTACACGAGCCAGAGGAGAACATTGAGTGTCTTGTCACTTTCCATTTTATTCCCTTGAGATGAGATTTCTCACTGAACCTGTCGCCAGGCTGGTACTCATCAGTGCCCTTTCTCCCCATCTCCCTCTCCAGCACTAAGGCTCCAGGTTCCATATGCATGGAACTCTACACCAGGTTTATTATGTGCATTCTGCATGGCTGAGTCCTGCTCCTCCTGCTTGCATAGCAGCTACTAAGCCATCTACCGAGCCATGCTGCATAGATTATTTTAAGGATCATTTCTGGTGAAAAGCAAAGACTTTGGGCCTGAAAATAATACTTAAGGCATTTCTTTCGGTTGCTGCTATTTGGATGGAGCCCTTTTCTGTTTTCTTTTCTCCAGTTAGCTGTGTAGAGCATTGATAGTTGAAATTAATTATACTTTTCTTATCATTGCAGAGTTACTTCTCCAGAGGAGGAGCAAAATTCATTGGAATGATTATTAGTCCATATAATCGAAGTAATCCTTTACCATATTCCCAGATTACTTGCTTGGTTATAAGTGAAGAAGTTAGCCCTGATGGTACCTATCGTAAGTTGTCAGCAATAATAAGTTGTTGCTATCTCTATCCTCAAATGAAAGAACTTAGAACTGTAAAACTATTTAATGAGATAGATTGTGAATCAAGCAAGGACTTGATGGATGCCACCTAGTTAAATCAACCTCCTTCCTTTCATTCTAATGGTCCATGGCCTTAAATAAAAGGAAAAAATGTAGAGCAGTTCTAGAGCAGGCAGTGTATATGCTGAGCACTGGAGGCCTTGTGTAGCATGGGCTGTACATTCTGGGCACTGGAGACATTGTAGTACATAAAATATAGTTCTCATATCATGAAAACATTTTCATAAATGCAATCTTGCTTTCCCTGTTGTGCCATGTAAATAAAGGAAAAACAAAACCATAACCCCAGCTTTCTATCACCTCCCAGGATTTTAGGCTTCCCAAAGACAGACTGACTTCAGATTTCCTAAGTCCCATCTGTCTTGACATAGCCCATTACCCAACTTGGTTTCTCTGGGATGTGTGCCTCCTCTATGTCTCCTTGTGGTTGTCCCAGTCAGCTCTGTCTACATAGGAATTAATACAGCAGACCAAGAAAGGCAGGGAGGGAACTTTGGTGGAAAGGTATTAGTGGGAGACTCAGATCTTCTCTGTGTGCAGTTGTGTGTGATAGGCACATGCAGTGTTGAATCAGGACATCTTTGTCACTAAGTGCTGTACTGTACTCACTTTTTCTATCCAGCATCTAGCACAGAACCTGACATAAAGTGAATTCTAAATTAATGTTTGCCTAATAATTAATTACTCTTTATTCTTAATCTTCTTTAGTGTCCTATACTTCATAGTCTTTTCAATTCTGTTGACTGCTAATATATCTTTTTTATATATAAATCTGCAGTGTTTTTCTGCCTAATGACCACTTTGTCTCTTAACGCAATTTATTGTTTTTGTATTCCTAGTACCAGCTAATCAGCGCTGAATTTTTTTCAATCACAACACTTTCTTTTCTATACTTATGCCTTTACTCATCCCCAATTTGTATTTTTTTAATTGGATATTTTATTTATTTACATTTCAAATGTTATCTCCTTTCCTGGTTTCCCCTCTGCAAACCCCCTATCCCATCCCCCCTTACCCTGCTTCAGTGAGGGTGCTACCCCATCCACCCACCTACCTACCCACTCACCAACTCCTGCCTCACCGCCCTAGCATTTCTCTACACTGGGGCATCAAGCCTTCACAGGACCAAAGGGCCTCCCCTCCCATTGATGCCAGATAAGGCCCCTTCAGCTCCTTCAGTCCTTCCCCTAACTCCTCCATTGAGCACAGGGATCCCTGTACTCAGTCCAGTGGTTGGCTGCATGCATCCACATCTGTATTGGTCAGGATCTGGCAAAGGCTCTCAGGAGACAGCTGTATCAGGCTTCTGTCAGCAAGCACTTTTTGGCATCTACAATAGTGTCTGCGTTTGGTGTCTGCATGTGGGATAGATCCCCAGGTGGGACAGTCTCTGGATATAGCCTTTCCTTCAGTCTCTGGTCCACTCTTTGTCCCTGTATTTCCTTTAGACAGGAAAAACAATTCTGGGTTAAAATTTTGGAGAGTGGTGGCTAGCCCCATCCTTCAATTGGGGGGCCATGCCTAACCTCTGGATATGGTCTCAACCGGTTCTCTCTCACCTTTGTGGGGAATTTCAACTAGGGTCATCCTCGTGGGGTCCTGGGAGGCTCTTGTTTTCCTGACATTTGGGACTTTCCGGTTGCTACCCACAGTTCCCCATCCCCCATTGCTACACACCTCTGTTCAATTTCCTGACCCTCTGTACATCTCCATCTCCTCCTTTTCCTGATTCTTCCCCCTCTTTTTTCTTTCCTCTCTTCTCTTCCTCCCAAGTCCCTCCTACCCTCTACTTCCCTTGATTATTTTGTTCCCCCATCTAAGTAGGACTGAAGCATCCACTCTTTGGTCTTCCTTCCTCTTGAGCTTCATGTTGTCTGTGAGTTATATCGTAGGTATTCCACACTCTTTGCCTAATATTCACTTATCAGTGTGTACATACCATGTGTGTTCTTTTGTGACAGAGTTATCTCACTCAGGATGGTATTTTCAAGTTCCATCCATTTGCCTGTGAATTTCATGAATTCATTGTTTTTAATAGCTGAGTAATATTCCTTTGTGTAAATGTACCACATTTTCTGTATCCATTTCTCAGTTGAGGGACATCTGGGTTGTTTCCAGCTTCTGGCTATTATAAGTATGACTGCTATCAACATAGTGGAGCATGTGCCCTTATTACATGTTGGAGCATCTTCTGGGTATATGCCCAGGAGTGGTATAGCTGGGTTCTCAGGTAATGCTATGTCCAATTTTCTGAGGACCTGCCAGACTGATTTCCATAATAATTGTACCAGCTTGCAATCCCACTAACAGTGGAGGCATGTTCCTCTTTCTCCACATCCTCGACAGTATCTGCTGTCACCTGAGTTTTTGATCTTAGCCATTCTGACTGGTGTGAGGTGGAATCTCAGGGTTGTTTTGAATTGCATTTCCCTGATGAATAAGGATACTGAACATTTCTTTAGGTGCTTCTCTGCCATTTGCATTTCCTTAGTTGAGAATTCTCTGTTTAGCTCTGTTTCCCATTTTTTAATAGGGTAATTTGGTTGTCTGGAGTCTAACTTTTTGAGTTCTTTGTATATATTGGATATTAGCCCTCTATCAGATGTAGGATTGGTAAAGATCTTTTCCCAATCCGTTGTTTGTCGTTTTGTCCTATTGACAGTGTCCTTTGCCTTACAGAAACTTTGCAATTTTATGAGGTCCCATTTGTCGATGCTTGATCTTAGAGCATAAGCCATTGGTGTTCTGTTCAGAAAAATTTCCCCTGTGCCCATGTGTTCAAGGCTTTTCCCCACTTTCTCTTCTATTAGATTCAGTGTATCTGGTTTCATGTGGAGGTCCTTGATCTACTTGGACTTGAGCTTTGTACAGGAAGATAAGAATGGATCAATTTAGCACTGAGTTTTTATTGACTGATAATATCAGTAGTAGTCCAGAATGGCATGCTAAGTACAGCACATAATACACATAATTTTTCAACTTAACTCAAATTTATAAAAGTTATAAAAGAAAGCATCCCAATAAACTTGCCTTTTCTTTTAGTCGCATCTCGGTCTTCTGGGTTTTGACCATGAGCCTCTCAATTCCAGTCATTGCTAATACAGTTAGTTGATATTGGATATGTGTGACTGTACATTTAAATATTATAATTTAATAATTTAAAACATATGTGAGTCTCCTTTTTGCCAAAATGAATTAATAAGGACTTTTTTGAAGCAACCAAAATAATAAGCAAATTATTCAAAACTATTTTATTTAGGATATAACTCAGGCTGTGATCTTCAAGTCATCTTCTTTGCATGTTTTGGAAACCATCTGGCACAAGAGTTGAGGTAGTCTAGAAGCGTTGAGATGACTGTACTTCCCTACTTCTAACCCAGGCTATACTCTAGAATGTCTCTAATGGCTAAGCATTTCCTGAACTTTAATCACTAAGTATATTTTGTAACTGATCAGTTTTCTAATACCTTGGTGGATAAAAATACTCTGAATAAAAGGCAGTTTTTACTTAGGTGACTTTTTTAAATAGAATTTTTCTTAATCATACTACATAGTTATGTATGGTTGATCCACACATGTGCATGTTTTCTGTCAGCCCTTCAGAACCGTGTAGTATTTATTCCCACTTTCCATTTTAATTAAGAATAGGATCACTCAGCTATTTTTAGATCCTAGCTCTGACATTCACCATTTATTTTGTTGGACTTACACTCTCATTTGTCTCTGATGCTTCTGTTAATGGGGAACAAAATTACCTTGTTTACAGAGACAGTATTTGCAAGGACTGTAGCATGTACCAGGGTTTCAGTAGGTAGTTACGGTAGCTGGCAGCTTTGCTCTGTAGGTATGTTGTCTTCACCAAAGCAGACTTACTCAGTGACCCCTGCACCATGTCATTGCTCTTCAGGTGCTAGAGGAGAGAAATAAAAAGAGAGGAGAGGAGATCTGAGAACTGCAAAGAGCTCTAGTTATCCTTAGGCTTGCTGTTGCTTTTCTCTCCCAAACCCCTCTTTTTTGTATATTGATAGTTAGGCCCACCTTTGTTTCATTGGGAATGTGCCATTGTCCTAGTTGTAAGGCCTGCTGGTCTTCTCAGTTTCAAAATAGGAATCCTGCCTGCTGATGCACTATTGTCGTAGCTTGATGACTTGTTCTAAAGATGCCTTGCTTTGCGAGGGCAGTCCCAGGTTGATATTGACAGTGCCCTCTACTGCTCACAGATCTCTTGGCTTGGAAAATAACTGAGAGGACATCCTGCTGTTCACATGCCTTTCTACAGAACTGTCAGAAAAGGGCACTCTTTACTTCTCATTAGTAATAGCTTAGCATAAACATGCTTGGAGGGGCACATACAGTCAGGCAGTGAACATTTGATGAATACCCAGTATGTTCACAGAGCTGTTCAGTTGGCCTGTCAAGCTGTGATCTAAACACACTGAAGAGAATTTTACTTAAAAGGGGATTTGAGAAAGAGTTGATGAAAATGTGTCTCTTTACACTTCTCTAGGTTTACCTTACAAATTTGAAGTACAACAGATGTTAGAAGAACCTCAGTGGGAATTATTGTTGGAAAAGACAAAATGGATAATCGAAAAGTACAAACTTTCTCATAGGTATGTGCTGTGATTTGTGATACTCTGCATTGGCAGTCTTTCTCTTGATTCAGAGAAGGCAAAGCCTAGATTAAAAATAGAATACTGATGTCTGGCCTTAATGACAGCTTATTTCACAACCAACTGTATATTTATCTCATCAGTTTGTTCTCAAATTTCTTCCTATAGCAGCGTCCCCATGGATAGACTCTTTCGCCAGGATTCTGACCTAACTTGTCTGCAGAAAGTAAGTTGCCTTCATTTTTAATTGGTTTCATTATTCAGATTTCAAAGCTGGTCATCTTGCTGTGTTTTCCACTGTTTTGTGGGTGCATTTTCGATATTTCCTTTGTTGATTTACTTTGTAAAGTAGTGTGTTTTATTGACTAAGCATTTATATAGAAATGATTCCCTTTTAGAATACATCTATTAGTGTTAACTGATGATATACTTCTTAGCTGGTTATTATTGTGTAGAATGAAGAACCTTTTATTGTTCTTTAAACTTTATAAGTACCATATTACCTTTTAACCATAATGGTCAGTTGTTTTTAAAAAATATAGTATAAACATAATTTAAATTTAAATGGTCATTCCACTCTAACTTTGTACTTGAAAATTCTAAAGGTTTAGAATTTTTTTTGTGCCTCTGATTAAGATGACTAGACTGTTAGCATCTTTGGTTTGTTTTATTTTAGTCATTTGGGAATAATCCTAAAAAGTAAACATACTAAGCTATTTTTGATACTTTTTTCTATATTGAAAGACTAATTTGTGCATCCCCCAGACAACTGCCCAAGACCTGTGTTCTTAGTTCTCTGACTGGTTGGTTGGCTCCAGTTTGAACCTTGCACATGGTCTAGGCACTGTGCTTTATCCCCAGACCCATAGTCTTACATGCTTTGTTCTTTGTGTTATTTGCTTTTAAAACTTTGGAGATAATTTGGCTCTGCAAATGTAACTGCCAAAAGAGCCCAAATCACAGATTTGTACAAAGTAAGGAACATTCCTCGAACATGGCTTGTTTCCTGTGGAGTCATTAGGGAGCTAAATTCTAGCGATCCAGTTTGAGATTGGTGAGGACAGTGTTTCTCATTTGAGTATTAAGAAATCTGAGGTTTAAAAAGAAGTAATGACAATTATTCAAGCCCTCTTAATATTTAAGTATTTAACTATAAAACTTTTCTTTTCTACTAGCTTTTGGAGTGTCTAAGGAAAACACTAAGCAAAGTAGCCAATTGCTTCATCGCTGAGGAATTCTTGACTCAAATAGAAAATTTGTTCCTTTCCAATTACAAAAGCAAGGAAGAAAATGGACTGGCAGAAGAGAACAGTACAAAGGAATTGTTCATGTAATTATTTTAAAGTAATATGTTCAAATCTTACATGCTACTGTAAATAATTGAGATTTTAAAGCAATATAAATTGAATATTTTTTTTCTTTAATCCAAAAAACTCTGAACTTTCCCACATAAATAATGTGAGAGGAAGAGCGACTGGCTTGTTGTCATAGTGGTCATCAGGAGTGGTAGACCTTGCCTGTGCAGTGGCCCTGAGGGCATGACCTCTGGTCTGCTGTGTGGTGTGCAGCTTGACAACTAGAATATGGCCAAGCTTTGCTCTTTCTCCAAAGGAGTGTGTGTCTCACTTTGGCATCTTATCTCATGAGACATACTTACTTTCTTCCCATACGTTCTGGGGGTGAGATTTTTGTGTGTGTGTGTGTGTGTTACTTGGATGCTGCAGCCTAGGTGTGGAACAAGTTAATGTGGTTGAGAACTACTAATTAATAAATCTAACAGCGTGCTCTAAAAGGCCAACACAGCAAAAGGGAAACATCCTTAGAAATGTTTAGACAGGAGACCACAGGGGAGGAGAACCGATTTTCAGTCCGCTGTCTCTGCTTCAGTCTTATTGTGTACCACTATACTACAGGAGAGTCAGCCTCCTCAGAGATTTAAACAGTTAAATGAATTTCACAAGGGAAGTAATTAGCTCCAACTCTGTCCAGTTGCAGTAGCATGTGATAAAATCTCATTGAACTAGACTTGGTAATGTAACCCTAAGCCTAGCTTTTTTTCCCTACTGTCAGGAGAAAGAGACAAATTATAGTCAAGCTTAAATCAGATATTGTAATAGAAACAAAAAGACACCATCTAGTATTTTACATATTTAACCCAGTTTCATATACTTTCTAAAAGGAAAATTAAACTTTTCATGTAAAATTCAAATTGTTCATGTAATTATTAATGCATATTCCTGCTAGCTGGAGAACTGGTGTTTGCCCCTTGTTCAGACCTTCTTATTGGTGACAGTTTTGTTATACTGAAACTGATTGTGAGTGTAGAGTTTTCCTTTTTTTTCCTGTTGTTGTAGTTGTAGCCAAAGGAGGAGGCAGCGCTGGGTGGACTGACTACAGTCCTGGGTGGCCTGAATCAGATTTGGGCTGTGTGATTTGAAGAAATGAAGTTTGCTTTCTCTAGGCCAAGTTTGTTTCCGTAGCTGAGGCGAATCCAGCCCTGAGTGTTGTTGCAGCTCTGATCTACCTGCTGACTTGTAGGCTGTTCCTTTGGAACTTCACTTGAAGATCACATGCTTCCCAAATCAATGGGTAGTTTTAAAAGAAAACTAGCAGTTTTTGATTTCCCTCTGTACATTTAATATGAACAATGAAACATACTTTGTAAAATCCTCTTGAAGCCTGGAAGTATAAGGACTCCAGAGCAAAAAATCAGGCATCCCGAGCCCTCTACCTAATGTGCTCAAGCTTTGGTCCGTGACCATGATCCAGTCTCAGCTCTCTAACTCATCAGTTGAGATTCAAAGAGCTGAATTCTGTAACTTGGTGTCACTTCAAGCACAGAAGGCTACAAAGTCTGTGGCAATTCATTCCTTTGTGTTTTCCTTCCTCCTTGCCTCTCTTCATAGGCTGTTGGAACAGACCCAAAATGGATGATAATTAACTTTCTTGCTGTTTTCCTAGAATGTTGTTGAATTTAAAAAAAATTTGTTCTCAAATCTGGACTTTACACACTCCAATGGTTAACTGTATTCACTACCCTGAGCTATTCATTGTAAGGACTCAAGGGATGGCAGTAGTCAGAGTGTCGGGGCCTTGAGAACAAAAGTTTTTAAGCAACTATTGAGGAAAAAAACAACTATTTTCTATCTATAGAATATATTTGTAATTTATCTTATGAAATATTTTTAAATAAAGAGAAATATATACAAAGTGCAGAAATCTCAAACCTACTGTTGAGAAAATATTTTACATAGGAATTAAATTCTTAACCAGTTTTTAACAGCGTAAATTCAGAACATTCAGGGTTATTGTTTGTCTGTTTTTGTTTCCCATCTGTTCTCTGTGGTGCCTTCTTTTCTCTTGTCCTAGTGTCTACATGCTTTTGACAGCTGCAGATGGCCCCTCTGCCACCTTTGGCCTCCTGAGAATAGTTAGAGCCAAGACCTTAAAGATCACAGATGAGTCTGGAGCTTGAGGGGGCATGTAACACAGAAGTTCATGAAAAAAAAAAACAGGAAGGAAGGAAGAAACAAAGAAGGAAGGAAAGAAAAGTCCTTCCCAACAAGGTTTGCAGAAGTGGAGGACCAGAGACACCTGAGTCTTTTCATCCTAATTCCTGTTTTTATTGGTGCATACAACTGTAAGATGAGCTTAAATTTTGTTTCTTATTCTGATATAGCTAAGGAAACTTAATAATAGTACTTCTCCCATATTAGACTTACTGTTCTACAAAACTAACACTCAAGAAAACAAAACCAGTGAAACAAGACCAGTAAGGTAAAACCCCGGCCACCATTTAACTTGGCCATTCTTCTCCAGTTCTTTTAAATGTCAGGAACTGCCATTCAGAGAGCTGGTTTGGCCACGTGCTCAGTGCTCATGAGGTTTTAGGTACTAAGCACTTTTGCTTACTTGGACTCCTTCCATAGAGAATTTAAAATTACATTTTATAATTGTGTTTGTATAACATGACAGTATTCACATTTTGGATTAAAATATTCTTTTAATCTAAAACTTGGATTATTTTTCCTAATAAAATTAAGTAAAACATTTGTTATACACCCTTCAAAATTCCGAGAGTCTGAGACTGTCCCTGATGAATGTTTTGCTCTGCCTATGTGGGTTGTTCGAAAAATGCAACAGTATTCTCCATCCCTTACCATACCACTCAGTTATTTATTCCACTCCAGCCAGGAGCACAGCAGCTCCTCCTGTCACAGGCCTGGACATCTGAACTTCATTCTTTCCCATCCTAGACAGAACTCGGTGTGGCTCAGATCATTCATGGGTGCAGTAGTTAGAAATCAGTAGACAGGAATTTTTATTTTGGTTCCTACTTTTACACTGTGTGCCCCACTTCACAGGGTGAGGTCCCTTTCTTCCCTTTCATCTCAAACCTTTATATTCATCTGTTCTCACAGCTCATAGCTATAAGAGCTTTATATCATTCACTAAAAATAACTAAACAGAGCCACTCAGAAAATCCCTGCAGTTGTTTATTGTTTAGCATTGGCCCGGGCTTCTCCACAGAATGTTCCTTCTCTGAGGCTTGGGTAGGTGAGGTCTATAGCATGCAGACTGTAAGCACATTGGGCTCTCCATTTCTTAGGACAGAGAAAGTGGCAGCCTCAGGATTCCAGTCTAAGCCATCTACTGCTGTATAATTTACCTCTTTAGTGTACCTTTTCCTGTGTACATTGCTGAGTCCTGACGGAAGGCACTGGAGAAGCCAATAGAAACTGTACGCCCTCTGCTCTGTGCTCTGCTCTGTACCAGCAGAAAGCACCTGCTTGTAATACACACTTGCAATTCACCAGCAGACATCCCATGTGGATTTCTCATCAGTAGGAGAGGTGGCTCCCCAAATTTCCCTTTTTCTACTTACCAGCAAGGCACGTAATCTGGTGTCACATGACATGGCATGGAGGAAAGCACTCCACAGAATCACAAGAAAAGCACATACGTTTTGATGAATATAGACTCTTATCAGCGTTAACAAACTTAACAACGAAACTTCGTCTCTAGTTTCACATTTGTTAATAATGCTCTTATGACAATATATTTTGTAATATGTCCAGAAAAATCAGAATAATGTAACATCCTTAGATGATTATCTCCTGACATTTTTGGAAAAGTTTTATGCATGCTTTCATTACCTGTAACTGCTTTTTGGCATCTCTTCTACCTCATTCCCTTATTCCCCCCACCAAAATCAGGAGGAAATAAAAGCATCCAATAAGAACTTAAAAGGTTCTAAATGAAACTAAACTTTAAAGCTGAAATTAATTCACAGCATCTGGGTAGCTTTTGTTTTTGTTCTTTGCTGTTTCTGTCATATATTCATGTGAGTTCCACGGAAAATGCCTGTTTGTTGTCTCTGAGGTTTCCTAGTAGCTTTTCCAGAAATCCTTAAATATGTTCTCACAGTTCATATTTCCTGTTTTATGTATTATCATAAAACTGAGACCTGCATGGTGGTGCACACCTTTAATCCCAGAACTCAGAAGCAGAGGCAGGAGGATCTCTAGAGTTTAAGGTTAGCCTGGAACAGGACTATATAGTAAGACCCTATCTTAAAAATAAAACAAAAAGATCGTCTGCTTTAGCATATGAATTCTAAAATTGTAATTATATTTTAGCATGACTTATGTAGCTGAGTCTTATATTACCTTTAAATGTGTAGATTGGTGTTGACTTGCACAGTTGTGTTGTATATAAGATACTGCATGACAGTTGATGAACTTGTTGCTTTTTCCCATGATAGTAACAGTTTTGTGAATTTTTTCACTATGCATTTACAGTGTTGTGTAACAATATGACTTAAAACTATTTTATACATTTAAATGTTATGTTGTATATATCTACATTAAAGAGTATTATAAATATCAGTGTTTGTAAAATTATAAAAGATTTTCCCAAAAATATAAACTCATCTTTCCATACTTTCTTGTGATATATTAAAAATACCAATTTTAAGCTTTGACATATTATCTTGTAGTGAAAGCTAAGGAAAAACATGCTGTCAAGTCAATGTAAGCAAAATTTTGAAAATAAAACAGGTGGTTTTTGATGTCTTTGTAAATTATTAGCAATATGTTATTGAATTACAAAAAGAAGGCACTATCTTAGTTACCTTTCTGTTGCTGTAACAAAACACCATGACCAAGGCAACTTACAAAAGAGAGTATTTAATTTGGGATTCACAGTTGGATCCAGAGGGTCCATGATCATCACTTCAGGGAGTATGGCAGCAGGCATTGGAGCAGTAGCTGGGAGCTTATATTCCTTATCCCAAGCATAAAGCAGGGAAAGAGAATGTATGTAATAGGCTCTAGAAACGGTAAAGCCTACTCTTGTGTGTCACCTCCTGCCTACTAATCATTCCCAAACAGTTTTCAAATGTATGAGCCTGTGGGGCCTTTCAGGAACATTCATACACCACAGCTACATTAATTCAGCCAGGGTTTGTTGAACATCTCTTACACTGCTCACAGTCAGGGACACAAAGATCAGCAAACCATACCTTCTTTCTAAAAGAATCTGATTAGTGAGAAATCTAATACAAGCTGCAGTTGGTTATAGAATAGGCAAGTGTCAAGTAGTGAAGGGTGGTGAGAATTCTCTGGACTTGAAGCTGTGAAATCAGTGCCTTTAGAAGAACTACCCGGCAGGATTTGATTATAGGACGTTTAGGAGATGTTGGAAGTGGCTTTAGCATAACTGGATGTTAAAAACGTATTTTGATTGGAGAGAAGGGTGTATGAGAACGGTAGTCGTGAAAGCAGCACACAACCAGCCCACTCAGTTTTCAGTTAGAGAAAATACAAAGTAGAGGCCAGTGAGGTAGTAAAGGCATCCGCTGGTGATCCAAGAGCCACGTAGTGGAAGGAGAACCAACTCCTGCTGTTGCCCTCTGACCTCCATCCACCATGTCAAATGCTGATGCACGCATGCACACAAAACATTTTAAAATGTTTTCAAGAAAGTAGAAAGTGAAACTCTCACCCCAAAAAATCAGTGTAAAGTGTAAATATTGGTTTAACTGATTTTGAACATTCCAATTTTTTCTAAGCATGTAAGAAATTATATATTTTATATAAAGTAAGGTAATATCTTTATATTATCTTCATTAAAAACACCCACGTAGAGATGTAGCTCAGCATTAGCTTGCCAGATGTGTGAGATCTTGGAAGATCCGTCCATAAGTACGTGTGGCATCCTGTGCTGTAGTCTGTCCTAGTGCATCTGGTAGTGTACAGTGGATAATCACATTGTTCCCATGTTTCTACTACAGGGGTTTGGTTTGGTTGTTTTATCTTCTGTCAGTACTTGCAGGAGAGATAGCTAGTGATTGCTAAGCCAACAGCTTTATTTCTTTTAAATTTTTTAGTGTCTTGGAAAAGCTTTTATTTTTTTATAGTAATTTAAAGTCATGTACCCAAATAAAAACAATGATTTATTTACAAGATGTAAGGAAATCCTGAGAGTCTTAACTCCATAAAGCATGTATTTTAATGTTGGGAGCCGACTCTGAGCCGAAAGCAGCTATTATCTTTGCAGCCATCTTGAGCCATATACCCTGACAAGAAACTTGTTTACAACCGCTGAGCACACTCTGATAATTATCTTGATCCTTTCAGTCAAGGCCAGGCAGTGGTACCACACGCCTTTAATCCCAGCACTTGAGAGACTCAGGAGAGATATAAAAGGAGCAGTCAGAGGCAGTCAGAGTCAGAGCAGATAGACTTCGTCTCCAGACAGACTCAGACTAGACAGACCAACTCAGAGCAGATAGACTCAGAGCATACAGACTAGACTAGACAGAGAGACTAGACCGAGACAGACCCAGACAGAGTCAGAGAAGACAGACTTGTCTCCAGACAGAGTCAAACTAGTCAGACTAGACAGACTAGTCAGAGTAGCAGACTTCGTCTCCAGAGCAGACTCCGTTTCGAGCAGGCAGATTTCGTCTTTGACCAGACTTCATCTTGTCTCTATTCTTCGCGTCCCTGTCCCCACTCTCTCTCCTGCTCCCTGACCCGCGGACCAGAGCAGCAGAACGGCTCCTTACATTTCAACAATAGTTCATTCTCTATAAAGCTATTAGGGATTCTTACTGATGAAGCATTTGCTTTAACTTTCTGACTGCAGCCATGGTGTTGGAGGCCACCACTGTCTCACAGTCTTGTTTGTGTGTGAATGGTTTTCTGCATCACTGAACCTTAAGTCTATCATTCTTACAGAATGCTGGTTTAAACACAGGTTTGTACTACATACATATTCATTCAGAATCTTGCATTTTCAGAAAGATGTACTAAAATAGAATGCTTGTTTTTGTCTTCCGTATTTTTCCTATTATCCTACTAGACATATTAGGGCATAAAGGATTTAATGGGTCTTTGTAACGGCCCGTTCTGCTGCTCTGGTCCGCAGGTCAGGGTCTAGCAAGAGAGAGAGTGGGGATGGAGTGAGCGAGAGACGCAAAAGATGGATACAAGACAGAGTCTGGTCAAGTCTCTTTTATTGAAAGGAAGGTCCTGGGTGTTTATACCCTTTACCACATGACTTGCCCTCATGGACAAGCTCAACTGAAGGCACTACATCACGTGCCTTGTAGTCATGGATACCACGTACACCTTGCAGCTAGAGGCACTAAACAGTGTAACAAGATGTTTATCAGAGTGTGCTCAGCTGTTGCGGGCTGTTGAAAAAACAAGTCTCTTGTCAGGGTATATGGCTCGAGATGGCTGTAAAGATGATAGCCGCTTTTGGCTAAGAGTTGGCTCCCAACAGGTATTGTTATTGGGGGTATGGGGGAGGGCAGTGTAGCTGGTGGGTAAATCAAAACTAAGTTACATGGGAAAACCTTGTGGAAACCCACTAGTTAGTAAGCTAATTTCAAAATGCAAGTTTAAAAGAGGGAAGTTGAACAGGATTACCCTGCATTAATAGTGCCACTTCTAGAAGTCATATGTTATTAAACTAAGATTGCAGTATAAGACATGGGATGGCTCCCTATGAGTTAATTGATCAGGGAGGCTCCAGAAGTCTCCATAATAGCACAGGCCATGGCCACTGTTCATCGTCACTATAGCAACATGGTAAGACTGTTGCTAAGCACACACTTTGAACAGGATATCAAGAAATCAGTTTCAGTTGAGTAGAAGACTTTTTCCCTACTCACCCATCTTCATAGTACCTGAGGTGCTGTGTAGCCCTGAGGGGTGAGGAAAGACACCAGTAGTCTCACCCCATGATGAACTCTGCATGAATCCGTATTGACTTGTCAATGTGGTAGTTTGAATAGTAGTGTCCCCCCCCATACGCTTATAAATTTTAATACTTGGTCCTCTGTAGGTAGAAGTGTCTGGGAAGAATTGGGAGGTGTGTTATAGGGAGTTTTGGGGGAGTGCTTTGAGGTTTCAGAAGTCCATGCCATTCCCAGTGAGCTAACTGTCTCCTTGCTTGGGGATAAGGTATATAAGCTCTCTGCTACTGCTCCAGTGTCATGCCTACCAGCCTGCTGCCATGCTTCCTACTCTGATGCTCATGGACTCAGCCTCGGAAACTCTAAGTCCCCAATAAACTCTTTTTCTGTAAGAGTAATTTAATGTAGGAATTTGGATACTTGGCAAGGGGTGGGAAGGTCTGGTTTCTGGTCTAGGATTCAGGAATGACTATCCGGTAATTCTTACTAACCTTAACTGGCAAAATTAGAACCCCGAGGCCACCAATAGGGCCTGTTGGAATTAAAGCTTTATCACTTCTGCAATGACCACTGCTTCTGCTGCCTCTGACACCAGGAAGCTGTTGCTATGACGATTCACAAGCCAACCAGATAGCTTCCTCACTTGCAGATGAATGGATTCCTGAAGGCATTTACACAGAACAAACCACAGCACAGCATCCTAAGAGAGTTAGAAGGTTATTTCCCTGCCATGCAGATCTCTTAAAGTGGTGACTTTCCTGTGGGTTACTACCCCTTTGTGGGGCAAATGACCCTTTCACACGGGTTGCCTAAGACCATCAGAAAACACATTTTTACATTACAGTTGATAAGAGTAGCAAAATTAGTTATGATGTAGAAACAAAATAATTTTTTTGGTTGGGGTTCACCACAACCAAAGAACTGTATTAAAGGGTAGCAACATTAGAAAGGCTGAGAACACTGTTTTAAAGGAATAACTCAGCAGTGGAACTCCATTAGCATGCAGAACTCTAGTGTGGGAACCAAAGTTGTTAGTTTCCCAACTATTCCAACTAGAAGAAAGCATAATACAGGTAGAGCTGGGCACACAGCTCTTTGTAGGATGCTGTATATGAAGGCTTACTAAGCAGGATACATCTACTTTATAGAGAACAGGCCACTTAAAAAGTCATGGCTGAGCTCAGTACACTGGGGCAAGAAGGCACAAGTCTCTTAGATCAGATGAGAATGGGGGTGTGGACAAAGGAAATAGTCAAATGTCTGTCTTGGCCTTGACCATGAAGTTGGGTCTGATGTGGACACAAAACTATCACTAAAAATAATAATAATCGATTCTTAAGAAAAAAACGGTACACTTAACAATGTAAAATTAAAATTTGATGTGGTGAAATAAAAATTCAGGCAATAAAATAAGCAAAATATTTGAAGTTGAGACAGTTAAAAGCTGCAGTATATGAAAAGCTCATTCAACAAATAAGATTGAAGATTCGACTTTAGCAGTTCACTTGAGTGCTTTTCCATACTTTGGTGAGTTGTGCATGCTGTATCTCTATGAGGAGGGCCTTTTCTTTGCTGGCCACTTGGAGCCTTTGAATAATTCATTAGCATGCTTCCCTCTCTGGTGGATAGAATCGTGTATGGCCAGACTGCCCTTGAGGCTATGCACCCATCTCCCCAGCTGCCAGGGGTATTGCATTTTGCCCAGGAAGTCAATGTCAGCAGAAAGAAGTCACCTTACCTCAAATTATATGACTCTTCCCCAGGACAAGCCATCCAATGAGTGGGAGCCCTTCCTCGAGGGCAGCTTAGTAAAAACAGCTCCAGAGATGTTTGTGAGATTGGATGGGGTCTATGCTCAGCTTTTTCCGTGTCCAGTCAATCCCACTTCCCAGTCCCTCATAGGTGTCCCCAGAGTACTTCCCAGTGAACTTATCACAAAGGAACCTTTGATTTCAGAGTTTGCTTTCCTGGAGTTTGAGCTACAGCACTCTCCTATCAGTGGTGTAGATTTTTTTTTCCATGCAGATGATTTATCCATTCTAAAATAACTTCATGTACAAACATACCACAATCTCATTATTCAGTCCTTGCTTCTGATGTCACAAGGATTGCTGCTGATAGCCTCCCTTTCATCTTTTTGAGAACACCTGGGAGTTTCTCCAAGATGGGGAACTTCAGATTCACCAAGCCTGTAGACCTCTAGTTTTGCATACTTTACAGAGTTTCTCTTTGAAGCTGCCTTATGCATCTGCCCTCCCCAACAGTGTATCACAGGGCCTCTTGGCACCACAGAGCTTCTAAGTGCTGGCGGGCTACAGGGAAGCAAGTGGGATTCTGCAGTGTTCATCGTCAGTGCCTTGCTGACCAGCACTGCTTTCATTCTGTGGAAGCAGATGCTTTCCCTGGGATTCACTTGCCTATTGTCGTCTTAGGTTTGGCTTTTCTTAGTGATTTGTGGAGTTGAGTGTATCGAATCATTCTCCCTTCTGTAGCTCTCCTATTTTTCCGTGTAGGTAATTTACATATACCAGACTACACATTGGAAATATGAAATGCTCTATAAATCTCAGACATTTTGAACCTCACCATCATGTCACAGACCTCAGGATCAGCCATACTCAGACACAGGCACACTAAAGTACCATACACTTCAGGCTTCAGGCTGTTTATGTATTAGCATATATGAAACATTAATGAATTGTATATGTAGCATAGGAAAGCACATCAAGATAAGGGCAGATGGGCCTAACAAGACAAAGGTGTCTGCCTCCAAGCCTGGTGACCTAAGTTCAACCCATGAAACCCACATGGTAGAAGGAGAGGACTGACTTTCACACATGTACTGTAGTATGTGTACACATACAGCATACACACAACATAAAATATAATACAAAGCATTTGTATTTAAAAAGCCTAGATATAGGTGAGAACTTTCTGAATACTACTTAAGACACTCAGGAAATAAGGCCAATTGTCAACAAGTAGGATCTAATGCAAGGAAGTAACTGAATAAGAGAGACAAGAGTATGTGTGAGAGATTGGTCAAGCTTCCTTTCCTGTTTAATGCTGGAAGAACTGAAACAGGAAACCAGGGGACTCGAGGCACCTAAGTATTTGAGTGCAATTTGCACAGCAAGACTCATTTTTCTTATTACACCTCCTTTGATAATAGTTACCAAGTTTACCGTTCATCAGAGCAGCTCGCAGGCCACTATGTTCAAGGTTACATGAAGCACAAGTGTTATTTTTCCTTCAGAAAAATGATTGAGGTATGGGAAAATCATTTGCCCTAACATTCTCTAGAAATCAAGGAAGACTTGGGCATTCCTAGGATCTTTTGTTGGCATTCCAGATTCCTTTTTGAGAAGTATCAACATTGCCTGTGTTATGAATTCATTTTATCCTCACATAAGCTTAGTTTACACCTCAGTACTACAGAATGGGAGAAAATCCTGGCAGAATAATTATGGTTGGACTATACAAAAACTCAAGAGGCTAAACAGGAAAACAACTACAAAACAGCAGCCTACAGAATGAGGAAAGATCTTCAACTCCACATCTGACAAAGGGCTGATATTCAAAATATATAAAGAACTCAAGAAAACTAGACATCAACAAATTAAATAACCCAATTAAAAAATGGGGTACAGATCTGAACAGAGAATTCTCAACCGAGGAACCTCTAATGGCCGAGAAGCACTTAAATATTCAAGGTCCTTAGTCATCAGAGAAACACAATTCAAAACAACTCTGAAATTCCATCTTACACCTGTTAGAATGTCTAAGATCAAAAACTTATGCAACAGCTTAGGCAAGGGGAACACTCTTCTGTTGCTGGTGAGAGTGCATACTTGTACAACCACTTTGGAAATCAATTTGGCAGTTTCTCAGAAAATTGGAAATAGATCTGTCTCAAGACTCAACTTTACCACTCCTGGGTTTACACTCAAAAGAAGCCCCACCATACCACAAGGGCACGTCCTCGACTATGTTCATAGCAACTTTATTTGTAACAGCCAGAAACTGGAAACAAAGTAGATGTCTCTCAACTGAAGAATGGATACAGAAAATATGGAATATCTAAACAGTGAATTATTACTCAGCCATTAAAACCAATGATATGAAATTTGCAGGCAAATGGGTGGGTCTAGAAATGATTATCCTGAATGAGATAAGCCAGAACCAGAAAGACAAACAGAGCATGTACTCACTTATAAGTGGATATTTGTCATAAAATACAGGATAACTGCTACATACCACAACCCCAAAGAACCTAAGTAACAAGAAGGGCCCAAGTAGGGAACACTTGAATCTCTCTGAGAAGGGGAACTAGATAAGACATCAAAGGTGGATGGATGAAGGGAACTGAGTGAGGGAGAGGATGGGAACAGGAGGGACAAGATGGGGGAGGACGGAGAGACAGAGAGTACTGGGAGAGACAACTGAATTGGGGGGCATCTCTGGGACAAGCTAGAAACATAGGACAATGGAAAATCCCAGGAATCTATGAGGGTGACCCTAGATAAGACTCCTGGCATTGGAGACGATAGAGCCTGAACTGGCCTTCTCCAGTAGCCAGGCAAGACTTCCAATGGAAGGATTGGGACTCTAACCCAGCCACAAAACCTTAGATCCACAATTTCTCCTGCCTACAAGATGTACAGGGGTGGAGGATGGAGCAGAATTGAGAGAAGAGCTAACCAGTGATTGGCCCAGCTTGAGAACCACCAAGTCATGAGAGGTTGCCCACCATGACACTATTAATGATACTCTGCTATACTTACAAAAGTCTAAGTTAACTGTCATCAGAGAGGCTTCACCTAGCAACTGATGGAAACTGATGCAGAGACCAACAGCCAGACATTAAGTGGAGCTTGGGATCCTGTGGAAGAAAGGGAGGAAGGATTAAAAGAGCCAGAGGGATCAAGGACACCATAAGGAAACCTACAGAATCAACTTACCTGGGCCCATAGGGTGTTATAGAGGCTGAACTCCAAACCAGAGAGCATGCATGGGATTGAACAAGACCCTCTGCACATATGTAACAGTTGTACAGCTGGGTCTTCATGTGGGACTCCTAAAGCAAGAGCAGGGGCTGTCTCTGACTGTAATGCTTATCTTTGGATCCCTTTCCCCTTACTAAAGGGGTGCCTTTTCTAACCTCAATAGATGTGCCTTATATTTCTGCAGTTTGATATGACAAGGCTGATTGATATCCATGGGAGGCTTCCCCTTTTCTGAGGGGTTGGATGGAGAGGGGAGAGGGAGGGACTGGAAGGAAAGGAGGGAAGGGAAACTGTCATCAGGATGTAAAGTAAATAAATAACCTAATTAATAAAGAGAAAATGTAGAAAGTGGACCAAGAAGCTGAATAGGGTGTTTTCAAAAGAAGTGAAACAAATGGGCAATAAATAGTTTTTAAAGTTTCAGCATGGCATGATAACCCCAAGAATGCAGTAATGGCATGCTTACTTTGGCAGTAACCAGTACCTCTTGGATTGGACTTAAAACTTGTTCAACAAGAGGGAATTTCTGCATGGTACTGGAAAACCTTGCTAACTAGCCAGGGCTAGTAAAATCTCTTGGAAGAGAATTTACAACCACCATTTTACTAGACCAGCATAATCCCTGACTACACTCTAGATACTTAAACTCTAAATAAAGGAATAAATATACTCTAAATATAGAGAGAACCTTAGATAAATGTAATTCTCACCCCTCATCAAGGAAATTTCTGTCTGCAAGTGATGGAGACCATTACAGAAACCACAACCAACCAAACTGCATAGTTGTGAAGCCCAGTCCCAGTGTGTAAGTCTACAAAACACTCCTGCACCTAAGGCTCATGGAACATCACAGAGGAGAGGGAAAAAATGATCATAAGAGCCAGAGGATGAAGGAGTTTGCTGTGAGTCTCTGTCTCCAGGTAACGTCAGAAACTATAATGTCTCAGCAACATAAATTCAAAACATGAGCTGAACAAAGACAACACCAGATATGCCAACGTGAGTGAGTGAAAGCCAGGGAGGCTCCACACAAAGAACTACAGGCAACTAAAGGAAGCTGAGAGTGAGAGAAATGGTCTTCACCAGGGAAGAGCACACCAATTGCTTATCCAGTACCCTGAAAACACACAAGTAACATTATACAGACTGAGCACATTGTATTGAGGAATATATATGTATCATATATGCATGTACCAGAAGTTAATGAAAAGTGAGGCCATGAATTCGAAAAAGAGCAAGGAGGGCTATGAGAGTTCAGAGGGAAGAAAGGGAAGGAAGAAGTGGTATAAAATATTAAAATATAAATAAAATTACCCCTTTATATATAACATAAAAAGGTTCGTTATAAAAAAGTTATCACCCTTAACCATGACCGAGATGAAATTTAAATACTTATGAGATTCTGTTTCACTTAGTGAGAGTGGCTATCACGAAGAAAGCAAATAAACACTGGAGAGGCTATGGGGCAAGTGTAGCTCTTTCTTACGGTTGGTAGTGGTAATCAGTACAGCCCCTGTGGAAATCAATGTGGAGGTTTCACAAAAGACTGAAAACAGATCTACCATGTGACCTACTCTTGGGCATACACCCATAAGAGAAGACAAGATATTTCCGGGGTAGATGCTATATACCTTTCTACTCACCCAGATAGGGAACCTACGGCAAAGTACAATATCACCAAAGTCCAAGTTGGCAAACCATGAGTTTTATTAGAGCTACTTACAGGAATATTGGGGGCTTACTTTCAGGAGCAGAAATGACTTAAAGACAGCAATCACCAAAGCCCACTCACCAAGGATGACAGTGCACAAAACCTAGACCGCTGGAACACTCTAACAGCCTGCAGGGCGTTAACAGGTTGGGAAGTGTCTCTTCCAAGTGACTCAGTTGGTCTAAATCTCTCCTAGGAAGCTCAGCTGGTATCTTAGTCAATGCTCTATTGCTGTGAAGAAATGCCATGACCACAGCTACTCTTATATATAAAGGAAAACATTAATTGGGGCTGGTCTTGTATTAGAGGTTTCACCCATTATTGTCATGGTGGAAGCAAAGCAGCGTGCAGGCAGACATAGTACTGGAGAGATAGCTGAGAGTTCTATATCTGGCTCAGCAGGCTGGAGAGGAGGAGAGGGGAGAGGAGGGGAGGGAGAAAGAGAGAGAGAGAGGAGAGAGAGAGAGAGAGAGAGAGAGAGAGAGAGAGAGCAAGCCAGACAGACACTGGGCCTGCTTGAGCATCTGAAACCTCAAAGCCCACCCCCAGTGACAGACTTATTAGCAGATGAAGTTATGTAAAATGTGTTTTTAGAAAGTTGACATAATTTTTTTCTTAAATGTTTTATGTGATACTGGTTGAGACTCTTCTTGCCTTAGGATCAATAAAAATTGTTCTGTATACCAATGAAAACAATCCTTTAACAACTCAAAGACGAAAAGCAGCTTTAAAAACTGAAAGACCGTGAGAGAAAGCTAAACAAGGAGTGTTTAAAGTGGGCCTTTATATGCCTGAGTGCCCAGCCTCTTAGCATAAGCCAAAAGACTATGAAAACTGATCCAGAAAATGTACATTCATGATCTTAAAATGGACAGATAGTTCCTTTAACTCTGAAACTAAAAAATAAGAAAAAAGAAATTTAACTTAGCAAGTATTTTTTTGCCATAGTTATTAAGTATAAAATGGGATTTTAAAATGAGGCATTAATTAACTTTTGCCAGTATATTTAAAACTTGATCTTTTGTTTGTTTAAAGGCCTTTTTTAGTATAATAGGCAGAGAACAAGCTCAAAGGCCGAGGACCACGTGGAACAGACTAAGGCATTGTTGAGTATAGATAATTATTACAAAATAACTTTTCCCTCAGAGTTTTTAAATTCCACTTTAAAATCTTAAATCAGATTTGAATATACTGATTATTTACTTGAATTGGTAGGTATGAAAATTAGTGGTGACTTAGAACAATTTTTGGCTAGATTTAAAAAAATTGACTTAAAATATTCTTTGCCTAAACATCTCTTATACAATCTACCCAGGCTTCATGCTCCTGTGACTGTTTACTGTGCTGCGTTATGCATTGCCAGTTCCCTTCATAGAAAGCACTGAGTGGGGGTGAGATACATTTTTTGAGTCTTCTAAATACAGCAACAGGTATAGATTTGGGGAGAGGATTAAATTTGTTGGGAGAGAGATGTTGTCAATTTTGTTAGGTAAGGAAGCTAAATTCCATGTATTTTCCTGATTTGAGCCACTGTTGTGGTAGAACTTTTCCAGCCTCTGGGATATAGTGATAGACAAAATTCTGAGACCTTATGGAGCTTAGTATAGGTCTAGGAATAAAATCAATATAAATAATATGTCAGATGGAAGGGAGGCAATACTAGCAGATACTGAGACATTTTCATTGGAACATTCAAGGAAAGCTATACTGAGATGCTAACATTTGGGGAAAGTCTTAGAGGAAGTGAGTTAGTGAACTCCAGGATAAAGCTTCTGGTCTAGGAGAAATGTGAATGTAAAATTCAGATATTTTGTTGTTTCTTTTCTGTCAGTGCTGGGACTCATAGGCCAGGAATCTGAACATGCCAGGCTGACCAAGCCTACTCAGTCAATAGAGACTCAAGGGTGCGAGTGAGGATTAAAGAAAGAAAAGACAATTAGGCAACACTATAGTGTGAGTCCAGCAAGTGCTGAAGCAAGTTTGTTTTTTCCCAATCTGCTTTTATACCGTTCTAAGTACATGCAAAGAATAGGGTCAGTTCTAGGTCAAGGAACAAACAAGGGATAAACAAAATAGTCAAGGAATAAAGCAAGAAACAAAGTCCTGTGATCACTGTATCTAGGGATTTATCCAGATGATCAAGATACCTTTCACAGCTGTATTTATCTTGAACATACTTCCTTGTCCTAGCCCAATGTCAAATAGTCTTGCTCTCCACACCAGGCAAGCTCGCTACTCATAAGCAACTAACTTAGACAGTGGTGCAGAGGACACTTCACATTTCCTCATGAGGTTGAGGCAGGGGCATTCCTTAAGCACGAGTTGGAGACCAGTCTTGGCAAAACACAAGCCTTCATCTCACGGCAAGAAAACCCCAATTTATGTTATTATTAGGACCTTCAGGATTGTGAAATGAGTATAGGTCTTTAGGAGTAGGGCAGGGAAGTACAATAGGAAAGCACACAGTAGTAATGCAAGCAGCAAGCATGGTTGTGCTACCAATGCAGTGCACGGAAATATCCTGTAACTGAAGTGATCGTAGGTTTACCAGAAAGCATCATACATGAATGTTGCATGTAGTTTTACGCTCTACCAGCCTTTAGCTCCAGGAGATGACCAGGCTACCAGCCCCCCACTATGACTACCCTTGAATCCTTGAACAAAAAACACACACAGTTTGTTCCTTTACAACTTGCCTTAGGACACGATTGCTGGGTGTTACTATCTCCCACCTGGAAAAACGTGTCCTTGACAATATTCTTACCTTTACCCCTCCCACCTGCCCTAAACTTCAGTGGCCCCTGTCTAACATCCCTGACCACCTGCCTGTAGCAGCAGCCACAGGCCTCTCCTGAGTCCTCACATGGCTGCTGGCATCTTCTCCTTCCAAAGTGTGGCAGAAAAGCTCCTCTTCCTTGCAGCTGCCTTTTCCCCCTGGAACCTGGAAGTCCCACCTGTACCTTCCTCCCAGCAATTGGCCTCCAGCTTTCTTTACTGACAGATCAAGCACCAATTGGGAAACTGGACCTTAGCATCAGAACCGCCCCCCTCACAGGAATATATTTTGAGAGCAGTGCATCTGGACATTTACATAACAGTGCAGAAGTAGAGCAGTGCTCCCTGCTGCGTAGTGTGTCCATGTATTTACTAGGAGATCAGAATTCATAGATGTCCCAAAATCTACGTGTATGTGATAATACAGGAGCATACATGGAAATACAAACAAAGCTGTTCACATGGATTCAGTATTACAGGATTGATCACACATATTCTTGCAAAGAACCACACGTAGATGTCTGGATACACATATATGAATATAACACTACATTGGGATTCATGGATTTTCTACATCAATATTCAGGGAAATACTTTACAGAAGCACACAGGATATACTCATGCATCACTGACGTGAATGTACTAGTAGAGTAAACACCGAATACGAAAGCACTACATAGTGTAAGTTTTGCCAAAACCAGTGCACTGATAATACAATGTAAACTGATGTTCATTGACTACACAACAGACGGGATGTGCTTGTAAAGTCCAGAGCGTGCCTTGACAAAGACAACACATCTATTTTCAGGAGCAGAGCACCGTACTAGAATGAACATAGTGCAAATGGGAGTAATGATACAGCCTCAAAATGATTGGGTTACTAAAGTACCACACACAACAAACACGATCATAGACTTACTAGAAATCAGGACACATGATCATATGATTATACAGGCGCACATGAACATTGAATTGTAAGCCACTGATATCCTGGTATTGGTGTGCGCATGTATTCACTAGCACATCAGAACACATGGATGTCCATGAACAGTATCCACTTGTATCTGCCAATATAGCTGCACACATGGAAATACATGTAAAGTAACACACATGGATTGAATGTTACAGGATTCATAGGGTTTTTTTTTGTAAACCTGAACACATGCATGCCTTAGTACAGCTACACACAGATGTAGTATAGAAGAAACTCACATGTATATAATACTACAACAACAAGAACATGTACAACATAGGTGCTCATGGAACCAACAGGAGAGCACAAGGACATATGCATCACTGAACGTGGACGCGGGTGTACTGGCAGATCACGGCACATGCATCTAATATTAACACACAGTGGTGTCTTTTATTTCTTTCATTAAATAGGATAATTATTTTATTTTTATTAAATTACTTACATTAAATTATTTACATTAAGTTATTTACATTAAATTGTTTGCATTCCAAATATTGGCTTCCTGGGCCCTCCTCTCAGAGATCTTCACCCCATCCCCTATCCCTTTGCCTCTGAGAGGGTGCTTACCCACCCTTTCCCACCTCACCAGCATCCTCCTTTTCTGGGCCATCAAATCTCTACAGAATTAGGTGCATCTTCTCCCACTGAGACCGGACAAGGCTGTCCTCTGCTACATATGTGCAGGGGTCACAGACTAGCCCGTATATGTTCTTCGTTTGGTGGTTTAGTCTCTGGGAGTTCTGAGGGGTCCAGGTTGGTTGGTACTATTGTTCTTCCTATGTGGTTGCCATCCTCTTCAGTCCTTCCCCCAACTCTTCCCTAAGGGTCCCCAACCTCAGTTAGCTGTAAGTATCTGCATCTGTCTCAGCCAGCTCCTCATAGAACCTCTCAGAGGACAGCCATACTAGGCTGCTGTCTGCAAGCACAACATGGCATCAGTAATAGTGTCAGGGTTTGGTGCCTGTGCATAGGATGGATCCCAAGTTGAGCCTGTCACTGGATGATCTTTCCTTTAGTCTCTACTCCATTTTTGTCCCTGCATTTCCTTTAGACAAGAACAATTCTGGGTCAAAATTTTTGAAGATGTGTGGATGGCTCCATACCTCCACTTCTATCTACTGGAGGTGAGCATTTCGGATAAGGTCATCCCCGTTGAGTCCTGGGAGTCTCTTACATCCCAGGTCTCTGGAACTTTCTAGATGTTCATCTGCCCCTCACACCCTGCAGTTGTAAATTTCCAATCATTCAATTGGCCATCTTGACTTTTTTCCTATCTCTCCCTGATCCTGCCCCACTTTTCCCCTCCCCTCCCTTCTCCCACGCAGATCTCTCCCTCCCGCTGCCTCCTATGATTATTTTGCTCCCCCTTCTAAGTGGGATTGAAGCATCCTCACTTGGACCTTCCTTCTTGTTAAATTTCATGCAGTCTGTGAGTTGTATCATGAATAGTCTACACTTTTTGGCTAATATTCACTTATTAGTGAATACATACCATACATGTCCTTTTTGGTCTGGGTTATCTCACTCAGGATATTTTCTAGTTCTATTCATTTGCCTGCAAAGTTTATGATGCCTTTGTTTTTAATATCTGAATAGTATTCCACTCTGTAAATGAACCACATTTTCTGTGTCCATTCTTTGGTTGAGGGACATTTGTGTTGTTTCCAGCTTCTGGCAATTACAAATAAGGCTGCTATGAACATAGTAGAGCACGTGTCCTTGTGGTATGGTGAAGCGTCTTTTAGGTATATGCCTAGGAGTGGTATAGCTGGGTCTTCAGGTAGAATAATTTCCAATTTTCTGTGGAGCTGCCAGATTGATTCTCAAAGTGAATATACCAGTTTGCAATCCCAGAAATGGAGATGTGTTCCTCTATCTCCACATCCTCACCAGCATATGCTGTCACTTGAGTTTTTGATCTTAGCCATTCTGATTGGTGTTAGGTTGTAAGGAATCTCAGGGTTGTTTTGATTTGCATTTCCTTGAAAACTAAAGATGCTGGCCATTTCTTTAAGTGCTTCTAGGCCATTCAAGATTTCTTTGTTGAGAATTCTGTCTAGCGCTGTACCCATTTTTTAATTGGGTTATTTGGTTTCTTAGAGTCTAACTTCTTGAGTTCTTTATATATTTTGGATATTAGCTCTCTATCCTATGTAGGGTTAACGAAGATCTTTTCCTAATTTGTAGGTTGCTGTTTTATCCTGTTGACAGTGTCCTTTACCTTACAGAAGCTATTCAGTTTCATGAGGTCCCATTTGTTAATTGTTGATCTTAGAGCCTGAGCCACTGGTGTTCTGTTCAGGAAACTTTCCCCTGTGCCAATTTGTTTGAAGATATTTCTCACTTTCTTTTCTTTTAGATTCAGTGTATCTAGTTTTATGTTGAGGTTCTTGATACACTTGGACTTGAGCTTTATGTAAGGTGATGAATATGGATCTACTTTCATTCTTCTACATGTAGACCGTCAGTTAGACCAGCACCAGTTGTTGAAGATGCTTTCTTATTTCCACTGTATGGTTTTAGCTTCTTTGTCAAAGATCAAGTGTCCATAGGTGTGTGGGCTTATTTCTATTTCTGGGTCTTTGGTTCTATTGTCTGTTTCTGTACCAGTATCATTCTTTTTTTAAAAAAATCACTATTGTTCTGTAGCACAGCTTGAAGTCAGAGATGGTGATTCTCCCAGAAGTTCTTTTACTGTTGAGAACTGTTTTCACTGTCTCGGGTTTTTTTTTCCATATGGAGATGAGAATTACTCTTTCCATGTCTGTGCAGAATTGTGTTAAAATTTTTGATGCAGATTGCATTGAATCTATAGATTGCTTTTGGTAAGATGGCCATTTTTACTATGTTAATCCTACCATTCTATGAGCATGGGAGATCTTTCCATCTTTTGAGATCTTCTTAAATTTCCTTCTTCAGGGACTTGAAGTTCTTGTCATACAGACCTTTCACTTGCTTGGTTAGAGTTGCATCAAGATATTTTATAATATTTGTGACTATTTTGAGTGGTGTTGTTTCCCTAATTTCTTTCTCCACCCTTTTATCATTTGTATAAAAGAAGGCTACTGATTTGTTTGAGTTAATTTTATATACAGCCACTTTGCTGAAGTTGTTTATCAGCTGTAGGAGTTCTGTAGAATTTTTAAGGTCGCTTATGTATACTATCATATCATCCTCAAATAGTGATACCTTGACTTCTTCCTTTACAATTTGTTTTTTCTTTGACTGATGTGTCAATATCTTCTATGGTGTCTTCTATACCCAAGATTCTCTCTTCCATCTCTTGTATTCTGTTAGTGATGCTTTCATCTGTAGTTTCTTATCTCTTTCCTAGGTTTTCCATCTCCAGGATTGCCTCCATTTGTGTTTTCTTTATTGTTTCTATTTCTAGTTTTAGGTCTTGGACCATTTTGTTCAATTCCTTCACCTGCTTGGTTGTGTTTTCCTGTATTTCTTTAGGGGATTTATTTGTTTCCTCTTTAAGGGCTTCTACCTGTTTACCTGTGTTCTATATTTCTTTAAAGGAGTTATTTATATCCTACTTATAGGCCTCTATCATCTTCATTAGATGGGATTTTGAAGCAGAATTCTGTTCTTCAGGTATGTTAGGGTATCCAGTGATTGTGGTAGGAGTACATTGGCTTCTTTTGCTTATGTTCTTGTGCTTGCCTTTCGCCATCTGATTGTCTCCGGTGTTGACTGGCCTGGGTGTCTCGGACTGGAGCTGTCTTCCTTGGAAGTAGGTAGAACTGTGTGACCTGGGTTAGAGCAGGTCTCCTGGAAGGCAGAAAGTGTTGTCTCTGGTTAGGACAGGCCTCCTGGGAGACAGACTGGCTGGGGGGAGTGGGCTGGGGGGGGGAGACGCAGGCTCACTGATCTGCCATGGGTTCAGGTGGAGGTACAGACCAGAAGGGAGATGACAGTGGTGTCTTTTCAAACACTGATACACTCCTACTTTAGCTATATACTCATGCACTTTTACAGCAAAGCAGTTGGATGTACTTGCCGAGCTCGGAACATACCTGATCAGCAGCATACAAATTTTTAGGAGTAGAGCGAGGCATGTGATGGATGGGTAGGTTGCACAAATGGCAGTAACAGACAGCATCAATTGTACACCAGTGCTCCATACAGAGGTGCTATTAGAGAAAAGCACACAGAGGGAAGAGTACAGCAGAAACTCATGCATGTAGAGTATCAGGACTCATGGAAGTACTGCACCCAGTGATATCTTAGTGCATCACTGCACATGAAAGTCTTAGTTGAGCACCATACAGGAGTCTATGATAAAAGCACTACAGGATGGAATCTCTGCAAAAGTTCTATGTGCACTTACTGCTGGAGCATAAAGCAATGTGCACGAACAACAGTCTGTGTATTTGTGTAGGGCTAAACATTCATGTGATACAGCAGGACCCTGACCTTGGGACCTAGACTCTGGTCTTCTACAGTTTAGAATGTTGAAATGCCTCTCTCTTCTCTCTCTCTCTCTCTCTCTCTCTCTCTCTCTCTCTCTCTCTCTCTCTCTCTCTCCCCTTCTCTCTCTCCTCCCTCTACCTCACCTTTATCACTCCTTTCCCCCTCCTTTATCTCTCACCTCTCACTTCTCTCCATCATTCCTCTCATAATTTTATATCCATTCTCTCTCCCTGTCTCTATCTTTCTCTGTCCCTTTCTGCCTGTGTCTCTCTGTCTCTGCTTCTCTCTTCCCTTCTCTCCCTCTCTCTCTCTTTGTGTCTCTCTTCTCTCTACTTTCTCCTTTTTCCATCTCACCTCACTCTCTATACTCCCTCCACATGATCCACATGTCATCTACCATTGGTCTTTCCTTTCTCTCCTTGCTCTCCTCCTCGCTCCCCCCTCACCTCTCTTCCCACTGTCTTCTATCTCTAGCCCGATTCTATTACTCTGACCTCTTTCCTACTCTTTAATCATTCTTTCTCTATTCTTCCTCCCACCCATCTCCTCTTTCTCCTTGTTCTTCCCCTCTTCCTTTGTTCCCCACTAAATTCTTCTTTTTCAGCCCTGTCTCCCTTGCTCTGGGTCTCTCCAACACCTCTTCTTTCCCACATGCTCTCTCCACTCGCTCTTCTCTTTCTATCCTCTCTCACCCTCTCAGTCTGTCTTGTCTCTCTTATTGCCTCATCACTGCCCTTTGTCTCCTTCCTAACTCCTCTCCTCTGATTTCCTCTCTTATCCCTGTTCTTCTCTTTCTCCCCTACTCTCCTCTATCTCTCATTTTTCTCTCTCTAATTTGTCTATCTCCCCTTCTTTTCTTTACTTCACCTTCATCTTCTCTCTCTCACTCCTCTCTCTCCCCTCTCTATGTTTCTTCTCTTCCTTTCTCACTCTTCTGTGACCTTCAACCTGCTGCCTCTCTCCATACTCTCTCTTTCTGTCTCATTGTTGCTGCTGTACTGTGACCTCCATTTGCACTGTTTACTTTGGAATATACAATTCCAAGCACTACTACTAAGTAACAGTGAGTAACAGTAAGTATTACTACCACTACTTCAAAGCAACAAAAGAGTGACCTCTTGTTCTACTTCAGTCATATACAGATCTGTATAAGGACATCCTTCTGCTATGTTGTTAATGCACTTTAAAGAGAGGGAGGAGAGAGAGAAGACAGATGGCGAGAGGAGAGAGAAGAGGAAGGGGAGTAGGAGAGAGAGGTATAGGAGAGAGGGGGAGAAGAGAAAGGGAGGAGTAAGCTACAAGTAAGTCAATACAGAAAGGAGAGAGGCGAGAAAGGGTGAAGGGGTGAAAGTAAGTGTAGAGAGAGAATAGAGAATACAGGGAGAGGGAGAGTAAAGTGAGAGGAGTAGGGAGCATGAGGAAGAAGGAGGAGAAAAATGGAGGACTGAGGAGAAAGAAGTAAGTGTGCAGGGAATGGAGGGCAGAAAAGATCAAAAGTAGGGAGTGAAATATGGAGAAAATATGTGAGTGGGAGAGAGGATAGAGTGAGAGTGAGGAGTCGGAGAGAAAAGAGAATTAGAGGAGAGAGAGGCAAGAGAGAGGAAGGATATGAGAGAATGGGGATGGGAGAGGAGGATACAGGGGGAGGGAAGAGCGACAGGGAGAGAGAGCATAAGTAAGAGAGAAGATAGAAAGAAGGAGGGAGAAAAGAGGGAGGGAAGAGAGAAAAGGGTGTGAGAGAAGCTAGAGATGGAACAAGAGAGGAAAGAGTCAAGAAAAGAGAGAATTAGGAGAGGCGAGATAGACAGGAAGGAGAGGAGGGACAGAGAGTAGAGAGGGGGGAGTGGGGAGAAAGAAATAACAGTGATAGAGGAGAGGGAAGGAAAGACAGAGGAGAGAGAAGATACAGAGAAGGGAGAAGACAGAGGAGAGAAATGGAAGAAATGAGCAATCGAGGAAAGGAGAGGGAAGAGTACAGATAAGAGAGAAGAGATAATAGAGAAAGAGTGAAATATACGGTGGAGAGAAGAGAAACAGAAAAGAGTGGGGACTGAGAGGCGAGGGTGAGGGTAAGTGAAGTGGAAATTTCTGCTTGTCTCACGTGATACAGACTCACATGATGTTTTGCTGAGGTAGGACCCATGAAACGACATGTGATGTTTGGGGAGAGTATAAGTAGGATTCAACAGTGACATGAGCGCTTGCATAGCTAGTCGTGCGACTCTTCATTGGTCTTGCATCTTCGATGATCTTCAGTTCACTGAGAGAAGCACTGCAGAGAACTCCTGCCATTCTGCTTGTCCTGGTCACTCCCACTAACTCGTGCTGATTTGATGAAGGCCTAACAGTTTTTTCTGGTTACAGCTATCATTGCTGATTCATGCCTGGTGCTTTTGAACTGGACAGTCAGTATCTGCACAACAGAGATTGAAATCACCCACAAAGATCTACTTCTAAACAGGCCCACCCACATCCCCTTGTCCTGTTTACCATCTTTTCTCTACTACCTTTGGAAGTATTTGAGAACCCTTATTAAAGTAGGTTTTGAAAAATCTAAGTGTACAGGTAATGAGGGAGAGAGAAGAGCATGAGATGGGAGAAAGATGAATGCAAGGAAATAAAAGAGAGGGAAGAGAAGGAAAGAGGGAAAGAGATGGAAGATAGGATTGGGAGAGGTGTGTAGTGGGGAGAAGGGGAAGAGAAGAGGAAAAGGTAGGAGAGGAGAGAGTGCAAAGAGAAAGGGGAGGAGTACAGAGGGAGGAAGGGGAGAGACAGAAAAGAGACAGGGAGAGAGAGAGAGAGAGAGAGAGAGAGAGAGAGAGAGAGAGAGAGAGAGGAAAAAGGAAAAGGGGGATAGAAGAAAGTGATAGAGAGTAAAGAGAGCAAGTGGGGAAAGAGGGAGGAGAGAGAGGGGAGGGGGGAAGTGGGAGACTGAGGAGTGAAGGAGTAAGAGAGAGGCGAGAGAAGGGGAGAGAAAAAGGTCACACACACAATGTTTCTGAGGATGACATCCATGTTATCCTCTGGCTGCCTCTACATCCATGTGCACACAGATGCATGCACACACAAGCACATGTGCACACACAAGTTTTTAACAACTCATAGGAAAATCAACCTGCGGTAATAAACATTTTCATCCCTAATCTTGCTGAGAAGTCTTAGCAAGCTCTTAAGTCAACACTGTAGTCTACATGCAAATTCTACTATCGCACTAGTCCAAAAAAAAGCTGATTAACTTTTGAAATGGAAACCTTTTAAAGGGGGCTCTTGCTGGAGTTTGTTTAGAGCACTTAGACTCGTGGTAAGCCCCAACCATAAGTTTATTTTGTTGTTATAACTAAGTTTTCTACTTTTGTGAATAGTAGAATAAATATCTTATATGCAAGATATTGATGTGCAAACCCAAAAGGGGCCGTGACTCACAGCTTGAGAACCACTGCTTTAGAGTACCATTCACTCTGGTTGTCTAAAGGAAGGCATTACAGCAAGTGTTTTTCAAATCTGTTGATTATGGGAACTCTTCTGTATGTCATTTGACTGTACCAAAGTTTAACAGAACAGAGTTTGGAAATACAGCCTTCATGGGTCAGTCAGGTCACAAGAGCTAGACATACCTCTGGATGGTCCATCTCAATGTCAGGTATATGCATTTTGATCTTACCTCTCTGTTGCCTCATAGTTGCTAGTTCTTACCAGTTTCCAGTTCACTAAATACTACAGGGCTCTGATACTATCAGGTTTTTTTCCCAATCAGCAGGTTCTATGCTAGTCAGTTCCCAGGATATATGTAGATATATATCATTATACTTTCTCTTTCTCTGGGTTCCCAGAGTGCATGGTTCAGGGTGTAGAAGAGTGCTGACTCAGCATAAGTGTGATAGCACACATATTTGAATCCAGTGCTCCTGGAGGCAGGCAGATCTCTGTGAGCTTGAGGCCAGCCTGGTCTACATATCAGGTTACAGGTCAGTCAGGGCTACATAATGAGGCCCTTTCTAAAAATAAAAATATCATAGATAAATAAGTAGACAGACAGACAGATAGATAAGATAGATAGATAGATGATAGATAGATAGATAGATAGATAGATAGATAGATAGATAGACTTCCCATCATTGCTCCAAGTGCACAAAAGAGAAAATTTCAGCACTCCATGTCTTAACCTGTGTCATGGATGCAACCTTTGTCTTCACCCACCTTCTTCTTCTTCACTTTAAAACACTGAAGGCTGTATGCTGCACCGGGAGAGAGGAGGTCCCCAGACTTCACCAATACTTCCCAAAGTGACTCTGCCCTTTGCTTTTCTCCTTTGTAAAATTCTATTTTACTTTGCTGCTGAAAGTAGAGATTTTCAGTGTCATAACCTTCTGGTATCAGTGATCCAGCTTGCCTTGGTTCGGTCCCTGTTGAACAACAGTGATTCCCCTCATGTTCTTCATTTTCCTTCCACTTGTAGTCTCAGCTCTAACGCTTAGGGTTTGGACTTCCACATACAAATTTGAGGCAGATGCAACTCAATCTATAACACCTACCAATATATTCTAGAAACAGTACTGATCCTGAGACAGAGGAAATTAGGATCAGTGTTTAAGCAATCTTAGTTTGCTATGATATGAAATCATAGCTATATGACCTGTTATATTTGCATTCTATCAGCTTAGGTACCTATGAAAAGTGTTTAACACATCAGAAAATTAAAAGGGCAGCATTCAGGAGGCAGAAGCAGGTGGATCTCTGAGTTTGAGGCCAGCTTGGTCAGAACAGCCAAGGCTATGTAGAGAAACCCTGTCTCAAAGAAAAAAAAGGTTTGCCCTGGGAGGACTCAGTGGAGAGAGATATATGATAAAACTCCAAAGAAAAGTCTGTTTGTGTCCCCAAAATACCAATTTGACTTTTGGTATTTAGGGATTCCTGAGCTAAATACAATGTTCCATTAATTCATAGATTACCTGCTGCATGACAGAATTTGTGCAGATTTGGGTAACCATGTTTCTCCACTCTTGTTTCCTCTGTACCACCTGATATGATTCTTTAATGTACATCATAGTTGAGCTTTATCATCAAAAGTTGTTTGATGGTTCATAATAACATGAGACATGTTTGCTTCCTGATTTTCTGATTTGCAGTGTTGAACCATGTTAGAGGAGCACTGGAGGCCAGGGCTCTAAGAGACTTGTCAGCTCAGTCTTTCCACCTTCAGGTTCTTACTTGAAATGAGTGGAAGAGTCTGAAAGAAAAGTAGTGCCAAATGTGGGATCATTTCCCTTTGGTTGACTGACTTTGGTCAAGAGTCTGGCTGGCTTGTCCACCTTTCCTTTGGATACATTATCTCTGCATCCTTTAACTGTCAATGAGACTCTGATGACTCTGCTCCACATCACCAGGCACCATCAGTGAAGGACCACAGGTTATACTTGAACCTTCCCCTTTACTGAAGACAAACAAAAGTCCTGTGATGTTATGTTTCTCTTGATGCTTATGTTTTCAATATGAATATTATCCTCTGTGGAGGGGTTATCATCGATAATAAAGTTAGCACACTTCAAATTCTGTTGATCATATAATAATGCCCATTAGTCTTCTGTCTTTATTGCTCATAGTTAGTATGAGTAATCTGTAATTACATTGTACTTACATTGTATTATGTAAGTACACTGCTATTCATGTTGAAGTCTCCTTTTAACTAGCTAAGTATTTGGATCCCTTTCTCTGTTGAAATGTGAAGAAGTTGGGCCTCATTGAAAAACAGTTTGAACAAAATATATGTTATATTTTATAATGAACATACATCTTAAAATTAAAAAAAAAGATGTTTCATGAAACTTTTATTACAGATTTATAGTAAAATGGTTTTGAACCAGAACTTGTATGGTATTTGGATTGAGTTTTGAATTTTGCTTTCTGACTAGATTTTCATTTTGTTTGTTTTATTATTGTTGTTTTGTTTTTAACTGACTGCAGCTATCTAAAACATGTCATTAAAAACAAAATCCCCAAATTCTTTAAGTTTTTGTGTCGTTATCAACAATTTTTTTAAGTCATGGACTAATAGATAACATTATTTCATGAAAAAACATGTATCATCTTTCCCAGAAAAAAAGTTAAAGTTTATTTTTAAAAACTAAAAACATTATAACACCAAACGTGAAATTGCCATGAGATGGAGTCACAAAGCTCTGGGCATTTCCCTGGCATTCTGTTTCCCAAGAACAGTGATGTCATAATGTCCCACTGAGTATTAGGACCTGCTGGGCCACAAGAAGAAAATCCTGAGGAGACAGTAGATTGCTGGATAAATCACACCAATTTCCCGATGGATTTTATACTGTTGATCTTCTTATTTGGGGTTTTCCTCTCAGACATTATCAGTCTACAGCCCATTGTGGAACGTAAGTAAATATTTGAAATTAGTCAGTCAGAAGGTTGACTCTCAATGATAGAAAGTCAGAATATGGAAATTCTCTTCATGATGATTGATGGGGGTGTAATATAATTTAACTTTTAAATATCAGTCTCTAATTGTGAAAAAAATTTCAGTGGGAGGAAGCAGTAAGGAAAACTAATTTCAATGGTATGTCATGTTTCCTTTCTAGAGGACCCTGGTGGTATGCTTTCGGATGAAGAACAGTATTATGCAGATGAAGAAAATAATACAGATAGGGATTTTATGATTTTACATAAATCAGAAGACAATGAAATTGATACTCCTACCAATGAGAAAACAGGCAATTACTATAAAGACATAAAACAATGTAAGTTTTTAAAGTTAATAGCATCTATCAAAAGTTTATGCAAAAATATAATGGTGCTGGTTTGGTTTGTCTTTTGTTTTGTTTTTGTTGTTGTTGTTGTTGTTGTTGTTGCTGCTGCTGCTGCTGCTTGGTTTGTAACCTCCCATCATGGTTTGTTTTCCAGTTTTGAATTTCTAATTCACTTTGTAGATATTTCAGTGTGTAAAGTTAATGCCTTGCTTTCTACAACTCTTTATGAGGTGTTATGAAATGGAACAAGCCTGTCTTTGCCACTGTTTTTGCTGACCATGGTTCATCATGGTGCTGTCACTCTTCCTCACGTTAGTGAAAAACTAATCTAATTCCAGGGCAAGTTAGCCAAAGCTTATTTTGAGGTGTGAGTCAGTTTTGAAGGCTGCTGAAACAAAACACCTCAAATTAAAAGGATCAAGACAATGAAAACTATTTTCCTATTCTTCTAGAAGCTGGAAAAAATCAAAAAACCAGACAAGGGCACGATCCCAACCAAAGATTGGGAGTCCTTCCTTGCTTCTTTCAGCCGCTGTGGCCAAGGTGTTCCAGCGCTGTGGAGGCATCAGCTTAGTCTGTGCCTCACCCTCTTCCTGTGATATTCTTCCTGTTTCTGTATGCACATTTCCCTCTTGTGCAATGACATTAGACAAAGCCAATTAAGAGCACACTATATTCCAATCTGGTTTCTTATATTTTCAACAACCATATCTCTAATCCTGTCTCATGGCACCAAGGTTAGAACTTAGTGACAATATTGCTCTTCCAAAAATTGATTTTGGCATCTTATACACACTTACATGTTTTCTATGAATTTCCACAACAATTGTTTCACATGGTTATGTATCCTAAGAAAATTAGTTTGACATTTTTCCTCTTGAATTTTCACCTTACCCCTTGCGCCACTTCCTTTGAAGAAGAAAAAAAGTCTCATAATTTTTGTTTATAGTTATTTTTTCTTTAGTCATACTTTTCTTTAGTGGATACTTTTTAAAGTTAAAAAAAATATTATGAAGAAAAAAAAACGCAGGGAGTAAGAAGTGATTTCCTAGTTGCTAAAGACTTGGGATTTTCTTTGTAGATGTGTTCACCACACCAAATGTACCTGGTACGAATTCTGAAATATCTGTGACTGCCACAACTGGCGTGAAATTTGCTGTGAAGACCAGTAAGTACTGAATGCACATTCAGTGCTGCACATACCAAGAGCTTAGGATTCCAAAGCAGCCCCAGGGAAAATGGGGGAGGCCCAGGGTTTCACTTCTACAGGACTCCAAAGCAGCCCCAGGGAAAATGGGGGAGGCCCAGGATTTCACTTCTACAGTTCATCTTGTACTTCTGGAAGCCAGCAGAGTTTTATCATCTTCCCCCCCCCACACAAACATTTCTTCTGTAACATTTTGTAAAGCTCTATGCCCGTTACAGTGACCATTCTAGAAGGCAGGCAGGCAGAATTTCTCATTTCTAAACCTCCTGTTTTTCAATTTGCATGGAAAGAAACATTAACTAAATTTAATATTCCAGGCTATTACTCACCTTTCTTAAATCCATGTTTGTGGGGGTTTTTTTCTTTTATACTTTTATATTTTGAATGATGTGAAATATCAAAAAGTGACCTTTTTCTGGCTATGGCAATTTCAATACTGGGGCAGGCTCATTAATGCCTAATTATTAACAAATTTACTTGACAATAATGTATTTGAGCAATTTCAAGCCTTTGGCACTCACTTTAGGAAAACTCAGCTAATTCATCAGGGGCATCTTGCTTGTGTAGATCAAACATCTTGAGTTGTGTGGAATAAGGTATAGTTAACTGACTGTTAAGTATCCCAGGCACCTCACATTTCCAACAATACCAGTTACTCAGAACCATAGTACCCAAGGAAGAAAATCCAAGATCCTAGATTCCATCCCCATAACTAGAAGATTGTCAAGAAGAGTTGAAGTACCTTCTACATGTAGACTATTCCAGAAGAGCAAGCCCATCAAATAAACAGCTCCAGGATAGCTTTCACTAATGATAAATTGCTTGGGCATAATCCTTGTAAGGCAAATGGAGACAATTGGGTGGTCCTCTCCTTAGTAGGAACTAATGGTTTTATTGTAGCTGGAATTAGTCTCCTGTTTTGAGTCCTGTCTGAATCAGTTTAGGACCCCTTTTCTATCCTTTCTCATTAACAGGATTACCTGTGCTGGATTTGTAAGCTCTATGAATTCACTGTGTCCCTCCAGAGAAATCTCCCTCTTGAGGGATGGTACCCCATATGGAACATACGGCTAAGTTAACCAGTACAGCCCAAATGTTCTGTGATGCAGTTCCACAAGGATGCATCATAGGCTGAGGTTAACACTAAGGCCTGCCTATAGTGAGCCTGCCAAAGCCAACCATCTTACCCAATAGCCCTCCATGACCTCTAAAGGCCTAAGCTACATGCTTTTACTCTCTTTCATAGAATAAAGACATATTAACCCTACTTCACACATCCCATACTCACAAAAACTCCATTCTCCAAGGCCTTTCTTCCTCTTCTTCATTTCTGATTTAAAAAAAAAAAGTCATTCTCTTTCCTTTGTTTTCTCCTTGTCTTGACAATTGGTCAGTATTTTAATATGCTGAAAATAATTTTTCCTTTTTCTAGGTAAAGCCAGCAAACCAACTGCCAGTGAAGAAGAAGAAATACCTAGTGAACCCTCTCATAAAAGTATTAAGACTACTACACTGTATTTGATATCTGGAGCATATTGTTGTATGGCTTATGCCACTATCTTTCACTCCTTTGAACATGACATAAGTGAATAGCTTGCCTAAAGAGTCCATGCTGCTATTGTTTAGAGTCACCTGGAATCTTTTAAGTGGCAAATATGTAAGAGTCTATTTTCAAATGCACCTGACAAGCAATGGGAAGTGAATGTTATGGAAGTTTTACATAAGCATATGGGTATATTTTCATATTTTTGATGACAATGTACATTTTTCTGCTTGATTAAGGAATAAATGTATCTCTAGTCACAATAACTAATGTTTTCTAAGATTATCTGAGGGAGGGTCTCGGGAATGGGAGGCTGTAAACTCAAAATTACTGTTTTATTTTCGTGCCGAGATCATTGTTCCTTATGAAATATATGTGAAGCTATACAATCCAAGATGACTTTCATAGGTTTTTGAGTGAGTGTGTAATTAATTGCAGGCAGTAGATTCTCATCCGTTACTCCTGTTCTCTCTTTCGAACAGCCTCAACCCTCAATGTGCCTGCGTTTTGGACAATGTTAGCTAAAGGTAAATTAATGTAGTGAAGTAACTGGGGAAATATTTTTATTTTCTAACAGTTTATATAAGAAGACATTCATAACATTTTATATAAGAAAGACAAGACTGATTTAAATATTTCTAACAATAATCAACACATACGTCTTTACTGCTCCTTGTAAAAGCAAATGTTGTACTCAGAGAAATGATAAAAGTTGCAGTTTCTTAGTCTTCTGCACCCCAGAAGTATGTCCTCCTGGAAAGGTTGCAATCTACAGTATATCTTAAAATCAAGAAGACACTAGCTGGTATAGGGAAGTTGGTTTCTCTAACTTTCATTGTGTTGCAGGTAACTATCATGATCTTATTTTCTAGCTTTGACTCCAGAAACAGATGAGCCCAGATCAAAAACTCATCCGAGTTCATGATTCAGCATTTAGACCAGGTTTTTTTGCCCAATGCAGCTCCTTTATGTTTAGAGCAGCGTGTGCATAAACACACGGAGATGCACATATAAGTGAAAAGTATCAGTGTATATTTGTGCATGAAAGTAATGTGTACAGCATAAATAGACAAGGACACATGTATAATGCACAGATCAATCTATGTTTGCATGTATTCTATGCAGATACAGAGATTCACATTAACATAAGTAATATATGTGTCACATACACATTATAAAAATGAAATACACACAATATTCACTTGACCATCATTATTTGTATGCTTTGTATTTACATTCATGATTTTCTACTCACTGAGATTTCTTTGTTACCATAAAGTCAGTATTTGTAAAATCTTCAAGGTCATTTGTCAGTTTTGAGATAGCTTCAAATATTTTTAGTTTCCTCACAGGTTCAGTCAGTCATACCTTGAACTGGCCCCTAAGCACAGTATTAAATAGTTTGTTAATTTCCCTAATAATATGATGGACCCTATGGAAAATACACATACATTACATAAGCTCTGTTTGAACATGAGTTAAAGAGGTATTCACTTTACAAAACAACACTAGAATGACCAGTAAGAATAGACTTTACATATTATGCGCACACCTTTTTACACATTCAAACATTTTAGTAAATTAATGTTACTTAGCATAACATCAACATATTGTCTTAACAGCTATAAATGAAACAACAGTGAGCATGGACGATAAAGATCTATTTTTTCAACCAATTCCAGGTAAGAACAAAGCACTTTAATTAAGAGATACATAGATGTCACCTGAATTTTAGAGGCTGCATTGTGAAGCAACTTCTCATAGCAAAGGGTACTGTATGTGGAAGAGTGGAATTGACAGCTAATGCCACATCAGAGAGGACACTGACTACATTAGACAAATTATACCTCTTAAGTATTCTTGTTGTTGCTCTTTAACCAATGACTATTACTATCTTCCAGTCTTCTGGCATACAATGTTGAAACAGCTTGATATGTGATATATGTGTGTGTGTGTGTGTGTATTATAAAATAAAGATTATATATGTATTATATATGTAATTGTCTTTTTAAAATAGGCTTTTCTTTATCTAGTTTTAAGTTTAAAGAAATCAATAGCAAAAACTGTAGAGTTTCCCATATCCAACCCTTCTTTTGATTTCTAACTTTTTTTTTTTTTTGGTTTGGTTTTTCGAGACAGGGTTTCTCTGTGTAGCCCTGGCTGTCCTGGAACTCACTCTGTAGACCAGGCTAGCCTCGAACTCTTGAACTCAGAAATCTGCCTGCCTCTGCCTCCCAAGTGCAATTTCTAACTTTTTAATGTTAAGACTTTGTGTGTTTGTGTGTGTGTTTGTGTGTGTGTGTGTGTGTGTGCGTGTACCACATGTATGTATGTACCTATGGAGGCCAGAAGAGGGTGTGAGATCCCTTGGAAGTGGGGTTACAGGTGGGTAGGAGCCTCTTGATATGGGTCCCTAGAACCAAACTCTTAGTTTGGATGTAAAGTTGTATTAAAAGGCAATGTTTTAATTTTCTTCAAACCCTTCGCCCTACAAGTAAATAATTGAAAATGACGTATGTTTTGTGGCATATCTAAGATCTGTTTGCTCAGTTGTGTAATGACGTATTTATGAAAAGTAGCTTTTGCCTTAAGCTATTTTAAGAAAGTGGAGTGATGACAAATCACTGGTCTTTGTTAAATATACTGTGTTAGAAAGAGTAAAAGATTTGCAGGAAAGGGAGACCAGGGCAAACTACCCTTCATATGTCCTTTGTTAGGAGAGTCCTATGCAACCACAATGAAGCCCTGAAGTAAAAGCAATTAGGAGAAACAGCATCATGGACTGTAGGCACTCATGATAGGGCCTTGAAAATACATAGAACTTTCAGTTCCTGGAATGTAAGAAGGATACATCTTCATGGCTATAGGCAGCTCTGAATCAGCTTCCTTCAGATCAGAGAACAAAGACAGTTTCTGACCTTTGTTTACAGTGTGGTAGACAAGAAATTTTATAGTACTGCCCTAGTCTGGCTTAACCTATGTGGCTTCTGGCACAGAGAAAGGCTAAATTGTAAATGAGAGAGTACAGTTTCAGTCAAAGGCTGTCTTGGTCCTAAATGTTAGGAGATAGGGCCGACTAGGGTTAGGGAAGAACTCAATGAGAGCTACACAGTCATAGCGGTTCTCTCTAACTCAGTCTCTCTCTCTATCAGGTGGGGGATGTGGCTTGATTTGGGAGGGACAGAACAGCAACTAGATGATCTTTTGAGATAACTACATGAACATACCCACTTATAAAGACTTTGCAGCATCTTAATCCTAGCATTAGGGAAGCAGAGTCAGGCAGATCTCTGGGAGTTCAAGGTAATCATCAGCCGGTTCTACTTAGGGAATTCCAGAATAATCAAATCCTTTCCCCGACCCCCCAAATACTTAGAAACTGTCTTAGTTTGGGATTTTTTGCTATGAAGAGACACTATGACCGAGGCAACTCTTATAAAGAAAGGACAATATTTGAGGCTGGCTTACAGTTTCAGAGGTTTATTCCGTTATCATCATGGTGGGAAGCATGACAGCATCCAGGCAGACATGATGCATGGAGCTGAAAGTTGTCCAACTTGATCCTAAGGCAGCAGAAAGGGGCATCTTCTGCAGACAGCCAGGATGGGCTCTAATTATACATTGGTCAGAACTTGAGCACAGGAGACCTCAAACACATGTAACACATTTCCTCCAACAAGGCCACACCTCCTAATAGTGTCACTCCATATAGCCAAACATTGAAACGTATGAATCTGTGTGTGCCGTATCTATTCAACCCACCATAGGAAATATAGGTGTATTTAAGGAGGACAGTTCATTTTAATAAAATCTGCTTGAGTATTCTCAAATGGATTAAATAGCAATCATTCACAACTGTACACATTTCATTCTACATAGACAATATAATTTTTGTTTGTTGGTTGGTATTAGAGACTGAACCTAGGCTTTCAGTCATGCTAACAAGAGCTCTACTGCTGGATTATATCACAGGTACAATCATTAAAGTGTTCAAAAGTCAGAGAACATCAACATGGGGATATATACTTGCAATTGCTTATTACCTAAATATTACCTAGAAAGTAGTGAGGATGCCTGGAACACTGGGAGCAGGCATGGGCGAACGTGAGAAGGACGGTTTCAACATTCAGTATATTTTAAGTATATTTTCAGTATATTCTCAAGAAGGCCAAACATCTGACAGAAAAGCGGTTTCATGGGATTTTTACCAGATTCACAATGTTTCTGGAGCCAGACATGATTCTGTAATTTAACTCATTTCAGGAATTTTAAAAAGTTATTTCCATTTCTTTTGCAATGTCAAGCCCACTGAGTTTGTCTCTTAATAAAATGGCAAACTTATCTCTTAAGCCTTATAGAGGAAACTAGCAACACTGCACACTTTTAGTTCCAAAGAATAACCAGTGCATGGCAGCGGCAGCGCGTACACCTGTCCTTCCTGGAGCACCAGTGCCTTGTAAATTGTTCTAATAATCTCTTTTGAGATGATAAGTTATTTAAAGTGGTTTCAAAGTAAAGCCAAGAAGAAAGGCTGCTACATAAAAAAAAAAATTGTCATGAATACCTTGGACTTAAAACCACATTTTGATTAGTAGAAGATTTGCAAACTTCTGTGAATCTATAAAATGGAATTAGGTACAGCTACTTCAAAACCGTTATGAAAACTAGAGAGAAAGTGTTTATGTGGCCTTCTCATAGCCATTGTGTGGCATAGGAAGGGTGAGCTGTGATTACTGCAGATACATTCTGTGTTCCTTATTCCTCGAGGAAAGCATGCACGACATTCAGTTTTCCATTGTGTTTTCTTTCTTTCCTCGCAGCCTCTGATTTGAATAAGACCAGTGAAGACCAACTATCAGAGCTAGAGGAAATCAAGCTCAAACTAATGCTGGGAATCTCACTGATGACACTCATTCTCTTAATTCCCCTCTTGATATTCTGTTTTGTCACACTGTACAAACTGAGACACCTACGGTAAGCCTGCTGACCTTTTCTGTCTTGAGAGCTAGTCCATGGTGCCGCGCTTTCTCCCGGTTATCTTTAGTGGATTGATAGAAATAGGTTTCCTCTTCAGTAATGTGTAAGACATTCAGCTTGAATCCACTTCCTCTAAGCATTAGGAATGTGGGCCCTGTCTCAAGGAATATCTCACTATTTTAAATAAACACACACAGTTAATTAGGAAGGAAATAGAGGCTAGACAATGCTTCCTCCCTCTGTATCCCTGTAAAATAGCTCTGGAACACGAAGGCTATTTATTCTCTTCTAAGTCACTCATTTGCCTGGGATTTAACATTTTAAATTTTGTTGGTAGCCTTGCTTAATTCCTTGAAACAGACAGAAAATCTGCAATTTTATGCCTTGAGGACTAGATACTTGTCTTAAATAATCATTTGTCTTTTCTTATAAAAAATATTAAATTCTGCTGGGCAGTCGTGGCCACACGCCTTTAATCCCAGCACTTGGGAGGCAAAGGCAGGTGGATTTATGAGTTTGAGGCCAGCCTGGTCTCCAGAGTGAGTTCCAGGACAGCCCGGGCTATACAGAGAAACCCTGTCTCGAAAAAACATATATATATAATTCCATTTGAACCTGAGGGTCTGATTGATCTCTTTACAACTTTTTTTGTACAGTATCATAGAATACTTTTAAATGACCCCACACAATTGCTTTTTAACCTTCACAGTTATCATTAATATCACTCTTTTGACTGTGGTGCTTTGATGATGTATTTCTCTGATTCATTAAACCTGTAAAGTTAGATATTTGTTCTCCCTAATTCAGCTTCACTTTGTGTTTCTTGTTAAACATTTATTAAGACAACTTTTATCATTGACTTTTAAATTCTAATATTGCAGTTTGATATAGGCTGCATACACTAGATATTGCTGGTTCATTCACAGGAGGATTAAGTACAATATAACTATAGTGAAAAAAAAACTATACCATTTGCATTAATTAAGTAACACGTTGAACATAATCCATTTCTGTTCTAACTTCTGATTTGAGTCATAAGTCTATGCAACTAAAGACCACTCTTGGTGTGTGTTCTCTTCTTTGTAGTGACAAGAGTTATGAGAGTCAGTATTCAGTCAACCCAGAGCTGGCAACTCTGTCTTACTTCCACCCGTCAGAAGGTGTGTCAGATACATCATTTTCCAAAAGTGCAGAGAGCAGCTCATTTTGGGGCCAAGCTTCTTCAGAGGTGAAGCGATCCAGCATGAGAAGGTCGAAATCTAAATCTGTGGATTATTCTGCAGACTCCAATCAAACTGTCTTAACCGATGAGTCAAACTTCCTCCCTCCTGAGGAGGCAAGCTTTCTCCCTCCTGAGCAGACAACCTTCCTCTCTCCTGTGGAGACGAGTTTCCTCCCTCCTGAGGAGCTGGGTAAGGAGCTCATCATGGAGCCTGTCCCTGTTGAGGCAATGAGTGAGGTTGGTGATGAAGTCCAAGGAACAACTATTATTGTTGCGGAAAATCAATGAGTAAATAACTTTAATTCTTTGGTTATAAAAACAGATCTTTGTGTGTCACATAAATGTTCTCATTTTGATACTGCACATTTCAGAGATATCTACATTTTCTGGAGTCCTAAGAACATATTCAATAAAAAATATCACAGTTATTATTTGTTATAAGAATTATTTAAGTGAAAATGTACAAGGAAACCATTTAAGGAAAACTTATCAAATAAACCTATCAAGTAGTCTAGAGACTATGACAGGTCTTCATGACTTGAGGTAGCTCAGTGAGAGACCACTTGCCTAGTATACGCAAGGCCACCTTGGAGCCATCAATCCACCCATCTTTAGATCAATAAAACTTCACAGTAAGGTTCATCTTTAAATGAGAGCATTTACATCTTTACCATTACCTATGCCTGGCTACTGCTACTTACTCCAAAGCAGAAAACATCTGGCTTATATTTCATTAGCTAAACCGTGGTATCAACAAGAGAGAAAACTAGGTCAGCGGTGGAAACTGCTAGCTTAGAATTCTTGAGGCTTTTTTTTTTAAAGTTATGTAGCTGCTCTCATTGGTCAGGAAAAAAATATGGCTAGCAAGATAGCTCATAGCTCAGCTGGAAAGTGCTTGCCATATCCAAGCCTGACAACCTGAGCATGTGCACACACAAGCATGATAATAAACAAAACATTTCCTCCGTTCCTAAAGTACTCATAATCTTTGGGGATAATATGTTGTGCCAATTAATCACAGAAGAGATCATTTCAGCAGGTAATTTCCTAGAGAGGGTGTCATTCTCTAAATTGTTTACAGTTCTCTCTACCAACCAGTCCCAGGCACCCAGGATCATCGTGCTTTAACTGGAAAAACCCTCAAAGCCTGACTCAAGTTTATTAATAACTGTAGAAGCTATCTAATCTATATAGAGGGTATTTTGATTTATGAAATAGAGATACTGTGTCCTTTAGTGGGACTATTCTAGGACATGCATCTGGTCATTTGTAGGTATGTGGATGTGGAGAAGACCCAAGGCAGATGTCACTGCCCTTATCAGCCCTCCTCTTGCCAACAGGCTTCCATTTACTGTGATACTGGCATAGTATCACACTGAGTTATACTATCCTATGAAAGGCACATTTATTTTACAAACCAAGTTACGCAATCTCATGGGCTATGGATGTACTTAGTAGGATGCATCTGTAGCATTCAGAAGGCCCTGGTTTCCATCATCAGGACCAAATAAATCTGGGCATTAGTGGTACACATCTGTAATGCCAACAATGGGAGGGAGAGGCAGGAGGATCAGAAGTTTAAGGTTATTTTTAACTACATGGGGAGTCTGAGGCCAGCCTGGACTACAAAAGACCCTGTCTTAAACACATGGAATCTCAGGTGAGCCAGAGTCATGCCTTGCCCGAATTCCTTTGCTTGAGAGTAGCCATGATCCACAAAAGGTCAAAGGGGCTTAGGAACAAGAAAGCCCAAAGGACATCAGTTTTCCCTGTGTTATTTCACCTCATGAGAAGTTCTTTTTACTATCTTTGGCTTGGGAAGATGTTTTTTCTTCCCTGTGGTGCATAGATACACTTTTCTTCCCTGCCACTTTGAGAGTCCATTACTCTCTCTTTTCAGACTGTTTCACTCACCATTGGTTGACAGGGCAATGAACTTCCACCTTTGAGTGATTGTGGACTATATAAGCCTCTACCCATGAGAGAAAATCCATCACAGGGCAGTTGTTCACTTTGTCCTGATCCTGCCCAATAGTGGACAGCTTCTGATCCTTTTCAGTTCCTTTTTCCATTTCTCGGGCCTTTCTGACAGTTCTAAGGCTGCCTATGCACTGGCAGTTCAGGCACCTGAAGCCATGAAGGTGGGTGAGGGCTCAGTGAGCTTATAGCCGCAGGTGCTTGGGTGTAGCAAGGCACTAAGGAGCCCAGTTGAGTCTCCAGATGTGGGTTTGTGCGAGGATGTCAGGTAGTGATACTAAGGCTGCTAATAGTCCCTCACTTTCCCCTCTGGCTCTCCATCCATCTTTTAGAAGAGTGAAGAATTTTCTTGTTTGAAAACAGATGCAGAGGACCACTTTCAAATCAAAGTGTTTCTAGTTGTGAAACAAAGCATCATAAGGAAGGTTGATGACTTTAATATTATTCTTACTAAAATGGGCAAAAGCAACATGTGTCAACACGTTGCTTTGAAAGTCATCTGACTATGTAGCCCAGTTATAGAACCCTGGTCTGGCATGTACAGGGCCCTGGGTTTAATCCCCAGCACCACCACAAAAACAAAATCAACGGTCAAAAAAACAAAACAAAACAAACAAACAAGCAAAAACCACCTGGCTTTCCAGACTCCTGACACAGCTTACAGATATCTAGAAAGGACAGTCGGGATATTTGAAGAAGCTGGGTGAAGGTATATGAAGGATGTTGGGCAATCTCCCATGCTGTACTGTAGAAATGAGATGACAGCACACAGACCATGTACACTTGTCCACTGCTGATCCTCTAAGCTGTCAATAAATCTTCATTTCCTGAGCAGGTTTCCTAGACCTCCTGGGTTGCTTTTGGGTATCTCTCCATTCTAAAGTGCCCAGGTCTCCTCAGTGCTTCCTAGTATGCCACCCAGCTTTCAAGAACTGCTTTAAATTCTGCCTTGCAATAGCTTGGATTGCATCATATCACTTCTGCTCAGTGTTTCCTTCTGCTTGTATTATGGGCCAGTTCTTACAAACTGGCTGAGGTAGGTGAGAACTCGCCTGAGACCTCGGAATCAAACCAGCAGTCCCTCCCTGCAAGTCTGCCCAGCATTGCCCTAAAGTCTTGTTCTCCGTTCCTTCCTGCATCAAGTCCTGAGGTATGCCTAACAGTGAGGTGCTGAGGATCTTTCACGGAAGGAGGGTTGTGTGTTTTGGGGGGTGGTCTCGTAGTTCCAGAATTCCTGGTGTGGCAGGATGTTTAGGAAGCTGGCTTCTGTGTATGTGATGTCGTCCTTCAGGGCAAGAATAACCCAGCATCTGCCTTGTGATCATCAAGGCGGGGCGCAAGGGCTGTTGGGGGCGTGGTGGGAACTGGTGAGGCCGAAAAAAAGTGCTCTGAAGGCTTGGAGCATCATGGGAAATGTGTGAAGGTGACGTCCTCAACTGTCTCACCTCTGAAATCATCATAAGGAATTTTCTGCTCTGGCAAGAGGTGAGGTGGGGGACTCTGTTGGCAGTAGGACCCGGATGTTGAGATTTGCAAATACTCTATGTTGCCTTATAAAGCAATTTATAAGTAAGTATAAAAAGTATCAAAAGTAGCCGTCTCCTAGCCAGGGAGAACTAAGGTGGCTCTAATGCAGAAGCTATCCTCCTGTGGGTGGTAAGAGAAAAAAAATACCCATGGTGAAAACTCAGATTGTTGACATATCACAGCAAGGCTGGGGTTAAAAGGAAGATTAAGGGTTAACCAAGGAATATTTGGAATATAGAAGCACATGAGTGAGGGACCTCAATACACGAGAAGGCAGGAGCTTGGGGGGGGAGGGAAAGACAGCACCCTCCCCTGCTCACACACACACACACACACACAAACACACACACACACACACACACACACACACACACACACACACAAAGTCCCCAAAGCCAGGGAAAGACATGTGCAGATTTTGTGCCTTCTTATTTTCTTGCTTCTAATGCAGCTGATGGTAACAGATTAAATTGCCAGCCAGGAAGGCTTCTAATGAGAGACTTCTGTGGAAGAGACTACTTCAGACCATCCCAAAGAGCTAAATGTGGGGTAACCAAGAAAATCTACAGCTACATCTTGTTGACTGTGATCATTAATTCTTTTTCCACAGTCAAGCTACATGCTTGTCATATAAATGTGGGAACAATGAGAGCTTAGTGTAATTAGCATCACCAGAGATACCAGCAACAATCGGAGGGTAGTGATGCCAACCTAGTGATCAGTAGTGTCAAGCTACAACCCCAGCAAAGACGGAGTCAGACATTGTAGGGCTTCAACCATCCATAAGAGGGTCAGCATCCCATGAACAGAGCATGATCATCTCCTTGGTTGGGCAAGAAAGACATACCCTAATGGTTCTGGCCCACCTTAGCCCAAAGCATGAACCAATCTTAATAGAGCTTACTTCAGCCCTGGTCAAATTTCTGTCATGGACATACAATTTGCAAGAAAGGAATTCCATAGCTTCCCCCACCCTCTTTCCTGGATGAATGGAAGTCCTCTCAAGTTTTATTTTTCCTTAATTTTCTCACTTTTCCTCAATTTCTCACTTTTGTGTAATTCTTAGTAAAGCTTGCTTCCATTTTTACATACTCCCACAAGATTCTGACAACAAACCCAGAGCCACTGTCTTTGGTGGCTCTTTAGTGACCATTATGTGTCTAGCACCTCAGAACCGTGTATTTATTAAGCACAACTGGGCTGAGAAAAGTGCTTGCTGTCTTACACAAAACCCTGCAACAGCTGAAGCTGTTTACCTAAACACAGCTTCTGGTGAGGTGATGGTGTATAATACTTTCCAAATTTTAGCAGCCAGTTAAAGTCAACTTATGCCAACGTGTATTTCTGGAATAGCCAAGCTCATTTAAAGACAAAGTAAAACCCAGATGTTAAATTTAGATCTTGTGATTGCCAGCATTGTCTGATCTCTCCTTCCTCCTTTACCTTTCCAATATATTGTTTTGGATTTCAGTAGATTTCTTAATAGAATATGATCAGCAAGTTGAAGGCTGTTGATCGGGGAAAGCTTATTTGTGTAAAAAGGATGCACGTGTATTGCCAAAACCTTCAGATTATCTAAAGTAAATTCAGAGTTCTAAGACCACATCTCATGCCTGAAATATGTTTGGGAGAAATGTTAGTTACATAATTAATAAAAGAAAATGGATCTTTGAAATGAAAGAGGGAGAAGGACATTATTATTCTAGTTAAAAAACAAGAGGTGCTGCTAGAGGTGTTGTGGCCCCACCGGCTCTTCAGTCCTTGGCTCGTGTCACCATCCAGTTTTTCTCAGAACTTTAAATCCATGTGCTTAATAATTTTGTTTGATAATTCTGAGATTTGTATGGTGTATGGAAATGGCCTTCATTTGGTGTCTGAAGCATTCTGAAAACATGAAGTGGTTTGGTCAGAATTTGGTGCAAGAGAGGTGCAACAAAGACTGGCAAGCCTGATGTTTTACATGGTATTGTGTTGTATGTGTTGTAGACAAAGGAACTGCTTTGCCGGGTGAGGTTGTGTGCAGTTCTGTGAGTCACTCATCTATTTGAAGTGTCCAGTTGTCACTGGTTGGTTAGAAAGTAAGTGGCTTATATCTAAAAATGTTGTGTTCAACAGTTTAGTTTTTAAGTGAGGCTGGTGTCCTAATACTTACTAAACTGTAGTATTAAGGCAAGTGTGTAGGCCAAAGTGGAATAATTGGGTTTTTGCCACTCAGCCAAAGCTTTAAAAGATTTGTCATATTGCAAAAGCATTTCTTGACCAAAAAGAACTTCACAGACTCCCAAAACTGATGTGTGTTGTTTAGTTGCTTATCTCCATGTGACACAAAATGTCACAGACTTTTCAGCTTTCCCTTGTGCTTAGGACCTTATCATCCACCAGGGGGCAGAAGTAGGAAGTAAATGGCCACACTCCTACTGAGCCATTCTCCACTGTCTGCCATTTTCATTAAAAACAGCTTTATTGACATTGTTGAATTTTTCATCACAAATTGATAATGTCTATCTTTATTATTTGAAGACTCAGAATTGTAAATTCACTTACCCAGTTGAAGTCACTTATTCTCCCCCAAGTCAAAAACTAGTCTGCCTTTTGGGATCACCATCCAGACATGCAGAAGAATAGCTAATTTTCTAAAAATGTTCTAACATTTGTGCTTCCAGTTAAGGTTAGATAAGAGGACAGTCACCTTTAGTTGTCACCCTGTGATGCTATGTCTGTCCCATAGATTTTGCATTTGTGTGTTATTGGTGGCTTCATTTGGAAATGGCCCTCAGGAGTACTGTCAAGTGTCATCCAGAGAAAGTGCATGCTAGGGAAGACTTGTTCAGTTGATGGAGGAGAGAGTGGAGAATGGTCTTGAACTCATTGGCACAGGAAAAGACTTTCTGAACAGACACCACTAGCACAGGCACCCAGATCAACAGTAAGTGGGACCTCATGAACTTATAAAGTGTCTGCATGACAAAGGGCACTATCATTTGGCCAAAGTGGCAGGCTACAGGATGGGAAGACACTTTTACTAATTACATATTCAATAGAGGGTTAACATAAAAATATGCATAAAATTCAAAAAACAGTATCAAGAGTACAACCCAATTAAAAGTGAGGTACAGATCTAAACAATTTTCAAAAGAGAAAACTCAAATGAAGGAGAAGCACTTAAAGGTGGCATCCAAGAATCAGTGGGGGTGACCTTAGCTGTGAGTCACAGCATTGGGGATATGGAGCCTAAAGAAGCCACCTCCTGTAGCAAGGCAGGAACTCCAGGGACAGGAACAATAGGGACATCAACCTACCTGCAAAACTTTCAAGCCAAAATTTATCCTGTCTACAAGAAACGCAGTGTCAGGGGATGGAGCAGAGACTGAGAGAATAGCCAACCAATAATTGGCCTAACTTGAGACCCATCCCATGGGCAAGCACCAGTCCCTGACATTGTTAATGATACTCCATTATGCTTGCAGACAGGAACCTAGTATGGCTGTCCTCTGAGGCACCACCCAGAAGCTGACTCAGACACATGCGGAGACCACAGCCGAACAGTGGGTGGAGCTTGAAGATTCATATAGAGAATAGGGGGAAGGATTGTGGGCCGAAGGGAGTAGGATCTCCACAGAAGACCAACAGAGTCAACTAACCTGGACCCTTGGAGCTCTCAGAGACTAAACCACCAACCAAAGAACTGGCTGGACCTAGGCCTCCCCACGTATATGTAGCACCTGTGTAGCTTGGTCTTCATGTGGGTCCTGAACAAATGGAGCTGGGGCTATCCCAAAAGCTGCTGCCTGCCTTTGGGTTATGTTTTGCTCGCTGAGCTGCTTTGTCTGATCTCAGTGGAATGTGCCTAGCCTTGCAGAGACTTGATGTGACAGGGTAGGGTGATACCTGGGGACTCCCCACCCACTCAGAGGAGAAAGGGAGGGGGAGGGGAAAGATAGTAGGAGAGTATGACTGGGAGGGGGCCAGTGAACTGGACTTAAAGAGAATAAGTAAATAAAATGAAATAAAAAGTATATAATTGCGACTTAATTCCAATTAATCTTTATAAAATTTGAATCTATATAGCATGTAATTTAAATATTCATATGAAAGGAAGAAAGATGACTAAAAATTTTCAATAAAATCATGACATTCACTTCAGCCATTTTATATAGTATACTAACTGATTGATTAATTCTATGCTTCAACTTCATGAATTGATTATGTTAAATTAGATTTCATATAATTATTTTATCTACAAGTTTCTATTATGTAGAAAACAAATTTTGTGTTTCTTTTAGATATTTCTTTCATTCATTTAATTATAATCAGTGTAAAAAATATTCAACATCCTTAGGCATTAAGGGGAATAAAAATCGAAACGACTTTGTAATCTCATGTTAATACCAGTCACAATGACCAGAGTCAATAACACAAGTGGCAGCTGGTGAGGATGTGGAGTAAGGGGACACTCATCCACTGCTGGTGGGACAGCAAACTTGTACAGCAACTATGGAAATCAGTGTAACTGTTCCTCATAAAGCTGGAAAGAGATCTACCTCAAGATCCAGCTATACCACTCATTCATGTATTATGTCTATTTATTTAAAATGGATTCCTCTCTCATACAGTACATCCCAACTACAGTTTTCCTTCTTTCCACCTCTCCTAAGTCCCCCACCTCCCCTCATCCCCAGGATCCACACCCATTCTGTCTTCCATTACTAGGGCCATCCTCATAGGTTCCAGGAAGTTCCAACTGCACTAGATTTCCACACTACCTGCCCAAGTGCCCTTCCAATTCTCACACTATACTCTCTCCCTTCATCCTGTCCCCTTCACCCCATCCCTCCTGCACTGTCTGGACTCATCCCTAATCCATCCACAAAATCTATTTCTCCTTCCACAGGAGATCCATGTGCCCCCTCTCCCATGTGCTGCCTCCTCTTTACCCAACCTTTGGGTTTACTTATTGTAGCTTGGTTATCATTTACTTTATGACTAATATCCACTTATAAATGAATACATACCAAATTTGTTTTTTGGATCTGGATTACCTTACTCAGAATTTTATCTAGTTCCATCCATTTTTCTGAAAATTTTATGATGCTTTTTTTTTAACAGCCGAGTAATATTCCATTGTGTAAGTATACCATATTTTCTTTATCCATTCTTCTGTTGAGGGTCATATAAGTTGTTTCCAGTTTTTTACTATTATGAGTACAGCCACAGTGAACATGGCTGAGCAAGTGTCCTTGTGGTAGAGTGGAGTGTCCTTTGAGTATATGCCTAAGCAGTATAGACGAGTCTTGAGGTAAATTGATTCCAAATTTTCTCAGGAACTGCCCTGTTGGTTTATAAAGTAGCTGTACAAGTTCGTCCTACCATCAGCAATGGAGGAGTGTACCCACTGCTCCACATCCTTGCCATCAAAAGCTGTCACTTGTATTATTGATCTTAGCCATTCTGACAAGATGGAACCTCAAAGTAGTTTTGATTTGCAATTTCCCTCATAGCTAAAGATGTTCCACATTCCTCTGTTTCTCAGCCAGTTGAGATTATTCTGTTGAAAATTAGATCTGTACCTCATTTTAATTGAATTATTTGGGTTTTTTGATACATGGCTTATTGAGTTATTTATATATTTTGGATATTAGTTCTCTATTAGATATGGAGTTGGTGAAAATCTTTTCCCATTCTGTGGGTTGCCCCTTTGTCCAATTGATGTTGTCCTTTGCCTTACAGAAGCGTTTCAGTTTTATGAAGTCCCATGTATTAATTGTTGATCTTAGTGCTTACATTATCTGTGTTTTGTTCAGAAATTGTCTCCTGTGCCAATGTGTTCAAGGCTAACCCTCACTTTCTCTTCTATCAGGTTCAGTGTATCTGACTTTATGTTGAAGTCTTTGTTCCTTTTGGACTTGAGATTTGTGTAAGGTGATAAGTGTGGATCTATTTGCCTTCTTCTGCATGCAGATATCCAGTCTGACCAGCATCATTAGTTGAAGATGCTTTCTTTTTCTTTTTTCCATTGTATAATTCTGGCTTCTTTATCAAAAATTAGGTGTCCATAAGTATGTGAATTTATGTCTGGGTCTTCAATTTGATTCCATTAGTTAACACTGGTGGGGTTTTTTTTTTTGCCAATATTGTGTGATTTTTATTACTGTAGGTCTGTAGTACAATTTGAAATCAGAGATGGTGATACCTGCACAGTTCTTTTATTATTCAGGATTGTCTGTTTGTTGTTGCTGCTGTTGTTGCTGTTTTTTTTTCTTTTTTTTCTTTTTTGTTTTTTGTTGTTCGTTTTGCTTTTTCATATGAAGTTGAGAATTGTCATTTCAAGATCTGTAAATAATTGTGTTAGAACTTTAATGGACAGTGCATTGAACCTATAGATCGCTTTGGTAGGATGGCCATTTTTACTAAATCCTATCAACCCAAGAGCATTTTGTTAATTTGGGTATTCTTTTTCTGTATTTTAGTTCATTTGGATAATGGTTTGATTAGCTTGTTGATTTTCTCAAAGAATCAACTCTTTGAGTCATTGATCCATTATATTGTTCTCTTTGTTTCTAGTTTATTGATTTCAGCCCTCAATTTGATTATTTCCTGCCATAAACTTCTCTTGGGTACATTTGCTTCTTTTTGTTCTAGAGCTTTCAGGTATGCTTTTAGCTGTTAACTTGCTAGTTTGAGATCTCCCCAATTTCTTCTTAAAGGCACTTAGTGCTATTAACTTTTCTCTTAACACTGCTTTCTGTGTGGCCATTAAGTCTGAGTGTGTTGTATTTTGATTTTCATAGAATTCTAGAAAGATTTTTAAAATTTTATTTAGTCTTTTTTTTTACACTCCAGATTTTATCCCCTTCCCAGTCCACCCTCTGACTGTTCCATAACCTATACCTCCTCCTGCCCACTGTCTCCACAAGGACCTCCCCCCCACCCCTCCACCCCACCAGAATTCACCACTCCCTGGAGCCTTCAGTCTCTTAAGGACTAGGTGCATCTTCTCTGACTGAACCCAGACCCCCCCACCCCAGCAGTCCTCTGCTGTATACGTGTTGAGGGCCTCATATCAGCTGGTGTATGCTGCCTGGTTGGTGGTTCAGTGTCTGAGAGATCTCTGGGGTCCATGTTAATTGAGACTGCTGGTTCTCCTACAGGGTCACCCTTCTCCTCAGCTTCTTCTATCTCTTATCTAATTCAACCACAGGGTCAGCAGCTTCTGTCCATTGTGTTCTTTATTTCTGTCTTGACCCCTTTTTCATTCAGTAAGAACTGTTTTGTTTACAAACAAAAGTTTGTAAGCTTTCTGTTGCTTCTGTTGATGATGATATCCAGATAATCCATGGCAGTCTGACAGAAGGGACTTATTTCAATTTTGCTTTATCTGTTGGGATTTGCTTTGTGTCCAAGTATATGGTCAATTTTGGAGAAAGTTCCATGAGGGACTGAGAAGAAGACAAGTTATTTTGCATTTGGGTGGAATGTTCTATAAATCTTTGTTAGGTCCATTTGGCTTATAACATGCCAGCTCCAGTATTTCTGTTTAGTTTTTGTCTGGATGACCTGTCCATTGCTGAAAGTAGGGTTTTCAAGTCTCCCATTATTAGTGTGTAAGGTCAATATGTCATATATGCTGTAGTAGTGTTTCTTTTACAAAAGTGGGTGTCCTTGTGTTTGGGGCAGAGATGTTAAAAATTGAAATGCCATATTAGTAGTTTTTCTTTGATGCGTATGAAGTGTCCTTCCTCATCTCTTTTGAGGTATATTTTGTTAGATATTAAAATGGCTATGCACACTTGCTTCTTAGGAACATTTGCTTGGAATATCTTTTTTTTTCACCTTTTACCCTGAGGTAATGTCTATCTTTGATGTTGAAATGTATTTTTCTTGGATGCAGCAGAAAAATGGATCCTAATTTCTCATTCATTCTGCTAGTCTGTGTCTTTTTATTGGGGAATTGAGACTGTTAATATCGAGAGATATCAATGACCAATGATTATTGATTCCTGCTATTTTGGTGGTGGTGGTTGTGTTGGTGTGTGTGTGTGTGTCTGTAAAAATAGGCTTTTCTACCTCTTAGAATATTCATGGAGGTATGATGGATTTCTAATAGGTCTGCTTTTATGTGTTACTTAGTCTTTGTCCCTTGCAGCTTTAATATTCTGTATGTTTAATGTTTTGATTATTATGTGATGAAGGGACTTTCTTTTCTGTTCCAATCTATTTGGTTTTCTGTAAGCTTCCATATAGTCCTTTATCTTATGCATCAACTAATGGAATATTCAGGGCCTGCTGTGATAGTTTAGCTGGGTTCTAGTGGTGACATATTGCCCTGGCTGTTATTAACTGTGTTCTTATGCTGGCATCTAGACATCTGGTTTGGGGGTGATTATAGGTATAGATGCTGATTTCTTGGACTTCAGGAGGGGATGATCTGTGAGATCTACCTGATGCATAGACACTGTGGGGGTGGGGCTGGGGGAAGCAGCAGATTGGTCCAGCCTGAAGGATTGGACCTCAGGGAAAACAGAGAGAGCAGAGGTTTATAGGCCACCTAACTGGTGGTTAAACAGTGGGTGTCTGCCTGAGTTTGGGACTGGGACCCAAGGAGGACTTGGGGGAGAGATACAGTGAGGGGATGGTCTACGGGATCCACAGAAGGCACCTGGGGAGTTGGAAGGAAGGCTAGAGCTGGTGTTCCCTTGCAGCTCTGGGTGTGGGGGAATGCTGAGGGATTTTGTCTGCTGGGGGAACAGAGAGCAGAGAAGGTCTGTAGGCAACCTATCTGGTCTCCTGGAAGAGGTGGCCTGTCTAGCTATACCACTCTTGGGCATATACCCAAAGGGCTTGCACTTCATTCTACTTCAGAGTCATTTGCTCAACCATGTTCATTGTTGGTCTATTCATACTAGCTAGAAATCAGAAACAACCTAGATGTCCCTCAACAGACGAATAGATAAAAAAATGTGGTACATTTACATAATAGAATATTACTCAGCTGTTACAAAATGAAATCATGAAATTCACTGGTGAATGGATGAAATGAGAAGAAAGAAAACATCCTGAGTGACATATCCCATATGTACTACCTTATATGTGGATACTAGTTGCTATGTCAATGATAACCAACCTACGATCTGTAGAGTCACAGAAGTTACGTATAGAGTAAGAACTGGGCATTTTCTCCCTAGGAAAGAGAAATAAATGAATAGATGGGGTTGCTTGTCTTATAATCATTGTTGGTGTGCTAGCAAAATTAGATAGTATCACTAAATTGTGTCAAATATATTCTAGTTCAAAGTACTCCATTGAGGTATCTAAGATGTGAATTATGTGTCTACTGAATATGATGTGTAAATTAAACATTTGCCCTTGGACATTGCTATCTGCAAAAGACTTGAAGCTCACACACTAGATTGACTGTACTTTTATTCCAGCCTGTGCAAGCCCATGATATTGTATACAAACAAGTGAGCAAGCCATTGACTCTCATACAAGATAAGCATTTTTAAAGGAGATGAGTTTTGAGACTGGACTATTCCACTCATAAGTTATATGAACTTTAACTTAGGTATTTGAGTGTAGCAGACTTTGCAAAATGAGCTACATTTTGTTTTCCTTTCATTAGTTCATTTGAAAGTTCCTGATTACCTACTAAAACTATGCAGACACCATGCTATGTTCTAGACTAGAAAACCTAAATAAGAAACGAGCCTTGTTTGTAATGGTGTTTTCATGAAGGAGGAAACATAAGAGGTAAAGAAACAGGAAAAGCAACATAGAAAGCATTGGTTTCTTATTCGGCAGCTCTGTTCGCAAGACCATATCCCCACTGGGCAAGAGTGCCTGCAATTCTGTGGACCTATTGTCAAGTACGTACACTTCAACATGGCAGGTAGAAAATCTATCCCATAAAGACTCTCTTAGGGTTTTACTGCTGTGAATAGACACCATGACCAAGGCAACTCTTACAAGGACAACATTTAATTGGGGCTGGCGTACAAGTTCAGAGGTTCAGTCCATTACCATAAAGGCAGGAACATGGCAGCATCCAGGCAGGCATGGTGCAGGAGGAGCTGAGAGTTCTACATCTTCATCTGAAGGCTGCTATCAGAATACTGGCTTCTAGACAGCTAGGATGAGGGTCTTAAAGCCCACACCCACAGTGACACACTTACTCCAACAAGGCCACACCCACTCCAACATGGCCACACCTTCTAATAGTGCATTCTCTGGGGCAAGCATATACAAACCATAACAAAGACTTAGCTTTTAATCATTAGTATTAAAGTGTGGCATTTCTGATCCAAAGTCAAAACTAACTTGAAGTAGTACTATTATTGTTATGCTTCAATTTTATTTCATTTTAAAAATCCTTACACAAAATACTAATAATATCATTGATCAGTTTTAGGTTGAATTTCATAAAACCTATTTGACATATTTATTTAAATATTCAAAGGAAGGCCTTGGACTAATTCTAAGATGAGCACTTAAAAATAATATTGGTGTGATTATAGTTATTCTTCAATTTTATGAAACTAAATTTTAGTAGTGCTTAAAATATGAACTATTATAGAAACCAAAATGGCTTGTCACATATACACAAACACAAGAGTGTAAGAAAAGCAAACTGCACATATAAACCAAAAGTTGTTTTCCTGATAAATAACTGGAAAATTTGAAAATAACTGGAGAATTTGCTAACCTGAATTTTTAAGTCCTAATTGCCTCATACTTTAGAAAATGACATATTAATAAAACCTCAACAGAGAGGTAGCTGTTACCAGAAGATATAATATGTATCAGACTTTGCCAAGTTCCTTGACCTCTCAAAAGCATCAATTTCCTTGGTTCTGGAACAGGACAATAAAAATACTCACTTTATTAGACTACTGTAAAAATATATTGAGACTATTAGTCTGTTAACTTAATTGTAACTACCCAAGTTACCTGCTACTGTGGTAGCTATTGCTGCTATCAGTGTCCTTGGGCTTCATGAAGGTGTTCTGACAGGTTTCCCCTTTTATTTGACAGTTTATTTATATTTCAGTTATATACAAGTTATATTTCCTTATCACTAAAGCTTGCCTGACAAAATATCCCTTAGGAATCTAGTGTAAGTAGTCATAGAGAATAGTAGATGCTGGTAAGAGCCCATTTGTCTATGACTGATGTTAGAATCACTGGTCTGACTGGCTGAGGAAACCATGTATGTGGTCCATGGTGAAAATGCACTATCTGAAATGCTGGGTGTGGGACTCTAGGCTCTTATGTATCAGTTCTCTCCTGTAATGGATGGTTCCACAGCATCTCCCTGTGCTTTTGTTGAAAGAATAATACGAGGAGTTGAAGCTGTAGTGCATTTAGTAGATATCTGTAGTATAGAACCGGCTACATAAGACCCTGTCCCAAAAGAATAAAAAACAAGAAGCATTTTATAATGCTCACTACACAACCTTGTATAATCCTGAATGTTCCCCACCAATCATAAAAGCAATTACCCTGAGAATAGGGAGGAGATTTTTTTCTTATCAAGATGCCTTTGTATTTTGTTACTATGGACATTTAATCCATTCCAAATTTCATTCTGTATTTTTTTCATTAAACCAAATGAGTTTCTAATATTGATTGTCTCTGAGTTATCTCATTCATGTGTGTGTGTGTGTGTACATGCGCACGCGTGAAAGTCATAATTTTAGTGACTGCTAAGGCTTGCTTGGAGCTGGTCCTCTGGAAAGAGAAAGATGACATGAAAGGAAAACTAATCACAATGCCCAAGCAATCCTCAATCTGTGCATTGCTATACAGATTTCTCAAACTTTCTCAGAGAAAATGAGGAGATATAGCATGAGGTTTTATCGAGTGCATTTCAAAGACTCCATTTCCACAGAGGATTCTAGAGTTGACTGGGCATGGAGAGAAATGATGGTTTGAATTTCAGACCCAACTTGCTATGCACTGAGCATCATTTTGTGGATGTACAGAGATGAAAAATTGAGACCCTGGTATTACAGAGGCCATTTCTCATATCAGCATTTCTTTTTCTCTACATACTAAACATCATTTTCTTGATGTTAAAACCTACCAGCTATATATGGTGGTGTATTCTTGTAATCCCAGCACCCCAAAGCAGATGCAAGAGATTCGCTATTAAGTTCAGCCTAGTCTACAAGATACATCCCAGGCCAGCCATGTTTATACAGTGAGACCCTATCTGAATAAACAGAATTACGAACTATGTTCCTAAGAAATTATATCCATTTTCTTTAGCTCCCCTGGAAGCAGAGTTTGTCCTTATCATAAATGCACAGAAGTAAATCACTTGATTTTCATTGCTGTCAACAGAGCAGATTTTCTTGTTTTAGAGGCAGTGTCATACTGATCATGGGACAGAATCAGGCCTGCTCTATGTTCCCTGAACCAGAACTCTCTTAATCTCTTTCAGGTTGAGGTTTGTATTTTTTGTTTTTGTTTTAGATTTGTATATAATTTGAAGGCAGGCTGTCTTATTTAGGGTTTCTATTGCTGTAAAAAGACAATGTGACCATGGCAATTCTTACAAAGGAAAACATTTATCTGGGGTTGGCTTAGAGTTTCAAGGTTTAGTCCACTGTCATTATGGAAGGAAGCATAGCAAGATGCAGTTAGACATGATACTGGAGAGATAGTTGACAATTCCAAAGAGGCCATACCTATACCAACAAGGCCATACCTCCAATAACGGCACTCTCTTTGAGGCTACAGGGTCATTTTTGTTCAAACAACCATACAAGCCTATGGAAACCAGATTATATTTACTTTGACTGTAGCTCTAAATAAAAGCCGTGGAATGTTCAGTGTGAAAGCTGCAGATGACAGAATTAAAGGGTTTCCTCATCATAACTCTTCTCATGACACTCTCATCTCTCTCAAATTCATGACCTCTTCTTTAATTTTGTTTTATACATATGCATACACACAGATGCATGCATGCATGCATATGTACAACTTGCTAAGTCTACCGGTGCTCATCTGTGTATTTGTTTAGGCCTGGGTTTTCTCCCTTATGCTGTTGCAAATTCTTTATTATGTCCTGGATTATTCTCTGGCCTCCTTTAGGTTCACCAGTTAGCTGTATGTATTAGTGGTTTTGTGGAGGGATGAAGTCTGAATGATTGCCTACTTCACCATCTTGGTGATCTCACATTTTTTAAATTCAAGTTTCCACAGTTAAGTAAACTATATGCTTGCCGTGGCATTGTTCCTGTGCTTTGTATTCTCTCGGATATGCTGTTATGAAAACTAGTGCATTTCGGGTACTTGAGTTACCTGTTTAAGTATATTTAACGGTGTGAAAAATTAAAAGAGATTCTAATTCTAGTTTCTTGTATTAGAATCCAGCATTGGAGACCCAGAAATGAACCCACACACCTATGGTCACTTGATGGTCACCTATGGTCTTTGACAAAGGAGCTAAAACTGTCCAGTGGAAAAAGGACAGATACACTGAAACTAATAAAGCCAGATACACTGAAACTAATAGAAGAGAAGGTGTGGAAGAACCTCGAATACTTGGGCACAGGGGAAATGTTCCTGAACAGAACACCAATGGATTATGCTCTAAGATCAAGAATTGACAAATGGGACTTCATAAAATTGCAAAGTTTCTGTAAGGCAAAGGACACTGTCAATAGAACAAAACGGCAATCAACGGATTGGGAAAAGATATTTACCAATCCCACATCTGATAGAGGGCTAATATCCAATATATACAAAGAACTCAAGAAACTAGACTCCAGACAACCAAATGACCCTATTAAAAATGGGGTATAGAGCTTAACAAAGAATTATCAACTGAGAAAACTCGAATGACCAAGAAGCACCTAAAGAAATGTTCAGTATCCTTATTCATCAGGGAAATGCAATTCAAAACAACCCTGAGATTCCATCTCACACCAGTCAGAATGACTAAGATTAAAAACTCAGGTGATAGTAGATGCTGGTGAGGGTGTGGAGAAAGAGGAACACTCCTCCATTGTTGGTGGGACTGCAAGATGGTGCAACCACTTTGGATATCAGTCTGGTGGTTCCTCAGAAAATTGGACATAGCATTACCTGAGGATCCAGCTATACCACTCCTAGGCATATACCCAGAAGATACTCTAACATATAACAAGGACATATGCTCAACTATGTTCATAGCAGCCTTATTTATAATAGCCAGAAGCTAGAAAGAACCCAGATGTCCTTCAACTTCAATGGATATAAAAAATGTGGTACATTTACACAATGGAATATTACTCAGCTATTAAAAACAATGAATTCGAGAAATTCTTAGATAGATGGATGGAACTAGAAAATGTCATCCTGAATGAGGTAACCCAGTCACAAAAGAACACACATGGTATTCACTCACTGATTATTGGATATTAGCCCAGAAGCTTGAAATGCCCAAGATTCAACTCACAGGTCACATGAAGCTCATGAAGAAGGAAGATCAAGTGGGGGTGCTTTGGTCCTTCTTAGAAGGAGCAACAAAATACTCAAGGGAGCAAATATGGAGACAAAGTGAGGGACAGAAACTGAAGGAGGGGCCGTCTGGAGACCATTCCACCTGGGTATCCATCCCATGTGCAGTCACCAAAGGTAGATGCTGATGTGGAAGTCAGGAAGTGCATGCTGATAAGAGCCTGATATAGATGTCTCCTCAGAGGTCTGCAAGAGTCTGACATATTCAGGGGCAGATGCTCACAGCTAGCCATTGAACTGATCATGGGGTTCCCATGGAAGAGTTAGATCATGGAGGAGTTAGAGTGAAGACTGTAGGAGCTGAAAATGTTTGTGGCCCCATGAGGAAAGCAACAATACCAACCAACCAGAGCTCCCAGGGTCTAAACCACCAGCCTGGGAGCACTTAGGGAGGGATCCATGGCTCCAGCTGTGTATCTAAGGGTGGAGGGCCCTGTCGGGCATAGGTGGGAGAAGAGATTCTTGGTCTCATGAAGGCTGGACGCCCCAGTGGGTGGGAATTTGAAGGTGGGGAGGTGGGAGTGGGGGGGAAGGTGGGGGCACATCTGCAGAGAAGCAGGAGGAGGGGTGATGGAATAGGGGGTTCCTGGGTGGGGGGGATGGGGTAAGGGGATAACATATGTAATGTAAATAAAACATCCAATAAAAAAAGAATCTAGCATTGGTAAATGTGCCACTACGTAATGTTGACATTATTCTGTCAACTGAGGTTGGTACTGAGTAAAATCACAAGGATTCTCAACAGCTAACACATGAATATCTACAATGCTGGAGAAGGTTGCTGGTGTCTTTGATGGTAACGCCTGCTAATGTTCAACTTCTTTCTCTCCTATGGGTGAAGCTGTAGCTGAGTGGGTGCAATTGGAGGTCTGTTTCCCTGAGGCAAGACAATGAATTAAGAGGGAGAGGTGTAGAGCTTAACAGCCTTGTATACTTTGCTTTCCTGACCTGAGCATGTACTCACCAACTCCATGCATCTTAAGATGACATATTAAAAATAATCAAATATTTCCAAATATATTTTTACGAGACACACTCCTGGACAGAATGTGGGTAAACAAGACATTTATTCACCTACAGGAGGAACCATTGCAGTAAATTCACAAGTGATCCAAACTACAAACTTTTACAATGTGTGATACATGTGGGGATATGACAGTCGATACATGTGGGGATGGAAACTCCATGTCACAAATGTCACACGTCACTCCTGAATTCCTAGTTTTACTTCTTAAAATATACAACAGATTACTATAGAAACTAAATGTAAGTCCCACCAATTTGGTTTTTTTTTTTTACCTTACTTATATCTTTCTATAGGTTCTTAGTCTCCTAACAAAGCTTTTAGATGTTAATATTTTGGAATGATTTGGGTGCTGTAAAAACACTGGACAAATTGTCACATGACCAAACAAACTAGCTTTTGCAGGTGAGGAGCAGACTTGAGAGACCCTCTTTTCTGCTACTTGGAATGTTCAGCCTCTCGTGTAGTAACCCACATTTAATATAATTGTACATTTCCCTCACTTTTCTTCCTGTGCTGTCAAGGGAATGATTAGGTTAACGAATAGTATCTTACATGTACACAGCAAAACGCTTTTATCGCATTTAGTTATAAAGGAAAATATCAAAAACATCTAGGACAATTACAAGTTATGCATTACAGTATTTGTACTCACACCTTCCTGTGCAATCCATGATTTTTAGAAAAATATATTATATGAAACCACAGCCAGACATCCCGATCTTAGCACATTCTTACTCTGAGCAGTATATACAGTCATATTAGAGTCAGAACACACTACAGATCCACATAAGCTGTATGATGAGGGTCCCAAACACATAGCACAATATATACACTTCTATATCACATCTCTTGGCAGTGGGTTGCTCGCTTAGTACAGGTGTCAAGGCGTGCTCGTGGCAGTGAAGACAAACGACAATTGTCCATGGACTCCGCCCTAGGCTGCTTCTTCAGCAGAGCAGTCAATTCCCGCGTAGGTAAACTTCTCATAAAGTGTGGTGTTCACGTATGTCTGAAATGAGAAAGGATTAGAGTATACCACATTGCTTCTGCCTCTTCCTGGAGCAGCTAGGTCAATGTCCTTGCTTCCTTATCTTTCACAGCTGGGGGGGTGGGCACTTTTTGTTCTCACTCCCTTTGTGTGTATGTGACAGTGTTTGTGTTTTCTTCTGAATTTCATCCCTTGACTTTTAAATAAAATTCACTGCCACTCCCCCAGCCTTAGTTTCTGACCTCCTTTGGTATCTCATTGACCTCTCCTAAAAACGTTCATGAGTGTAGGCTCCTTCCCCTGGCCGCACTTATTCTTCACCTCTCCCTATATGAATAATCTTGCTAACCTAGATTTATTTGCCTGCTGACCCCTAAATTGATACAGTAAGCTACTTTTTAAAATGTTTCAATAGACTTTCTTACCCTCCAAATAGTAAACTATAGGCCAGACTTTGTTGTCTGTGTATTCTTGGCCAAATCACTTAACCTCTCTGTTTCTTCATATATAAATTTAAAGAGACAGGCCACATGAATAAGATTGCTTCCAGCTCTAAGAGACAACTTGCAGGTTGTATTTTATTATATATATGAGTGACTATATCTTACATAGAAATTTTATTTTCTCCTAACTTCTCAAAATTGGGGAGCATATCTGTTATGTGCCAAGAATACCTGAGGCTATTCTTAGAATAGCTTGTTGAGTTGTATCAATGACTTTTCAGCGATCACCCTGAGCACATCACAAATTCCCAGGGAATGAGGACCTGTATCAAAGTGTGCTCACCTTTCGTTCTTCCAGCATCCTGTTTAAGGACACCAATATCTGGGCAAATGATGGTCTCTCATAAGGCTTCTCCCTCCAACACTGTCTCATTAGATCATACCTTTGAACATAAAGAGTGCAATGATTAACTCTGAGTGTGCTTTAGGCCTGGGTATAACATAGGAATGAAGCATGAGACAGAAGAAAAACAAAACTAGTCACTGAGGGATATGACATTGTCAGGCATAAAATATATGTACTCTACTTTAAAAGCTTCCAAAGTGCCTTTCTCTCCTCCTCACAACCCACATCCCCTTTCTTCATTTGTAGGTCTAGCGTAGACTTGTTGCCACTTTTTTAGAACTTTGATCTCAGCTATTGTAGCCATGCAGAATGAACTGAGTTAGTTGTCTATAGCAGCATTTCTTTTGGAATACTACCTCTCTAAAACATCAGTTCCCCTTATAAAATGCCCATATGTGTCCAGTCATTAAAAACAAATGGCATCTTTAACCAGGTACAATGGATCAATTATTGACAGGCATTCTAAGAACTAGGAAATATCTCACAGACACCAATTCTGTTAGAACTTTGATCTTGGACTTCCCAGATTTCAGAACAGTGAGAAATACATGCATATATACATATATACTTATATACATATATATAATTGAATATTCATATATAATATAATTATACAATTAATGTATTATATAATTATATACAATATAGTTAAACATAATTATATATGCACATTTAATTATAAATATATACATGAATTAATTCTTTTGAGAATTTCATACATTGTATTTTTATCATATTCACCCACTTAACTTCTCCAAGATCTATTCCATATCTCATATCCAACTTATTGTCCTCATTTTCTTTCAAATTTGCTAAGGCCAGTTATTGCTGACTCTTTACTCTTAGTTCTGTGACCATCCACTGGAGAATGTTCAACCTACCAGGACTCACACCCTTTTAAAAAACACTCTACCTCTTCTGGAAGCTATCTTTTACCAATAGTTCTTCAGCTGGGGGTGGAACTACATGTCTACCTCTACCATTAACCCTGGGGTTTTGTCAAGTTTGAGCCTGTGCTGGTCATATACATACTGTCCCAACTGCTGTGAGCTCATATGTGTAATTTCCCTGTTCCCCCAAAATATTGTTTCTTTATAGTCATCCACAGCCTCTGGTTCTTAGAATCATTTGCCTCCTTTTCCATAATGCCCTCCAAAGACTTAGGAGGACAGCGGATGATAAGGATATCTCATTTAGGGCTGAGCACTCCACAGTCTTATTCTCTGCACCTTGACCAGTTTGTGGTCTTTGTGTTAATTAACCATCTACTGAGGAAAAAAAAGAAATTTCTCTAATGATATTTGAGAGATACACTAATTTATGAGTTTAACAATGAATCACTGGGACTTGGTTTAATACTATGTTCCTTTAGCAGAGTAATAGTAAGCTCTTCAGCCGTATAAGTTGTCTAGCTACAGGTCCAATGAATGGTTTTGAAAAATGGCTTTCATCTTATGGAGTGGGCCTAACATCCAGGCATAAAGGAGTTGGTTACTACCATGACTGACCTTCATGACATTATTTTACCTGTGGACACGTCTTGCATGCTAATTGTTATTATAGCTTTCTGGGACCACGGCTGGGTAAGATTGGTGATTACTTTTCTTTTCTGGCGGTGTATATAGCATATTTTATCACTGTGAAAGCTAGCCAGAAGGGATAAAGCTTCCAGATCAATACCAGCTTGATTTCTCCAATATCAGCAACAGTATCTTACCATCAAGTCCTGAAGGGTATCCAAGGATATGGCTATAGATTCATTAGTTTATGAGTATCTATGCTGTTTTCAATGTGTGTCCATTATAAAGAGGGCAAGAATGAACATGGATGAACAAGTATCTCTATAGCAGGATATAGAGTTGGGTTGTGTACCAAATGTGGTATAGCTGAACCATGTGGTAGATCTGATTTGCTTGCTCTTTTAGGAACCTTCTGTTTCTGTAGTGGCTTCACCACTTTGTACTCCCATCAGCAGTGAATTAGTGCTCTGCTTGCCCAGATCTACATCAGCATTTGTCATCATTTGGTTAGATCACATTATGACTGTATGGTAGGATGAAGTCTCATAGTAGGTTTTATTTGCATCTCCCTAATGTCTAAGGATGTTGAACATTAAAAAAATTATTTCTCAGCCATTTGTGTTTCTTCTATTAAGAATGCTCTGTTTTGTTGTTTAGTTCTATGCTACAAATTTTATTTTATTTTCTTTTGTTTTTGTATTCTTGGTGTTTCTTTCTTTAGATCTTCTAGATGCTAACCCTCTGTCACATGTGTAGCTGGATACGATTTTTCCCCATTCTTTTGGCTGGCTCTTCACTCAAATATAGTGTCCTTTTATATACAGGAGGATTTTAGCTCTATGACATCCCAGTTATCAGTTGTTTATTTTAATGCTGGCACCACTGTACTCCTCAGAAAGTCCTTTCTTATATCTATGAATTCAAATGTGTTTCTTATTTTCCTTCTATAAGGTTCAAGGTGTCAGGTCTTCTGTTTCCAAGTTGCTTAATTCATTTAGAGTTGAATTTTGTGCAGGATCAAAGGTAAGGATCTAGTGTTATCCTTCTTCATAGAACTAACCAGTTTGCCAGCACCATTTGAAGAGGATTTCTCTTCTCTACAGTGTATTGCTGGCCTTTGTCAAAAATAAGATGAATGTGGGCTTATATAAGCATTCTTAAGTCTACTGTATTGATCAGCTTGTCTGTTTTTATGCCACTACCATGCTGGTTTTATGTGCAGTACACCTTGAAATCTGAAATGGTGATATATCCAGCAATTCTTTTATTCACGATTGTTTTGGCTATCCTGGATCTTTTATGTTTCCATATAAAATTTGGTTAGTTTTTCAATTTCTTTAAAGACTTATATTGGTGAAGAACCACTTCTTTATTGCATTGATTCTTTGTGAATTTTTTCATTTCTATTTCACTAATTTCAGCCCTCATTTTATTATCTCTTTCCAGATGTTGTTTGTTCTTATTTTTACAAGGCTTTCAGGTATATTGTTAAGTTGTTAATGTAATATCTCTAAAACTTTTTTGATGTTGGCACTTACTTCTGTAAACCTTCCTCTTTTGATTGCCTTCTTTATGTCCCATAGATTTTGGTATGTTGTATCTTCATTTTCATTCAATTCTAAATTTTTAAAAAAATGTTTTGATTTCTTCCTTGACTCAATTACCACTGAAAATTGTATTGTTCAGTTAATTAATTGTATTCTCTGTTGCTTCTATGGCTGTTGATATCCAGCTTTATTCTATTGTGGCCAGATAGAATTCAGAATGTGATTCTAGTTCTCCTGTATTTAGTGAGACTTGCGTTGTGTCCTAATATGTGATGGGGTTTCCAGAAATTTCCATGGGCTTCTGAGAAGAATATATCTTCTTTAGTGTTTTAGTGCAATGTTCTATCGGGCCCATTTGATTTATGATGTCTTATTTTCAGAATTTCTTAGATCTTAGATTTGAAAATCTGCCCTGATAACAAAATTGAAAATTGATAACAGTGGGGTATTGAAATAGCCCACTGTCATTGTTTTGTAGTTAATCAGTGGTCGTAAGATCTGATAGTATTTCTTTCATGAAATCAGGTACTTCTGTGTTCGATGTATATGTTTAGGACATATCTTTTTGTAGGTTTTTTTTTTAATGCAGTAGTTCTCAACCTGTAGGTCATGACCCTTTTGGGGATTAAATGACCCTTTCACAGGGATCACCTAAGACTATCAGAAAGCACAGATATTTTCATATTTATACCAGCAGTAGAATGAAGTTATGAAGTGGCAACATAAATAATTTTATGATTGGGGGGTCACTACATTATGAGGAACTGTACTGAAGGATTGCAGCACAACAAAGGTTGAAAACCACTGCTTCAGTGAGTGTGCAGTGTCTCTCTTAGGACCATTTTAGTTTGAAGAGTATGTTGTTGTATTAGAATAAGAACTGTTTCTTAGTTATATTTGTGTGAAATACACTTCTCATCCTTTTACTCTATGGTGGTATTTATTGTTGATGGTAAGATTCGTTTCTTTGAATACAGCAAAATACGGATTGTATTTTCTTCTCTTGTTGGCTTTGAGTCTTTTTCTTTAAATCTGAGCCATCACTCTGGCCCTAGATCATTTTTTTGAACATAATCTGTTAGTCTGTGTTTTTTAATTAGGGGAATTGATACTGCTAATATTAATTATTATTATTAAACAATGTTTATTAATTCCTGTTATTTTGTTGTTTTTTGGTGTTTTATTATACTTTTTTTGATTTAACATTTTTTAAGAACTAAGTATCCCTTTTAATATCCTCTGTAGAGATTAATTAGCTATAAATTTTTTAAATATTTTTAGCACATGAAGTTTTTTTAATACTTCAATTTTGACTCACAGTCTTACCTGCTGTAATAGTCTCTGTCAGAATTGGGAATCTTTCATAACTTGTAGAATATCCATTTAAGGCCTTCTGGCTTTTATAGTCTCCATGGAAAAATGGCTGTTATTCTGATAGGCCTATCTGTACATGAGAATTGATCTTTCTTTCTTGCATTTTATAATTCTTTTCCTTTATTTTCTGTGCATTTAATGTTTGTTATATGACATGGGGCTTCCTGTTTAGTTCTGTCTATTTGGTGTTCTACATGACTTTTGCACCTTGATAGGCATCTCTTTCTTAGACTTTAGAAATTTTCTTCTTTGATTATGTTAAAAAAATTTTTTTCTGTGCTTTTGACTTGGGTCTCTTCGCCACCTTCTTATTCCAATGTTTTAGTTGCTTTGATCTTTTTACAGTGTTCCATATACCCCGTAGGTTCTATTCCTTGGCTGTTGGCTTTGTTTGTTTTTAAATTTAACATGTTTTTATTGAGTGATTCCATTCCTCTGCCTTGTCAAGAACTGATAGTCTTTCTTCCACATGATCCAATCTATAGGCAGATTCTCCTCTGAGCTTTCATCTGAATAACTAACATTTTCATTTCAGGATTTATCTCATTTTGGCCTTTCTTCAAAGATTCTTGTTTTATAAAATTCCATTTTTATAGCCTGAGCTGTTTTCATTTTTTTCATGCAACTGTGTTATTATAGCCTTCTTTCCAGAATTTATTCATATCCTCTTGAAGGGCCTTGATCATCCATGTCTGCCCAGGGTGACTGTGTTTATGCCTCTTGTACCAGGGGAAATACTAGGATCTCTTTCTTTCTTAGAAGTCTGAACAATGATTTGTTTGTTCAAGATTTCACCAAGCACTCTTGAAATTTGGTCACTTAGGGACACTGGCTAGTTCTGCAATGGAGGCTCCACTGACAGTAATTGTTCTTCCTTATGAAAAATAATCTCAAAAGAAGCAAAAGTGTGAACAATTTGTTACTTAATGGAGTGACTCTAAAATCTCTACACCAACCTGAATAAAAAGTCTACTGCATTTTTCATGATCAATTTTGTGTGTTTCATACTCTTCTGTCCTTGTTCTTCCTCACTCCACCATTCTCAAGAGCTGTACCTTAATCCCTCTCCTAGGGGTAAGTAGCAGGGAAAGTTGCTGCTCCTTGCCCATCACATAGTGGTACTGCTAGCAGAAATCTTTTTTTTCCCTCACCCATCTGATATATTAATGTGAGTGTGCTACTATATCTGATGATGGCTCCCTTAGAGTCACATGGAGAAAGGGAAAGATGAAATAACCTCAGTGAGGCCTGACTTACACCTCGTCATCACAGTTCAGGGGTTTTTCCAGCCTGTAGCCCTGGGGCAGCTTCTCGTAGAGTTCTGCACACGTCATGCCACAGTATGGGGTGCCTCCTGGAACACAAGCAGTAGGGTCTGTGAGTCCCACTGACACAGAAAGCTGTGTTTCCTGCTCTGATGCTAAGCAGCGAGTAGGGAGAGGATAGAGAGCAAGCACTCCAAGTGCCTCCCTCCACAACCTCACGGTCTACCAGGCTGGACTTATATCACTGACCACACCACAGTACTACCACTCCTTGAGTGGAGAGAACCTACCAAGACCTCACTCCTGACAGTATCTCTCCTTTCCCCGGAGTCTCCTATGCAGAGCACATCTCATGTACCAATGACATTTCATTTTTCATACTAAAAGTCCGTATTTATGCAATTCCTACTTTACTATACAGCTTAACGTAGAAAAGTTATCCACTATTAGAAAAACTTCAAAGGAAGGGAAATCCTATGTAATATCTCTCATTACTTTTTAATATTGCAACTTGCAACTTAAAGATACTAATTTATAAAACCATGATATACATAAAGTGTTTGGTTCAGGGTGTGGGTTTTTGCTGGTGAAATTAAATGGCCTTCAGGATGAGACTTTTACTGGTTGTGTAACATCCATCTAAAATTATAAAGGGAACTTGTTACTGCTCTTTGACACTCACGCATAGGCAGAAACAAATTAGAGTGACTCTCACAGCCATGAGGCACTTAGTGTTAGGTATGATGTTAATATACAGTGTTTAGAAACAGAAGTGTGGACAGTTGTACTCTGCTGCAGAAACACTTCTATTTGCAGGTCCCACTTGCTGCTGGCATTGGAGAAATTAAAGAGTGTCCTGTGGAATTGGGTTATGAGGAGACTCTGGAGGCTCTATGCCCTTTGCCCAGTGTTTCACCTGGTGGGTAAATTAAATACTCACCTAAGCTAACAATCTCCCAGAGCAACACACCATAGGACCATCTGCAGGAGAGACAGCATAAAAAAAGTCATCAGCGAATAGGGTGACCACTCGGGTTTCTGCCCTCCACCCCCTAAACCCTGATGAGAAACCTTTTATCAAAAGAAGAAATACTAATCATATGCTTTCTAGGGAGAGACCTGCACACAGCATGGGTTCCTCTTAGGTTAGTAGAGGGCCTTACAGTTGCGGGGTGGGAGTGTGGTGACTCATCCTTCCAAACAACCCAGTAAGCAGTGAATGCTACTGTAGAAGACCAGGAATTCTACACCAAACAGCTGGGAGATGAGACCCTTCTCTGACATCTGATACTTGAATGGTTAGTATAAACTACTGAAAATACAAGGCCCCTAAGAATAGTCCTCCAAAGGAGACACCCTGGTGATGCACCTTCAGTGAGGACATGGTAGTCTCTTCCTCCCTAAATAAGGACTCTGGGAAAAGTAGTCCCTCCCTGCTGGCCTTATTTTCTCCTTCTGTAAGAGTGTACAAGTGACTTGTCACTGCAGGCTGTAAGAAGACATGGTCCTACCATTATAGCAGCAATTCTAAGCTGCTTCCTCTATGCTAGGTCCAGGGTGTGGACTCATGGGGATGCTCCTATACCCTTTCTCTCTCTAGAAGTTATGACTTCATCACATGAAGTCTGTATGTTGTGGGGCTGTGGAAATCCTGTGGTGTTTGGCCACACCCCCAAAACCCAGAGACCTGACACGAGGTCTCCATGTAACATGCAGTGGGTCACGTAAGGCACATGTAGAGGGCGGGGGAACAGGTCTTTGCCTCAAGATTTACATATTACCTAAAGGCCCTAGCCCCGCCCCTCTCCCCCTTCCAATATAAGGAAGCCCCTTCTGGCATTTTTTGGGAGAGCGTCATCATTTAGAAGCTTCACCATGTCGATAAATCTACATGTCTTCAATTCCATGTGTCTCCTGAGATTCTGGACTCATTTGTGCAAGCGGAAAACTCGCACGGGAAAAGCCCTTCCCACTCTGCTCCAGCGGTCCCCAGGGCTCCCTCTCTGTATTCCCTGTTCTAGTGGTCTTCCCGGGACTCCCGGGGACTCAGCCGTGACCGACTGCGGTGCACAGGCGTGACCTGCCCCGCGTCCAGCCGGCATGCTGGATCCCCGCTCTCCTTGGCCCAGTCGGCCCAGCCATCCGTGGGGCTCTCTTTCTCTGCTGCGACCACGGTTCCCTGGACGGAGTCAGTTGAGGGGCAAGCGTGTGCCAGCGAGATCAGCTGAGACCACCACTGTAGTGCACGGGAGGCCAGAGCCACAGCTCTGAGGACTGCCTCAGCCACGACCGAGGCGCGCAGCCGCACCCGTGCCCGCGCCACGAGCGAGTTTTGAACCACAGTATGTGATGGGAGAAGACACCCTTAAACCTGACACTTGGAATTTTACACTGGAAACTTCTATTCTGCAGCTTCGTTTTATCCTTCTTTTATCTGCTTCACATCCCTGGCCACACCTAGTGGTAGTGGTGGGTCATAACATATGTAGCTGCCAGGTCAGTGAGAGCAGGCCAGTGGAATTGCCTCTACAGTATCCCAGGGTATCCCTGCTTCTCTTTAGCTCTTCTCCCAAATATATACTTTTTTAAGAAAAAAATTCTTAGAGGCAAGGTGCTTACTTACACATCACTGTTGGTTGTATAGACACTATAGTTCAGTGACTCAATTGCCATCCAGCGCACTGGGAGCCTTCCCTAGTGAGAACAAAGTGAGACATCATGTAGGGAAGACTTTGTGCTTAGAATTACAGACATAGGCACAATAGACTCAGGAAGCCTCAGTCTGTGAATTTCCAACCACAGGCATGTTTTCAAATTCAAAGACGTGCAAACAGTGTAAGCCTGACGCCCGGGAGTCTGATGTGAGTCTGTCTATGTGAATTTGATAGTCATACAGCTATTCACCTGATCACCTTGTGCTTGGAGTGGCACTCATAGTTTTGTTTTTTTTGGTTTTTTTTGTTTTTTTTTAAGTAGGGGACAGGCCCAGAAACTGAGAACGTAGCTGTACTGCAAGAAGGGGACAATGGGGACAAGGGGTGAGCTGGAGAGACTACCTTAGAGGTGTGTTGCAGGATATTTGATCATGTTGTGAGCACCACGATTGTGTTACTTACTGAAAGAAAAAAAACTTTTTCTAGTTGTGGTGTAGCTCAGCCTTAGCACACATTTTTATTCCCTCTGTCTAGAATATAGACACGCCCTTAGTATACACCTTTAATCCCAAACAATGAAGCTAAAGTTAGTTTGTAGAAGGATGCATGTTTGAAACTGATGTCTAATGGAGTGACACACAAAGTGATGAATCAGAAAAAGATTTGCAGAATAGGATATGCCCAACACTATGAAGATAGAAAAGAAAGGGAAGCTACTTGGAGCAGTGCAAAGAGAGAGGGAAGAGGCTGTTTTACAGGGACTGTTGTACAGAGACAGGTTGAATAGAGAGAGCAAGCTAGACACAGGTGAAGACAGAACAAACCAGAGAATGAAAAGGAGTTGGAAGATTAGAACATATTGCCAAAGTTAGTATGAGGCCAAGCAGAGTAATTTAAGAGAGACCCAGAGAAAGAAGCTAGATAGACTCAGGCAGTTTGGAGAGGAGTTTGAGCTAGATCAGCTCAGTTGAACCAGCCAGCCAGAAATCAGAAAGAACAAAAAAGGGTAAGCTTATTCAGCAGTAAGTCTCCACCACTGAAAACATTCTAGGCTTAAAATAGATTATACGGAGGCTGGAAGCTTCCAGGACTAGGCCTAGGTGGACAGACAGGGGCTGTAAGCCTAAGAGAAGACAATTCCATTAGGCACATAAAAGATATTTCAACAAAGGTGGGCATGTCTGGGCTCCCATTAGCATTTGATCAATGGGGAAGAAAAATATTTTAGGCTACAAGTAATAGCTCATTTAGTGTCATACTATTTAGGCTGGGTAAAATGAGGTGTAGCCTGGATATTGTGAACCTGTCTCTACTTCCCTCAAATTCTTTATGATTTGGAGGATTCCTATACAACTGTGCAATTATATGGCTTACTATTAAAATGATCTATTCCTCCTTCACTCCCTCTTCCCCTTCCAGAGATGCCCAAATTTTCAACAGTGCCATTTTAGGCTATAAAATCAGGAGGGTTTGGGGGCTCTTCCTCAACCTGCTTTTGCAGACATTCTACCAGGTTGCCCTTCCTAAGACCATCTCCTCCACCCTCAAGGGTAGAGGTCCTAAGTGTGTGGTCCTCTCTCAGTCCTTTGTGGAATGGCGGTACATCCCAAACTGAGACTCCATATTTTAGGCTCAGGTTCAAGAGGGTCCTCCCATCTACCTACCCACCCCACATTCTCCCTCATACACTTTCCTTCTTTCTATGTCAAACTGGGCCCCAAACCCCACTGTTCCTCTAGCTCACTCTTACATTGTAGCCATAGAACTGAAAGTACAGTCATATCAGCTGTTCTCTTCTCCCCAGCCCCACAGGCTTTGGCCTTCATACTGCCAAGATTCCATATGTGCATTCACACTTTCTGTATTTGACTTCTTTGGACTTCATCCATTTTCACTCTCCCTGTCAACTTGATTGAGCTGCTGCCGGATGATAGTATCCTCTTGAGCGAGCACTCTATCTCATAGACCTCACCCTCTAATGTCCTGTTCTCTATACAGGATTATTGTTTTAAATGATTAGTTTACAGATGTGGGACTTTACTTTAAATACAATCATTAGCATCCATGACTTAAGATCACAAGCCTTGCCCGAGTTTCAAAGTCCTTGACTAGAGTTCACAGGACCTCAAGATTCTATCCCCGCTGCAGCCTCAAACCTTGAACTTGAATTCACCTTCCTCTTTATATTATATAACCCTCCAAATTCTTAATGCTCTCCTTTGATTCCAGACTTCTATACTGGCTCCATTATCCAGTTCTTGCAGTCCATCTTCATATCCTCTATTCAACATTCATGCTGTTAACTTAGGAGCTGACCTCCTCCAAAAAAACCTTCCATGACTGCCCTCGGGGTTGGTTCAGGGAGCTTTCTCTGTGCTCCCATGCACATGTGTTCCTATACCTTGGGCACTGAACGGTTGTAATTGCTATTTCTATGTTTATCTGAGGGCTTTTGCTAAAAGTACTGACTAAGTCTTGACATGTTATCCCTGAACCTACTATTATTATAAATGATCTCATAATAAATCAGTGAGGTGAGGGTTGATATCTATTAATAATAGTCAACACTAAATTGCCTAGTATAGTTTATAGTACTGCTTTCAAAAGTGGAATTACTTAATGAGCATTAAGAAAAAAAAAGTATACCCAGAAAGATAAACACCTGGATCCTATCTCTGAATTTTTAGATTTGTGTGTTTAATTTGGCATGTCTGTACAGGACAGGAAGCTAAAACTGGCACATGCAAGTGGGACAGGAAAATGCCTTCAGATGTGGAAAGGAGAGCTAGACCCATGTGGTTATAAAAACAGAAAAGAAGAAAACAGAGTATAAGGAGTAAGCAACCATGGGGGGGGGGTGGGAAAGAATCAGATTAACTAAAATAAAAATTGTTATGGAAGCACACTATTTTGCAAGATAATTTAAATATATAATTCAAAAGGATTTTTGAATGGAGTCACTCTTCATGAGTGGACAATGCTTTCCCCAGAAGACCTGCATTATTAAATAATAATCTTCATATAAGCATGGGATGCCTCCTTATGACCCATTGATCAGAAAAGTCCCAGACACCCCTAAAACATTGTTCTTCCTTGCCCCCCACAGCTAGACTAAAAATTCCTATTGCTGAAGACACAGCACATTTTAGTTGTAGGACATAGAGAATTACAGTTAGAACTAAGCCAAGAACTTCCCAGCTGGCTAGTTTTCATAACACTGAAAGGTAATACAAAGGCTTATTGTAGAGGAAAAGCATCAGTGGACTTACCCAGGCATAGAGCCTGCATGTGCTATAATACTGACCATCCAATAAGATATGTCAATTGAAGCAATAGTGACAGGGCTGTGGGGGTGACTAACTGCTAATTGGATTTGAGTCTTACAACAAAGGAGGAAATTCATGCCCAATACTGTAAATCTAGTCAAAAGCCCATGGCTGGGGTACTTATAAATCAGAAGGCTTAGAGAACTTTGTGAATGATATACTGAGAAGAATTTAAGTCAGAGAATGGTTTCCATCAAATGCTGTCTTCTAGACATGATAGGGGCTTTATACTCATGAATTCATGGTATCTGTGATTACCAGCAAGAGATCTACACACAATCAAGCCTGTCAGTGTTCTGGCATGGATTCGAGAAGCTCCACGTTTAGCTGAGGAGCTAGTGGAACTCCATGGCATCCTGTGGAGGACAGTCATTTCTCTTTAGCAGAATGTATACTGATAAGTTGTCCACGCTCTGCTGGGTGGCTACACATGCATGTTCATGCAGGCAGTACTCATTGGAGTTAGTGGATTATTTTAAAAAATAAAGACAGAGAAAATGAAGGTGAAAGATGTTGGAGATTGGTTCTAATGCTTTCTTTCAATTGGGAATCTGTGAGTCCAGATGCTGAAGGTCCTTGTTCCCAGTTGGTTTTTGATCACTCAATAAAGATGCCAATGGCTGGGTACAGGGTGGGACAGAGTTTTGAGGGTAGGACACAGAGAGAAATGAGAGAATCTAGTGACAGCACACTTCCATCATGAGTTCCTAAGATTTTTTTCTGTTATCCTGCCCCATTTGTTGTTTAGAAGCAGAAACAGACGGAACACTGTCCACTAGGCTTCGCTCAGTTGCATAGCCACACATGATGAAGCCTCTTTACTTGGAAAACAAGATAGTGATAGGGGATGCTGGTCAGAACTGAGACGGTAAAGGCTTCTTCAGCCACCTACTTTCCAAGTACCCTTGAGGTATATGAACAGCCTCTGTCAGCTTCCTCTGAGACACATCTGATAGATGAGGTTTTTTTTTTTAATGAAAGGCAGATATCAAGCACTAACATAAAAAATCTCTAAGCTCCATATAACTTACAGTCCCACACTCACCTTTCAGTGAGTAGTGAAAACCCAGCCACTGCCTGCAACAAATTGCTAGGTAAAGATGAACCAATGGGAGAGGTTGACATAGGCCCCAAAGCTTAAGGTGAAGTGGTAATAGTAAATGAAGCCAGTTGTTATCCCCAGCTAAAGTAGCTCCTCAGCTCTAGCCCACCTGGAGCCACTCTGAGATGACTACCAGGCTTAACAAAATAAACTATAGGCTTACATACTTCCTGACAGGTAGCTATGTTACTTATATTCCCAAAAGCCATGTTATCTTAGAGGAGGGCAATTTCCTGTCCTGTACAATAAAAATCTCAAAAAAAAAGAAGCTCTATGTACCAGATCCTTTTTCTCAGAGTGCCCACCTTGTATAAGTTGTTACTTGTATTCAATTAAGATGTAACCTTTTCTCTCCTTCCTCCAACACCTTCCAAGTGACTCCTAACACCCATCCTTGGGTTCCCTTCTGGGTCCACTTTAAAATTGTTTTATCAACAAGACCAAGAAACTCCTAAGGGGGCCAACCCTGTATGTCCGAAGTGACAACAGTATCATATTAGGAACCAAATGTGAAAGATTACCAGGCCACACACTATCCATGACAAATGTGTCAGTCAGCCAGAGCAATGACATTCTAGAGGGAGGTCCTCTGTGTCTGGAACTTACCATTGTCTTTTTCACATACACTTCTTGACCTCGTGACAATCCAAAATCTGCTATTTTGGCTATGTAGTTTTCTCCAACTAAAATGTTTCTGGCAGCCAGGTCTCTGTGGATAAACTAAAAATTTAAAGACTCATGCATCATCAGTGTAATCCTTGGTAGAGGATACTCACGAAATGACACCACGGAAAGGCCTTTGACAAGGCCTTCAGAATCCAGCTCCTTTAAAGCACTTCTCCACAACTCTCAGATAGCAGGTCCTGTCAAGTGACTCCTCACTTCTTCAAAGAATCATTTCATAGTTTGAAGAAAGCACAGGACTTTCCACAGTAATAAACCTCTGCTGTGGACCTTATTTGCAGGTAAACCTCAGTATGATAAGATCGGGGCACCTCACTAAACACATGCTTTTAAATCTCCTGGGGAAATGTACTGTCAGTATTGGGGATTGAATTCTTTCTATGGGGGTGGAATAGTCTCAGTTTCTTAACTCAGGAGACTAAAAAAGGAACCAGAAAAGAAAAGATCATGGAAAACTGTCTAACCACATTAGAGCCCTTCTGAAGGAGCTCCACAGAAAGATGTCCAAAGCAAGGTTCTAAGAACAAACCTGTTTTTGGCTCAAGTAGTCCATCCCCCGGGCCACATCTGCAGCAAAATGAAGAAGCTGCTGGGAGGACAGTGTGGAAGCTGTGCTGTTGGCGATGGCAAAAGCAGGGTCTGTCTCTAGTACTCGGCTCTTACGCAGGAAGTCCAGGAGGTTACCATGTGGGGCATACTCAATAGCTAGGTACAAGTAGCCTGCAGGGAAGGGATGAGAGAGAGTCATCTTATCCTGACTGAACAGCTGGGGAATCTTCAAGATGTGCTCTGGTATTGGCTATTGGCTTACAAACTCCATTTTCATCAAAGGAGACACATCTAGTAGTGATGCTGGGAACAGGAGGGAGATGAGGGATACTGACCTTAGAGAACTCTCTAAGGAACCAGCCCCAAACTCACAGTCTTTCTTTCCCACTCCTTCATTGCTACCAAATGTGAATGCACCTGCTATTCCTGAAATACTTCTATCAACTCCATAACACTAGGGCAAGTAAATCAAAGCATCCTTTTCCCCGGGAGACCTTCATCAGAGTCTCTTTAACTTTGTTCAATATTCATCAAAAAGCTAACACAAGCTAAGAACATCACTCTGGTCTGCATCTCTAGCAACTGTAAACCAATGGCTAAATGCCCCTGCCTTCCCTTCTCCCTAAAGCCACACTAAATAAGCAAGTACTCACTCACTATACAACTGCCTAGCAGGGACCTAGTTTTTTAAATTATATTTTGCTTAAAGACATCAAAAACTTGAATTTTAGAAGAATAAAGCAATATAGTTCCTAAAGGAAGTCTGACTCATTGTTTTGGTTTTGTCCAAAATTCTTTTCCTTGTTGTTAAAAAATAGTGAAAAGAATTGTGTTGAAATTCTGATGAGGATTTTAACGGCAATACTGATGTGTTGAATCAGTAGATTGCCTTTGGTAGGAATGCCATTTTTACTATGTTAATCCTACCAATCCATGAGCATGAGAGATCGTTCCATCTTCTGAGATCTTCTGGTATCTTCTTCAATTTGTTTCTTCAAAGACTGAAAGTTTTTGTCAGACAAGTCTGTCACCTGCTTGGTTAGAGTTACCCCAAGATATTTCATATTATTTGCAGCTATTGTGAAAGATGTTGTTTCCCTGTTTTCCTTCTCAGCCTATTTGTCATTTGTGTATAGGAGGGCCACTGATTATTTTGAATTAATCTTGTGTCAAGCCACTGCACTATAGGGGTTTATCAGCTGTAGGAGTTCTCTGGTAAAATTTTGGAGGTTGCTTGTGTATACTATCATACCAGAATCAATTACTGTGTTGAATATATATGGAGAGAGTAGACAGCCTTGTCTTGGTCATGAGTTTAGTTGGAATAGCTTTGGAGGGCTCAGGGAGGAACACATAGATCTTCCTGGGAAAGAGAAATAGAATGTATTTTGTGGATGGACTTGGGGGTGGATGGGAATGAGAACAGGAGGGTTCAGGCATGCTAGAGAGGGTAATAGAAGGAGAGAGTACTGGAGGAGACAACTGGAATTGGGAGAGCATTTAAGAGACAATGTAGAAACTTAGTGCAGCATAGATTCCCTGGAGTCTGTGAGAGTGACACAAGGAAAGTCTCCTACTAACTGGGCGGATGGAGCCTGACCTGGCCATCTTCAATAACCAGGCAAGGCTCCCAGCAGTAGGACTGGGACATCAACCCAGCCACAAAGTCTTTGACTCACAATCCATTCTGCCTGCATGAAGTGCTAGTGTAATGGTAGGGCAAAACTTGTGGGAGTGGTCAACCAATGACTGCTCCAACTTGAAGTCCATGCCATGAGAGGGAGCCCACACGTGGCACTTCCTGGATGGCTAGAAACTAGAGGCTAGACAGTCGATTGACCCAGGATATAACCAAACATGACTAGCAATGTAGAGAGCCGTGGAAAGCAGAGACATCTCTGGCAATCCGATGCTCTCACAAGTTCTGTAATTTACTGTCTTTGTGTGAGGGGAAAGCACGCGAAGTCACAAGCCCATCCCGGGGCATATAGGATTTTATGGGCAATTAACCAACCGGGTATGTACACATCACTCCAGGGGGTATTTAACCAGGGCCTTCCCGGGGCTCGGGGCCTTTTCCGCCAGCCGGTTCCCATCAGCCGGCTTTTTCCCAGTGGGTCTTTCCTCTATAACATCGTAATAAAGATCTGCTGAAGAACGTTGGTGTCTGTGTTATCTCGCGGGCGAGAACACGCCACCCACATAGCAAAAAAATAGTCAATGAAACAATTCCTAATGATACTCTGCTACACTCGTAGATCAATGCCTAGCCAGTTGTAACCAGAGAGGCTTCATCCAGCAACTGATGGGAGCAGATACATAGACCTACAGCCAAACACTAGGCAGAACCAGGGAAACCATGCCGAAGAAAGGGAAGAAGAATTATAGGAGCCAGAGAGCAGTTAAGAAAATCACAAGAGAATTGTGTTCGCAGCTTTCGCCACGCCGCCACCTCTCTCTAACGCCAGCGCCGCCTCTCGCTTGCCGAGCTCCAGCCAAAGGAGAAGGGGGATAAGGAGGTGCCCATACCATGGCTCGTACAAAGCAGACTGCCCACAAATCCACCCGTGGTAAAGCACCCAGGAAACAACTGGCTACAAAAGCCGCTCGCAAGAGTGCGCCCTCTACTGGAGGGGTGAAGAAACCTCATCGTTACAGGCCTGGTACTGTGGCACTCCGTGAAATCAGGCGCTATCAGAAGTCCACTGAACTTCTGATTCGCAAGCTCCCCTTTCAACGTCTGGTGCGAGAAATTGCTCAGAACTTCAAAACAGATCTAAGCTTCCAGAGTGCAGCTATTGGTGCTTTGCAGGAGGCAAGTGAGGCCTATCTGGTTGGCCTTTTTGAAGATACCAACCTGTGTGCTATCCATGCCAAACGTTGTAACAATTATGCCAAAAGATATCCAGCTAGCTCGCCGCATACGCGGGGAGCATGCTTAAGAGTCCACTATGAGGGGAAACATTTCATTCTCAAAAAAAATTTTTTTCCTCTTCTTCCTGTTATCAGTAGTTCTGAATGTTAGATATTTTTTCCATGGGGTCAAAGGTACCTAAGTATATGATTGCGAGTGGAAACATAGGGGACAGAATCAGGTATTGGCAGTTTCTCCACATTCATTTGTGTGTGAATTTTTAATATAAATGCAAGATGTAAAGCATTAATGCAAGCAAAATGTTTCAGTGAACACATTTCAACAGTTCAACTTTATAACAATTATAAATAAACCTGTTAAAATTTTCTGGACAACGCCAGCATTTGGATATTTTTAAAATAAGTAAATTTCTTATTGACGGCAACTAACTGGTGTTTGTAGCATTTTTATCATCCAGTAGATTCTATCCATCACTATACTTTTCTACTAAGTTGTCCTACATGCAAGTACATGTTTTTAATGTTGTCTGTCTTCTGTGCTGTTCCTGTAAGTTTGCTATTAAAATACATTAAACTAAAAAAAAAAAATCACAAGAACATAGCCCACAGAATCAACTAACCTGGGCTCATAGGGACTGAAGTGACAGTCACAGACTCTGTATGGGTCTGAGCTAGATCCTCTGCCTACACATTTTGATTGTGTAGCTTGATGTTCTTATGAACTCCTAACAGTGGGGGTGGGGAGTTTCCCTGACTCTTTTGCCTGCGCGTGGGACTCTTTTCCTTTTACTGGTTGCTTTGTCCATACTCACCGATGTGAGGTTTCTGCCTCGTCTTATTGTAATTTGCTATGCCATGTTCAGTTGAAATCCCTGGGAGGCCTGCTCGCACTCACTCTCTCTCTCTCTCTCTCTCTCTCTCTCTCTTTCCCTCTCCCTTTTCCCTCCCCCTCCTCTTCTCCCTTCCTTTTCCTCACTCCCTCCCCCCTCCTCTCTCTCTTTCTCAAGGGAAATAGGAAGGCCATCTGAGGGAGAGAATGTAGGAGAGAGGGAGAAGAGGAGGGAGGGGAAACTTCAGTGGGGATGTGGTGTATAAGAGAAGAAGAAAAAGGAAAAAGAAAAAACAGCCTCCCAAAAATCAGTAAAATAAAGTTAGTGATTTGCTTGTGTGTATACTTGTGCTTGTGTGTGTGTGTGCCTGTGTGTGTCCAAATCATCATGTTAAAAGTTCAAATGAATTTAAGAAATTTAAATTCGGGAGGATGGATTGTAGGAGCCAACAGGGACAAGGACACGGCATGAAAACCCATAGAACCAACCAAGCTGGGCCCACAGGGGTTCACAGAGACTGAACTGACATCCAGAGAGCCCGCATGGGCCTGATCCAGGCCCTCTGCACCTGTGCCAGCTGTGAAGCTTGTTCTTCGGGGACTTCTAACAGTGGAAGCAGTGGCTGCTACTGACTGGTTCACCTACTTTTGGAACCCTTTCCTCCTGCTGGGTTGCCTCAGGCAGCCTCAGTACAAGGGGAGGTGCCCAGACTTAGTGCAGTTTGACTTGCCATGGTTTGTTGATATCTATGAGGGGCCTGCCCTTTTCTAAGGTGAAATGGAGGAGGAGTAGATGAGGGAGGAGAGAACAGAGGAGTGGTGGGGGGAAGGAACTGAGAATAAAGATGGGAGGGGAAACGAAACAGAAGCCATGATGTTAAAAGAAAAGAAATAAATATAAAAACATAAAATTAAATAGGTAATAAAATCTAATAAAAATGGAAAAAATGTAAATTCATAACCCCCCTCAGCTGCTAGAAGAATGTAAGAAAAAAAGAAAGAAAGAGAAATCTTCCCACACTGAATCCTAAATATGTCATAAGAAAGGCAGATCTAGGTTCTGGCATGAGTGTTCTTTCTTGCACACTTTCTTGAGACATGAGCAGTTATGTAATACTGTACTTAAAAAATTTAAAACACATTTTCAGTTGCTGTCTGAAGATATTTTAAATCTTAAGTAATTGTGTATGCTTAAGATTTATTTATTTATTTTATTTATTTATTTATTTATGAGTACATGGTAGCTGTCTTCAGACACACCAGAAGAGAGCATCCGATCCTGTTACAGATGGTTGTGAGCCATTGTGTGGTTGCTGGGAATTGAACACAGGACTTCTGGAAGAGCAGCCAGTGTTCTTCACTGCAGAGCTGTCTCTCCAGCCTGTCTGCTTAAGTGTATATTTATATACCACATATGTGTAGGTATCCATGAAGATCAGCTGAGGGTGTCAGAATCCCTCTGGAACTGGAGTGACCGATGGCTGTGACCTGCCATGTGGGTGTGGGAGCCAAACCCAGGTCTTCTGCAAGAGCAGCCAGTGCTCTTAATCTCTGAGCCATTACTCCAGCTCTGATTTTTTTCTTTTAATATACTGCTATCCCACACCAACTATTATTTCCAGGAAATAAATCAAAGACAAATGTCATTACTTCATTATTTAATCTAAGAGATATGATCTGGCTTTCAAAATTATACCCTTATTGGATCATAGGATGATAGATTGCTTAAGACACTCATATTTTTAGCTTAGTAAATCAAGGAAAAAGAAACTAACTCTTTTCTATTGTTGATGGGTTTTGCTGAGAAAGTCAACAAAAGGTTGTCAAGTTTATAAATAGGTATGGCCTGGAGCCTTTCTCTTTATGGAAGCAAACTTTTCCATGAGGCATTTTGTTGAGACAGAGAACTACAAGTCGGTGACACATGAATATCAAAGTAAACTCAGAAAACTCGTTTTGCTGTGATCTCTCTAGTAGTTCATTACACACATTATAGCAGCAAGCATTTGAATAAAACTTGAATTCCTAAGTTTACAAATACAGAGCAGTTGTAAAGCTACACTATTACTGAAGTGAAAACACTTTGGCTAAAAGTGAAACTGTCCTATATGAACTTATTATCACTGCTAACCTAACCATGATCAGTGCTTTCACATCACAGTGCGTTGCTGGGACTCATGCCTTCAAAAGGCAGAGCACCAAGTCCTTAGTGTAGGAAGAGTATTTTGTATTTTAGTTTAACCTAAGCTACAGAGAGAGTTCCATGCCAGCCTGGGCAATGGTGAGACCCTGACTCAAAGCAAACAAATTCAATTCAGAGAAGCCAATACAGTCTACTTTTTCTAATGGTAAGGACTTCCTACATGTCTATAGTAATAATATGTTTTTTTAATCTCTTGATTAGTAAGGATAAAGGTGAGAAGAAGCCATGAATACCTTGATCATTAAACATAAACCACCACAGATAACCAATTTAGCCTTAGCACCTCCCTCCATAAAAATTATAAACTTCATCCCAGCCAATAAATGGGACTAGATAGATATTCAGATTGAAACTGTAGCTTTATGTTCTCAAGATGATTATCTTTCCTCCTTTTGTTATGGAATGTTCCTATTTTATCTTTCAAAATCTGCTGGGGGTGGGGACAGGGGCAGGGGCAGGGACAGGGGCAGGGGCAGGGGCTGGGGCAGGGGAGCATCTTACCTCGATGTTCACAGGCTCCCAAGAGATTAATGATGTTTGGATGGTGTCCAAGTTTACAAAGAACCTCCAGTTCTCCTGCGAAGTCCCTGTGATCATCTTTGGAGGCATATTCTGGAAGAAAGGCCGAGAGTTGTAATGTTACTTCTTCACACCTTTCCAAAGGGTAAAGAGTAAAGACAGGACACCTTTCCCTGTCCTGTCTTTGCCCCCAAGGACTCACAGCTCATTTAGTCACCATCAGGGCTGGAAAACTCTACCCCCTAAAGCAGCATTTCTGAGCCTCACCACTGGGCTGACAAGTGTTTGGGGGAGCTGCTTTAAGCATTGGAAAACGTTCAATGACACTCCTGACCTTCACTTGTAATCCAAACAAAAATGTATCCACAAACTAATACATGCCCTCTCCAAAGTGAAATCCCTCGTGGATGAGAGCTGCAGCTTTCCCATGGACGTTTTCTAGGAGACTGAACTGCAGTTTTCCTATTTTTCATGTCCCATCTCTTCAGTGGCACCTTGATGAGAAGAATTATCAGGGTTGGACTGGAGAGCAGACTATTGGCTGATGCTCAGACTGACTGGCTAGCTTTGAGTGAAGCACGGGATGCTAGTGATGGTTTTTTAAAAGGAGCATGATCAGGGGAGGAGGGAGCCCTGGTGGCTCTGGACATACTAGAACTAGGCTTAGAGTGTGTACCAATGAATCAGGTAGGTCAGGGGCATCTGTGATATGGACTGATTGGAAATCCCAGGTCCAGTGCCCTAGTCCTATCACAGGACCTTCATTATAGCTTTGGTCCTGAGAGTCAATGCCTTGGGAAATTTTTGTTGATTAGTGTATCACTCAGTAGACTGCCCTAGAATGTTGTTATTCTGCCTGTGAAGATTTCCTGCCATGGCACATAGTTAAGCTGCTTTATTTTTTTTTTTACAGTATATGAAATGAAAAATTAGGTTCAGGTAAGATCCCAATCAAAGCTGATTGCATAAGTTCATGCTCCAACCACCAAAAGCACCCTTTCACTATTCACTATATAATAGTGAACACTATTTCAGTGTTCACTAAGTATCCTGCAACAAAACCAGAATAGGCTATTCAGCAAGTTTTTGTTTGTGTTTATTTTTAAAATATCACTGCTTATGCCTCTATCCTAGAGACAGGAGGATTACCCTGAGTTTTAGGTTAGTTACAGAGTGAATTCCAAGTCAGTCTGGAATACACAGTGAGAGTTCATCTCAAAGAAAAATCAAACAACAAAAAAGACACATGAACAGAGAGGAACTGTCTCTAAGCTTAGATAATATTTTGGTTTAGTTCCTGGTGTCATAATCCTACCATAGCATAAAGCAAATTTAAAGTCCATTCTCACCGAGGTTCAGTAGTATGATAAAAAAGCATGAAAACCTACGAAATCAGCCTCACGTGGAAACGGGAATGCAAATTCTCTGACCTTGACCAGACTTACTAAATCAGAAACTGGGAATCCTCAAGTGTGATTCGGGGAGGGAAGGGTGTCAGTCTGTTTTTGAACAAGTCTAGCTAATTCTGATACACACACTCAATTTCAAAAATGAGCCTTACGAGAAACAGTAACACTTCCCCAAATGAGCAATAAATGGCAGAACACCAGCATTCCCAAATCCCTAGGAACCAACATTTTGGTGTTTGAGTGGTTCCTGATCCTGTCCTACACATACACATCCTGATATCATCTAACACAGGCTTCATCTTAAAGGAAACATCTTTATCTACACATAACAGCCACATCTGATACCAGGGCAACTCCTGGTTTGAAGAATATATGGCCACAAAGGGAAGACTTCACAGGAAACGAATGTCTCCCCACCCCAGCAGAAGGCTGCCTTCCAACCACTGACCTTTCATCCTCTTGATGGCAGCATCCATCCGTAACCCATCCTTCTTGATGCGTGCCTTCAGAACCTGGCCAAAGTTGCCCTCTCCGATCACGTCTTGAAACTTGATGTCATTCCAGTCAAGCACAGGATAAATTGTGGGATCCGGATTGTTTTTGGCCTTCCTGTTTAGGGCCAGAGTTCCTGAGTTGAACTGCACAGCTGGTTCTTCTCTCTGGAAAAATATTACCATTTTTTGGATCAGGAGATTTGTCATCTTAAGGTGCATAGTATCTTCTGCTTTGTATTTACACAGGTGGAAAATAAATCACTTATCTAATTCTAGAGTGGGCATGCAAATGGGTTCCATCTTACAATCCCAAACTCATGAAACTACTGCCTATAGTGCTGCATGGGCACAGGCTTTTCCATTAGCACAGGCTTGTCCATTAGCACAGGCTTGTCCATTAGCACAGGCTTGTCCATTAACAATGCCTGCAAAGCTGGGGAGGAGCAAAGACAACCTGAGTGGCATGTTTGCATCCCATTCTGCTGTACAGAGATCAGTTTGTAGCTCTAGTTGAAGGAACGCATGGCAGTCTCCTGATGTGCCTCAGCGAGGTCTTTCCTAACAACATCACAGGCCTCATCTGTCCTTCCTCCCATACTTTCTCATCCTAAAGTTTAAATTCGATCAAGTCTGTGGTGGCCTAGAATGACTAGTGCTTGTAGCAAACCCCCCTAGTATATCTCTTGTTCTGAATTCAAGTGGCAACTAGCAGTCACTTGACAAATCACTGTGACAAGCTTTAAAGTCCTAATCCCCTGCTGATCCATCCTCTCCAGTAACAGCCTGAGTTGAACCAGCTCTGGCCTGGAATCAGAGAATGAACCCCTTTTGTCCTCTGTGGAAGATAATTTTGGGGACTCAGACACATGAGTTAGATTTCACTGGAAGCATGGAATTGTGTTCAGTGTTTCATATACAAAGTCAACAGCATTGGGCACAGATTTCTTCTATGGATCTTGAAGCTATAAGCTTCAGAAATGCCTGGGTTTTAGTATTCCAAAAGAACTGCTGGTTAAGTTCAGTCTTGTAGAACTTGGGTACTTTACTGGTCAACCTAGATCAAAGAATGAGATAATGCCAAGTGCCACAAATTCCAACCAGAGATTGTTCTTAGGGAAGAAGTACATGCATATGTAACTCTTACACATAGAAGGGATGATGGGACTGAGGGAGAGATGATAAATAGCAAATGGGAACCAAAAATGAGAAAATGTGTGGAAAATCATTTAATACAATACATGATAAGGAAATGAACTATTATGTTGTGGTCTGGTAATCCTATGTCCTTCTTAAATGTGTTATTCATTCTACTGAAATATTCTGTCAGATAACTGACTAATCACATTTTGGGGAGGAATCTTGTTTTAGACATATCCTTCTGCATAATTATTAAATGTATGATTTTTACTTGCAAAGCTCATCTGGCTTGAAGAAGAATTTTCATGGTCATGTTATTTGCCTTCCATCATCCTCCCATGATGGAAGCCAAAGGAAAAAGAATGAAACTTGTCTACAGGGATTATTTGTTGTTCTACATCTTTAAAGCAAAAGGTCTCCCTATATGTTGGCCAGGGTTCACTAGCTAGTAAAAAGATGAGATACTACCACGTTCTGGAAGGCCTGAGCCATTCTCCTTTGGACATTTGCTCTCTTCAGTTGCAACATAATCAGAAACGCCAACAGCACCGTAATGCAAGTCATTCCAGCTGACCCAAGGATGGCTATAAGTAGCATCTTTCCCCCTCCAAGGTCTGCAGAGGCTGTGCAGGAAACAGAGGTGAAGACACTGAGTTAGTTTAGATGGATGATGGCCTAAGACCATCTGTAGGAAAGACAATGTAATGGGAATATAACTGCTCAGCTTACTATGACTGTGGACTACTCAGTAATTTCTAAACTCAGTAGAAATGAATCTAAGTCATTGGGTTGTTATGAGATCTCTAGGATTTGAAAGTGTGCCTTCAAAGTGGCTATGAGTTGATGTCATTTGTTCAACTTTGCTTCCAAGTAGGAGCCCACATAGATGAACATTATTTAGTAATAAAATAACTAGCTATTTAACATTTAGTAATTTATAGCTCAGTTTCTCTAGAAATGGTTTGATGTTCTGGTGCCAATTGCATAGAGCCCATAAAGATATATTATCTTGGTCTATATTTTTTCCTTGTTTTAAAGAGTGGATGAAAAAACCTGGTGATTGTTGATTACAGAAGTTATGGAAAAAATAAAGAAAAAATAAAGCATTACATTAGGGATTATGGTAAAATAATCCACTTAAGACTGCTAAACTTTTCCTTTAAATCTCAATGAAATTAACTCAGTATGTTTTAATAATCACTACACAGATTATAATCCTACTTTTAAAAAGTGTTCAATACATTTCTATGTATTGATCATAGAAATATCAAGGGTGATGAAGAGGTCTGTTTTGTTGTATCTTAATGTAAAATTTTCACATTGTATTTTTTACATAGCTTGCATTAGAAGCTGTGTGTGTGTGTGTGTGTGTGTGTGTGTTTTTACCAAACTACAATACTTATAGAAATTAAGTACTGATAAAGAGTGTGATCTAAGATCTACAATCTCCATCTATAATGGGGTAGATACGCCATCCCTTGGATATTTTGAAAAATATCCCAGAATCATCAATGAATACATAGCTTCTTTTACTGTATTTTAAAACCACATATGAACCTGACCACAGAATCAAGAACTATAATATTGTCTATGAAAGTAAACCTTAGTCCAAATTAAGAATCTGCACAATTGCCTTTGCCTCTGACATTCTGATTTAATTCCTTCAAATGTATAGGTCACTGAAGAGTGTCATGCAGCACCATTTGCACAGATGTGAAGTCTATCCTCACACTTGACGCTGGGCCCCAGATCACGCAATTATGTTTGACAGACTTCACCCAAGCAGTAAGCATAGTGTGCTTGGCACTCTGGGAGGATCTCAAGCTATCTCAGAAAGCTGCAGTCCAAATAGCTAAGTTCAGATAGCTTGCATTTAGTACTGACAAGCATTTTAGATTTTGATTAGATGAGAAAGTAGAAGAAAACTGAGAATAGCATAGAGTCATTGAAAATCAAAAAAGGATTCATTTCAAGAAAAAAAAATGAAATTCAGTTCTGGGACATTCCACCACCACCACTACCACATGGCACACATACAGTGCACACATGCACACACACACACACAGAGAGAGAGAGAGAGAGAGAGAGAGAGAGAGAGAGAGAGAGAGAGAGATCCACACAGCCTGTTTCCCATAAGCAGGTTCCACATACCTCTTTACAGAATTGAAATTCACATTGTTCACATCTTTCTTAGACTATTGGATGGGATGTGCCTGGGGCCAATTAATTCTCAGGTTTAATAACAAAAAGTGGATCACTAGAGATCTTTCTTTTTATTTTAAGGATTTATATAGCAATGATAAAGCTTAGTAGGACCAATAAATGATAACACTTAGAATACCTATGAAGCAAATATCCTAAGACAGTGAGGCTTCTCCAATGATGTCTGAAAATAGTCTATGGAAATACCAGTCTACTACCAACCTTGGGAGTATGAAAGTGTCCTCAGTTCATGTGAAAAGGTTGGGTTGCTTGATCCTATGTTGTTCTCAGCAAAAATATCCACATGGTATGTAGTTTCTGGCTCTAGGCCCTTGAGCTGGTACTGAGTGATGGTGGCATTCTTGATCTTCACGTCAATGTGCTGGTCTTCATTTTTGTCCTGAACCTTATACCGGATGATGATGGAAGAAATCGAATAGCCATCCATTATTGTCCAAGAAACCATAGCTGTGGAGTCAGTGATATTGAAGATCTTGATGTTCTCTGGTTGAGGAGGGAGAACTAGAAATTTAAAAAAGAATTTATTTAAGATGTATTGCTGCCTCTTAGATGATTGTGGTTTTGAGAGAGGGCTCGGGTCAACTCATTCAACACCATTCACTAATGTGAATAGGAAGAACACTCCCTCACATGCTGACTTGTCCACTGGCAATGGTACTGTGACTCCTGTTATATGAAAGACTGGCCCAGGGTAGAGAATACAAAACATGTCTTGTGTGCTTGTCTCCTTACAGGAAATGAAGGCTTGGTAATTTGTGTTGCTTTACAAACCTGTCTATAATGTTCTTGATGCTGGATGGAATGAAAAGATTAGGAGGACTAACACTCACATGGTACTTAAATATACCATGTACTATTCCATGTTTTAACTCATTTCTTTACTGTAAGTAGTAAGACACAGAGAGATTTGAGTCTCAGTCAAGGTCACACCACAGTTAAGTAGAATAGCAGGATCCAGCCCTGGTAGTCTGGCTCCAGAGTCCGTTGCCTTAACTTTGAGTATCTTTACCCCAAACACATTCACAGATAGCAAGCACGCTAGTGTATGTGTAAGAAAATGTGTTGAGCCCTTACAGATGAGACTTGAGGTGTGAGAAAAGTGAGAGCATTTTCCCTTCAGGGACACAGGCAGAGAGATAAAGACATGTCCAGAGGTTCCCAGGGCAGAATCAGAATCTGAGAGAGTTGCAGTCTCTCAGAAACTCCTCGCAACAGTCATGAGCTGTAGTAGGCTTTTAAGATTGGTCAAACAGTAACTGGCTGACATCATCAGGTGCCGTCAGCACAGAGGAAGTACATGGAGAGGGACAGAGGGAATGCAGTGTTTTCATGCACTCCTGGGCACAACGCACACTCACTAGCTTCTTTCAGAGGAACTGTGCACAAGAGATTCACTTCCGGACATGTTCCCTAGGAAAGTGTTCAAGCCTGTGCTCATGCGATGTGCATAAGAATATACATGACAATGTTTTATGTGGTAGCAAAATAAACAAATAAAAGGTGACAACATAAATGTCAAAAAGAAATTGATAAATGGCATAATAAAGACTCCTGGGTAAAATGGTGGACTGGAAGCTGCCTCTGTGTGATGTGATAATGTAAAGACTCAGGATAAAAGAGAAGAGGTATTTCAAGTTTGATTGCTTTTTTAAAAAAAATTAACTTTTGTATGTTTTTCTGATTCTGTTTATATAGTTTTTATTATTAAGCAAACTGTCTTTTCACTTTCCTTTTTACCCTTTGTGCTCCCTCCTTCACTCTACGTTTAGTGATGTTTAACTATCTGATTCCTAAGAGCGTTTATGTTTTCATTATTGTTTCCATTCTTACTTTTGTCTAACTTGGTTTATGAAGTTTTCATTATTGGGAAGTTTTTCAATTAAGAGTATTTGTGTGTGTGTGTGTGTGTGTGTGTGTGTACACAAGACTGTGTGTGTAGGTGTATATAAAGGCCAGAGGTTGACATCTGATGTCTTCCTCAATCACCCTATACCTTAATTTTTGAGATGGAGTCACGCATCAGTGAAGTCAAGAAGTCAAGGGATCCCTGTCTCTCTGCCATTGTTGGAATTATAAATGTAACCCACCATACACAGCTTTTACTGGAAGCTGGATCTCTGAACTCACATTTTCACAAAAGCACCTATTAAATGTACCATCTCTTACTCCCCCCAAAAATGTATATATCTTGCTCTTTCTGCGTTTCCTTCATAACAGCCTTTTCTGTTCTTCTGTGTCCTTCATTTACTTAACTCTACTTCTCTACTTTTCCTTTTCACTGGCCCCTCCCTTTATATATCACTCACTTGCCATCTCTACATTTACACTAATTAATTTTTACTATGTAACACATTCCTAGCGATTTTTTTAAATTTTCTGTCCTATGGTAACTGTCTATGAGATGGTAAGTGACTAGCCTTTAGTTGACCTGAGGTGCACATATATACCCAGCAGTTCAGCACTGCTGCTGTTATAAGCATCTGGCTTTCTCTTTTCTTAGGATTACTGCTTACTGGAAGAATCCCAAGTAAAACTAGAAGAGGCATCCCAACCAATAGACAAGTAGGATGTAACAGGAAAGCACAAGAAACCTGAAAGAGAAATTATATAATTATTATGTAATTAATAGTCTTCCAGCAAAGAAAAGCCCAAGACCAGACACACTCAACTCTGAATTCTACCAACATTCACAAGGAGCTGACTCAATTGCTACTCAAATTGTTTAATAAAATATAAAAGGAAAGAACATAACAAACTCCTTCTACAAAGTTGATATTATCATAATATCTAAAATAGGTAACACACACACAAACTATAGACAAATTTCTCTGATGAATTTAGATGCAAAAGAAACCACAATGAAATACCCTCAAGCTGACTCCAAGAACATATTAGTAAGATGCACTATGACAAGGTAGTTTCATTCTAGGGATACAAGGATTGCTCAAAATATATTAGTAAGTGTAAAACAGTACACAAATAGACTTAAGAACAGAAATCGCATGATCATCTCAAAAAAGACATCTGACCCCTTCTTAATCAAAGCCCTAAAAGAGTGGGAAAATAAGGGACACATCTTAACATAACTATACACAATGAACCCATAAGCAACATTATATTAAGTGGGCAAATGCTGAATTTTTTTCCTCTAAAATTAGTAATAAAGCAAGCATATTCACTCACTGCACTCTTAAGTACTTTAAGTCTTAGTAGGATAAGAATAGAAATATAAATAGGAATGTCAAATCAAATTATCTCCATTTGTAGTTACCACAGTCTTCTACTTAAAGATTCCAAATAGAAACAGATCTGGTAAACTTTCAAGCAAGTAGCAAGATACAAGATAAACATACAATAATAAGCAAGTTGAGGACTGGGAATGTAGCTCGTTTAGTAGAAAGCCCACCTAGAATGAAGCCCTGTGTTCCATCCCAAGCAGAACATACACTGGGTGTGATGGTGCATGCCTGTATTCCAGAACTCAGCTCAGGAGGTGGAGGCAGAGGATCAGAAGTACAAAGTCATCTTCAGCTTTATAGCAAGCTCAAGGCCAGCCTGAAATATGTGAAACTGTCTCAAGATAACAACAAAACTCTTCATTTCCCATTTACTAATAATAGTGAACTCACCATGAACAAAAATTCCTATGAATGGTAGCTTCAAATAAATAGTTTAGGAATAAACCAAGAGGTGAAATACCTCTACAAGGAAAACTTTAAGATACCAAAGGAAGAAGTTGAAGTCACCACAAAATCCAAAGACCTTCTATGCTCATAGATTGGCACTGTGAAAACTGCTATATTGTCAAAGCAGTCTACAGACAAAACACAATTCTTATTTTTTAAAAGTCTAATAACATTGATCATAGAACTAAAGAAAAAATCCATAGCACAAAAGACTGCAAAGAGCCAGAGCACCATAGTAACAGAATTAGCAGGCCACTGGCAACAAAAACAGTCAGATGGATTAATTAACTATAACAGAGAACTCAGAAATAAGCCCCCATAACTACATCCACCTAATTTTAACAAAGTTATAAAACACACACTGGAGAAAAGACAGCCTCTTCAGAAAATGGTGCTAAGAACACAAGATAACCACATGTAGAAATAGGAAGCTAGCTAGATCCCTGCCTGACCCTGTGCAAAAATCAGTTCTAAATGGATTAAGGACCATGTGAAGCCTGAAACTCTCAACCTGCTTGAAAAATAGGGAAATGCTTCAAGGTATAGACACAGGCAAGGGAATTCTTAAAAGGACACTGATAGCATAGAAAACCAATCTAAAAATTGACACACACACACAAAGATTGCATGAAATTTAAAAGCTTCTGCACAGTGAAGGAAACAATCACCAGGATGAAGACACAGCTAAAGAAATGGGAGAAAATCTTTGCTTAGTTACACATCTGACACATCTGACAGTTGATTGATGTCCACATCTGTAAAGAATTTAAAACATTAAGCATTAAAAGCCTTTGAATACCTAATCAGGAAGAAGGTAATAAACCTGATCAGGAAACCTTAAATACCAAGTCAGTAAGGAGGTGCATGAAATAAGCAGACACTTCTCAAAAGAATAAATTCAAATGGCCAGTGAAGTTTTGAAAATGTGTTCAGCATTTCTAGCCATCAGAGAAATGAAGATAAAAGCTGTGTTGATAAAAGCCGTGTGGGGTACCTCACCCCAGTTACCAGAATGACTGCCATCAAGAAAACAAATGGCAAGTTCTGTGGGGATGTGGAGAAAGTGATTCTTACCCACTGGGAGCTGGAGCACAAATCTGTGCAACTATGGAAATCAGGATAGTGGTTGCAAAACAGAATCTCAGCTAGAACTGTCATCTAAGCTGGGTGTTGTGATTCAGTCCCATAATTCCATCACTTGGGAGGCTGGGTACAAGAGGATCATCATTGGTTTTAGGACAAACTGGGCTAAGGAGTGGTTTCAAGACAGTTTGAGGTCCAGAGTAGGCCTTCACCATACACAAAAGCAAAAAGAAAAAGAATAGAAAAATAACTACCATGTAATACAGCTGTGTCAGTCCTCACGAGGCATAAATCTGCACACTACGTTTATGGCTGTGTTACTCACAATAGCCTAGATCCATCAGCAGATGAATGGTTAAAGAAAATGAAGTAGTTAGCTGTGAAGAAGGATAAAATTCAATTTTGGGAAGGCGAATGAGTCAGATATGATCAGACTGACAAATACTTCCTGTTTTCTCTCACATATAGTATCTAGGTTTACACATTAACATACATGTAGGCATGCATATATGACATGAAATGAGAAAGGTAGCAACATGGGAAGGAAGGAAGCTAGCAAGGGTAGATGTGGAGGAGGGGCAGAGTCCTGGAGTGACAGGAACAAATACAAGCAAGGTACAATGATATATATGCATCCAGATGTCATGATAAAATCCACTATTTTTGTGGGATATCTAAAATAATCTATATGGGAGTGGAGAGATGGCTTAATAGTTAAGAGCTGGTTACTTCTCTGGAAGGTCTGCATTTAATTCCCAGTATCCACATGACGTCTAACAACTGTGGTAGCTCCAGTCCAAATCCAGTGCCCTCTTTGGCCTCCATGGGCACTGCATACATGTGGTGGACAGGCATAAATGTAGGCAAAATGCCCAAACATATAAAATAAAAATAAATAAAATCACAAAAAATTTTTAAACAAAAATAAATATGACATATTAGAATTTTATACAAAAGTTTAAAATGCATGTCATATATAAATAAATTAAAGATATAAATCATACTTATTCAGAAAAGGATGAATATATATACACATATATATGCATATGTGTATATATATGTGTATATATATGTATATATATATATATATATATATATATATATATATAGAGAGAGAGAGAGAGAGAGAGAATGAGTGAGTGAGAGAAATCTGACTCCATATTTCTATACTAAAATGAATGGAAAGACTCATAATAAACACAATTTTGTCTAGAGACAGAAGAAAAGAAACAGAATGTGGATAACAGTCATGGACAATTTTAATGTGTGTGTGTGTGTGTGTGTGTGTGTGTATGTTGTTGTTAAAAGCAGATATAACAAAGTATAATACTTGTTCATTCTTAGAGTTATGTTGGTCCTTACATTATTCTGTAGCTTAACTCTCACACAATTAAGTATATATATGTATATGTGTATATGTATATACACAAATATACAGATACAAAGGTGTGTGTATGTGTGTGTATGTGTATATATGTGTATGCAAAATGAATGATTTTTGGATTTTGTTTTGTTTTGTTTTCAACTTGGCATAAGCTAGATTTACCTGAGAAGAAGGAACCACAGTTCAGGAAATGCTGGGCTACAGGCAAGTCTGTGGAGCAGTTTCTTAATTAGTGTTGACTTGGGAAGGCCCATCCTATTGTGGGTGGGGTCACACCTGCGCATTTGAGGTGTGTAAGAAAGCAGGCTGCAAACCAATAAGTACCGCTATTCCTTGGCCTCTGCTTCAGTTCCTGCCTTGAATTCCTGCCTTGGCTTTGCTCAGTGGACTATAACATGGGTTGTGTCAGCCAAATAAACCCTTTCCTCCCTAGTTGCTTTTGGTCACGGTGTTTTAGCACCACAATAGAAACTCTAACTGTGACAACAGTGAGATCCCCAAACACTGGCATAACAGTTTAGATTCCCATGAGTCACTGGTACAAGAAAGAATTCCTGAGGGACTCCTACATGTACTGAGCAGAGAGAAGCAGCTGCAGCAGACAGCCTCGACTTTGGGGTTGGTGAGGACCATATGGCAGGTAGTGTGTCCAAAAAGGTATCTCTAGATCGTCATTCCATGGCTTCAGATTGCAAAGACATAGTCCTCATTCAGTGAGGCAACTTAGACTCACTGACCAAGACAGGGGAGTTTCAGTATGACAGTGAACCCTGACGTTTCAACTAACCAATCTAAATCTAGAAAAGCTTAGACTACAGAACATTTTTAAAGAAAAGAGGTTCTTACTGCTCTCATAAATAGTAACTCTGAACATGAAAATTTTCCAAAGCAGATTTTTTTTTTGTTTATAAGATTGGGGAAGACTCATCCATCATCAACCAGCACCCATTGTAGATATATAATAACAATAATCCTTAAAAACTATCCCATAACAGTTTAAGCCCTAACAAACTTTATTATTCCTACTGATAGCCTTGTTATTAATAAATGAGTCCATAGCAAGAATGGACAAATTGTAGCATGGTCTTGCCAAAGCCCAGTGGGCCCTTCCTGTATAATACTATAGGACGTTAAGATGATTATGTGGACACTAATTAGCCTCCAGTCACATAATGAAATGTCCTTATGACATCCAAGGACTTGAATGGAAGTTGTGGGCAAATGTGGGTGAGGTCGGGGCAGCATGAGTTACTTACTGTCACTAAGAGTCCAGGCCCTGAGTTCTTCACTCCACTCCCCCTGGGCCTTGGTGTTGACTCTAGCTCGGACAGTGTACTGCTCCCTGGGGAGTAAGTTGTTCAGTAGCACTGAGGTCAGGTTCCCAGGCACTTTGATGTTCTGCTGGTCACTTTTTGTTTGCAGGGACCTCCTCTCAACTTCCACATAAAATTCATCTTCTGAGCTTGCAAATATCGGTTGCCAAGTCAAATTTAGAGCTGTCTGGCTTTTTGGCAGGAGACTGAGACCTCTTGGAGGAGGGAGTCCTAGGAATGACCAGAAGAGGGTTATTGTCATATTGGACAGAAGTAACAACAGCTCCAGGCGGCAGCTGCACAGAATGATCTTGGCTTTTAGAATAATATAAAACACTCACAAGCTAAAACAACAAAAACAACAAACAAAAAAACAAAAACCATAAGCAAACACCCATGATACTTCCCCTGATACGTCCCCTCATAACAAAATAGTAAATCTTCAAAGTAATTTTTATGTATACCCTGGGGAGTTTTAATACAGAAATATAACCTCCTTGAGGCAACATGAGTAAATTTTCAAGAGCCTTTAAAAATGTCTATATTCTTTTGCCTTAACACCTGACTACAAAGGATTTATGCTGAGAAAAGAAATATTCCAAAGGAAGATGAAAATATCTGTGGATGGAGACATTCCTTACGGCACCATTTACAGTCGTAAATGACTAGAGGAGGGCAAGTCATCATTCTCCAGTGAAGTTATAGAGCCGTCCCAAGGATTATCATAACAAACAAGAAGATCAGGGGCTCAACAAACATGTCCGTAGTATTATGGGTAAAAACTCTAATGGAAACTTCCTAAAAGTCAAGCCTACAATCGGAAAAGGAAAGCAGAGGCATTGATGGAAAGGAACACAGTGGGTTTTGTTTCAACACCATTTTAAGAAAGACGCTTTCAAGCTTTAAATGTCAGCAAGGAGAGTTTCAGATATCACAGCTGCTACGGTAAGGGGCCAGGCCTACCTCCATTCGGGCCACATTGCAGTATCCGCTAGAAACACCTGTTTGTTGTCTGGTCACAGTTACTCAGGCACCTGAAGTGCCAGAGAAATTGCCAAAAGAAATAATATGGGTTTTTTAAATTAGAGAGACAGGAGCATCTCACTCCTACTTTGCAATCTGGGCAAATTTATAACCTAAGTTCACCTGTAAAATGGCACAACCAGACTCATCTTCCAGACACAGAAGAACAAATGAGATAATGGGTTGAGAGGTCTTGGGAAGTCTTAGGAACTCTGCCAATATTTGTTCCCTTTCTCCTTTCCTTTCCCAGACCATGTCAACGAACAAAGGAAGAATATGTCTATTTTATTAATTGCAATTAATGACAGTCATTGATTTATAAGTTCCAGATAGAAAGTCCTTTCAAAGCATGGAAAAACAGCCTTCCTTCCTGATCTCAGGATGGTGGCATTATCGCCACTAGAGGCGAAACTGATTTGCAGAATGTGAGAACATTTCATATCATGACAGTGCTTTACAAATGGTGGTCATAGTCCACAAACAGACAGTGCACGTGTGGTATAAGAATCTTACATGCAATGGGGTCTAATAGAACCCATATTTAAAGAAAACCAAACAAACCTCTAGCACTTTAGAGTATGACATTTAAAAAAAGAATTTAAAAAACACTTTAAATTCTTAGCTGAAGGGAAAAGGGGTCTTACAGGTCTAACCACCGCTAATTATAAACCAATGAGGAGGAGCAGTTGGGCAAACATTTGCTTGGCATTATGTTAAAAGTCTCCTTGGCTCTATCGCTATAATCTAGGAAAATGCAGTGACCTGAGGTCTATCCCTTTTGCCAGCCTCTAGAGTTTGAATCCAGCATAAGCCACCCATGGTAGATATGCAGACAGCTTATAAAGAGAACACAGGTGAATATCAGAAAACACTTGTAAAATTCCTCATTCTTTGTTCTGGGTAGCTAGAGGAACTTCAAATGCAGCCATCTTTAGCCTCCCTTTCGGGACATTAAAATGGAAACTTAAGGGTTCTTTGGAAAGTTAATTGGATCATGTTTTGCTGGGGTAAACACATGAAAGGAACATTTTGTTAAAGTGATCACAGATGTGAAAGGCGAAGGCAGACTTGTGTTTCATTGAAGCAGACACAGGAAAAAAGATGGTCTGCTAAGGCAAGCACATGAAAGAACACATAATGAAGGATTCTTTGCTAACAACAGACATGTGTTGGTCCACCTTGTATTGCATAGTTGAGCTGCGTTTGTCAGAACTCCATAGAGAGAAAAAGCACCGAAAAAGTTCTGGTGGTATGCTGCAGTTTCTTGCCACTTCCGAGGGCTGATGGGATGCATGTGCTGAGGCAAGAACCATGCTGAGGCAAGGCACATGGAGGACACGTGATGTTTGGAAGATATAAATAGGACTCCGAAAGCCAGGTGTGGTGGCCCATGCCTTTAATCCCAGCACCTGGGAGGTACCAGTCAGGACATTTCTGAGTTCAAGGCCAGCCTGGACTACAGTCTGGCCAATACAGATGCAGATGCTTGCAGCCAATGATCCAACTGAGCACTGAGACCCCAATGGAAGAGTTAAGGGAGGGACTGAAGGAGCTGAAGGGTTTTGCAACCCCATAGGAAGAACAACAATATCAACCAACCAGACACCCCCCCCCAAGAGCTCCCAAGGACTAAACCACTAACCAAAGAGTACACCTGGAGGGACCCATGGCTCCAGCTGCATATGTAACAGAGGATGGCCTTATCCAGCATCAATGGGAGGGGAGGCCCTGGGTCCTGTGAAGGCTTGATGCCCCAGCAATAGGGGAATGCTAGGGCTGTGAGCCAGGAGTGGGTGGGTGCATGGGTGGGGTAGCACTCTCATGGAAGCAGCTGGGAGGGAGCATGGCAATAGGGGGTTGGTGGAGGTGAAACTGTGAAGAAGGATTGTGACGCGCCGCCTCGCCGATAAGGAGAACACGCCACACTTCAGGATTCTTCTGACAGCAGTTTACTTGTTACAGCTCTTTTAGATGGTGTTACAGCTCTCTTAGATGGTAGTGTTACAGCTCTCTTGGATGGTAGTGGCGAAGGACCCAGAGCCCCAGAGCCCACGGCTTATATAGAGTCCTGGGAGGACTTACTGCATGCTCATTGGCTCCTTAAGTGATGCCTAATTAGCATACTAGTTTTTCATTGGCTCTTGGAGTGAGGCTTAATTAGCATATTAGTTTTTGCTCCTTGCTCATGGCACACTCGGCTTGGCTCTGACTGAAGCCAGAGCGCGGGAAGCCGGCGCGCCCTGCGCAGGCGCACTTCCATTCATGGCTCTGTCAGAGCCGAGAAGCAGGGAGCCGGCGCGCCTTGCTCGGGCGCACTTTACTTCACAGCTCCCTCACAGTGCCGAGAGGCAGGGAGCCAGCACGCCTTGTTCGGGCGCATTTTACCTCATGGCTCCCTCACGGAGCCGCGCCATTGAATGCCGCTTCCTGACGGAGCCGCGCCATTGACAAATGGCGAATGCGGCTCCCAACAAAGGATGACATTTGAAATGTAAATAAATAAATAAATAAATAGGACTCCATGAAGTGATGGAGAGAGAGCTTGGCTAGCTGGTACAGCTAGCTGTGCAACACATGTGGGTCTGATCTTCACTTCCCTGAGAGAGGCATAACCAAGACTTCTGACGTTCCCTTAATCCCTACTGCTGACTCAAGCTGAAGTTGAGGCCTGGCTGTCTCTACTGTCACCGCTGTTGCTAATCTGGCTCTACTGGACTGCTGGTGTATCCGTGAGGTGTTTTCAAGTGGATCAAGAGCTGCTACCTGCTCACCTCTGAGCTGAACTGCTGATTTCCAGACAGCACAGACAGGAATTGCTCCAAAGAACCTTTTTAAATAGGTTCACTTCCCCAATATCCTTTCTTTTCCACTACCTCTGGTGGGTGGTGGGCTACAAAGGAGGTTAAAGTTTTTAAGAACCATCATTAAAATTAAGGTTTGAAAAAATTAAAATCACAGGGTATAGTGACCCTTCACCCAGCTTTGGCTTTTCTCTTCTCTGCAAATAAGCTCAGAATATGTTCTCTTCCCACCTTTCCTGGCCTGTGTGGCCTTCCCACCTCAATGAAAACATAAACAGTACAAGTGCCAGATGAATTAAAAAAGCAAGCATCAGCAAAATTCAATTGGTGGGAAAGGAGGACTTCAAGAATTCCCTTTCCACCGACCCCTGGAGGACTTTGAAATATTCCAAGAGACCTCTAACTGCATCCTGGCTGGAATGTATTCTGAGGACTGATGGTGGTGCTTCTGGTCTGTGGAGTGTTTTATGTTCTGGCCATGAATAATTTCCATGTGAGTCAGACTGTGACCTTCCTCTTTTGATCCAATACTGACCTATGCGAGAATTAACTGCCACTTGCCTGTGAGTGCAGGCTAATGACATAGCAGGTACCCCTTGCTCTCAAATGATAGAAACTTTTATTATCTCTGTGGAGTTTATGCTATTTTTTTTTATTGTGATGGGTTGCCATTTCTTACTGTCACCCTAGAAGCGATTAGAAAGTTTACAGAGAAATGGTGGTCAGAGTCTGCATGAAGTGTAGACAGTGGAGAGGTATGATGAAAGTGTGAAATGGCAGGAATCCTGGGACTGTACAAACAAAGCAGGGTATACAGAGCAGGCGAGAGAGGGTGAGAGCTGTACTTGCAAGGACTACAAACTCCATCATTAGAAAGCCCCAAGAGAGCCGTTAAGGTAAAGCATCTAGGGACCAAACAACCAAAACTCAAGAGCTGTAACTTAGCTGCTAGGCATTGGTACTCTAAGCCCTGGGCAATGAACTTCTCTCCCTTAAGGGCCTAGAGCAATAAGAGCTTTGGGATTTAGAGGTAAAGGCTTCTGTGTTTGGAAGCTACTGTTGTGTGGATACAAAGTGTCGCCAGAAGAGCTCATGTACTGCAGACTTGGCTCTTAGAGGGAGGTTCATCTTTTAGATGTTCTAGAAAAATGAGGAAGTAAAACCTAACTAGATGATTAACTTATTGGATATGGGTACTTAGGGATTGTTTTGGTACCTGGCCCTTTGCTCTACCCAGCTCTTCATGTCTACCGTAAGGGGAAGAAGATCCCTTTGCTACAGGCTCTCTCCAACAGTATGTTCTGCCCACATAGACAAAGCTGAGTGAGCATAGATCAAACCATCTGAAATCATGAGTCAAAACACACCTTTCCTCCCTAAGTTGTTGTCCTGGGAATTAGTCCAAGTGACCAGGATGCCTAAACAGTTATGACTTGTTATATAACACAGGGAACACACAAGAACTTGCAACTATAAAACACTCATCAAAAGATAGTAACAGGGTGACTAAACACACCAAATAACTCAAAGGACAAGAGGAGAATGTTATAATGGTCACTCTACTGTCTCAAAGGAAGGCATGGAGTGACAGAGAGATGGAAGCCAGGCCAGCATCGAGGAGTCTGCACAAATTGAGAGCTCCTCCATTCACACAGTGCAAGGCCTCTAAATATCACCAATAAGTCAAGAAATGTTCTATGAGGCATGACTCGCACATGTAAATCAGTACTCCAGAGGCTGAAGCATAAGAATATGACAGATAGAGGCCAGTGTGAGCTATATTGTGAATTCTGGTCCAGCCTGGACTGTAGAGTGAAGCTCTATCTAAAATAGATAGATAGATAGATAGATAGATAGATAGATAGATAGATAGATAGATATTTAAAAAGCAACAAAAGTCAGATGCAGATATTTATATCCAACCAATGGACAGAAGCTTCTGAGCCCTGTGGTTGAATTAGGGAAAAGCTGGAAGAAGCTGAGGAGGAGGGCAACCCTATAGGAAAACCAGCAGTCTCAAATAAACTGGACCCCTGAAATCTCTCAAACACTGGACCACCAACCAGGCAGCATACACCAGCTGATATGAGGCCCCCAACACATATACAGTAGAGGACTGCCCGGTCTGGGTTAAGTCAGAGAAGATGCACCTAACCCTCAAGAGGGGTGTGCCTGAGGGATGGAGACAGGGGAGCGGGGAGGAGGTATGGGATGTGGAACAGTAAGAGGGTGGGCCGGGAGGGAAATAAAATTTGGAGTTTAAAATAAATGAAATTTTTAAAAAGCAATAACAACAACAAATAAAAATTAAAAAGTGAAAAATAAACTCACAAAACCACAAAAAACCAAAATAATAGGAAAGGAAAAAAAGAAGAAAGGAAGGATAGAAAGAAAGAAACAAAGAGAAAGATGCTTCTCTATATATTATCCAAACCATGTGGACCAAGGCCAGGAGCAGCATTAATCGTCTCTGGGGAATTTATTAGAAACCATAATTGTTGACCTATAGCCTTGAACTTATTGGATCAAAGTTTAGGGTAGATGGGGCTGGAGAGATGGCTCAGGGGTTAAGAGCACTGGCTTCTCTTCTAAAGCACCCGGCTTGATCTCCAGACCCATATGATGGTTCACAATGGACTATAATTCAAGTCCCAGGGGATCTGATACCCTCTCTGACTTCCCCAGACACTGCATGAATGTATTGCACAGACATATATACACACAGCAGGTAGAAGGAATAACATACACACAAAATAATAAAACAAAATTTTTAAAAATTCTGGGAATAAGGTCCAACAATTTGTTTTAATAAACTCTTCTGGTGGTTCTGATGGATCTTCATGTTCAAACCACTGACTTAGCAACATGAAGGTAAACCCTGTAAGAAATAGCTTTACATAGAAACAGTTGCTGATAGGAAGCAGGGCTGGGGGAGGAGGAGGGGGGGAGCCGAGGAGGACTGTTCTTCAGACAAAAGCCTTTCCTTCTATTTGATGTTTGAACTATGGGCACAAATTACTTTGAAAAATAGAAATTATTTTTTTAAAAATAAATAAACTTGAATTTCTGAAGCATATTTGTGGCAGACGCCTGGAGTGGCCCCATGGGATGGAAACAGGAAGCTGGGGGTGATACACAGAAGTCAAGGCTCAACACACTGGCTGCTAAGTCAATCTCAGGGATGTCCTTGCCTTCCTGAAGGCTCATCTGCTTCCTCCTCTGTCCTCCTGAATGGCCACAGTCCCCCTCCCCCAGGGAGACAGACCAGCAGTCCAGCCCAAATAAAGGAACTGTTTGGCTTGAAATATCGAGTCTTCCTGTCACTTTCCCACCCATTCCACAGCAAAGTCCTTCCACCCCCATCCCCACCCACCCACTCACCCAACACCACCCTTCCTGGTCTTCCTTCCTCTTTCCCCTTCCTCCCCCTCCCACCCAGCTCAGGAATAAATGTCGGTTGGCTTCAACTGACCGATAGACGCTGTAGTGAATCGTCTCACAGGTCCAGGATGCCCTTCCCCACCCTCTCCAGGACGGGCCAGCTGCACACACAGCTCATAGTCAGTCCGAGGCTCCAAGTAGTTGAGCGTGACAATCTCATTCATCACTGGGAAGAGAGAAAGTCCAGAAAGCTTCAGGTTACAACCTGTTATGTTTTGTAAACCAGAGTGGCTGCTTTTGCAGGGCGAACTAAATTAGGTTTTTAAAAAGCAGTGTCTCAGTGAAATAAAGAGGTAATTCCATCTTCAAGGACATACAGTTTCCAATGTAAGAGGAATTAGGGCTTGGAACAAGTATTTCCAGGTTTGGGGTACATATATACATATACATATATACATATACATATACATATACATATACATATACATATACATATACATATATATTGGCAAGTATATTTTTAGGTTTTGGTTTTGGTATACACTTTAGCATGTATATTTTAGGTTTTGATATACACAGTAACGTGTATACTTTTAGGTTTTGGTATACACAGTAACGTGTATACTTTTAGGTTTTGGTATACACATTAGCATGTATATTTTTAGATTTTGGTATATACATTAGCATCTTTATTTCTATGTTTTTTAGCGTCTATAGTTTTAGGTTTTGATATATACTTTAGCATGTATATTTTAGGTTTTGGTATACACATTAGCATTATATGTTTAGGCCATGTATACATTTCTGCTCTAGTGTTTGTACATTTTCATTTGCAAAATTAATCCCAACAGATTTACCACATAGGATGCCATACTTGGGTGGCTCAATTAACATAATATAAAATAATATTATTTTCACTGTTTTCAAGGACATAAACTGATTGCGATCAAACTGTCTAGAGAAAAAAGGCCCAGTGGTTTTTGTTTAACACTACCAGACAATGGATTCATTCAGACTCCTACAGTGAGGAGCTCTAGAGTCCCTTAAAAACACAGGCATGTGCTTTTCTCTCAGCCATTTGTTCTGTTGGTCTCTTTAGCCCTGTCTTTATAACTATGGATATTGCAAAGTTCAGCTTTTGACTTACCTTATGATAAGTTGCTAATTGGTTTTTTAAAAAGTGAACTATGTTTAACAATTATTAGAAGATTATTTTTCATTATTAAAGCCATATTACAAAAAAAAAGCCCCAGCTATTCATGTTAAAATGAAAAAAACACAAATCAACCTTAGATCCTTGAGATACTAAATCTGCGTTGTATCTACAATGGAATGTGAAGAGTTCAGTAATAAATAATGTCACTTGATTCTGGGTGTCAAGTTCAGCTGCGTTATGAAGTCAGGCCCCTGTTTTTCTTATATTGTTTTTAGATCTCTTTGGTTTTTTGTGTATGGGGGTGTGTTTTACCTGCATATGTAAGTATACTATGTGGGTGCCTGGTGCATGTGGAGGTCAGAAGAGTTAGTCAGATCCCCTTTGGACAGATCTGAGCCACCACAGGGATGCTGGAGAGTGAACCCAGCTCTGGTGCATGAGCAAAGACCCCTTTTTCTTATTTTTTTTTATAATGTTCACACATGTCTTCATACAGTAGAACAAAAAAGTTTAAGGGAAATAATTCAGGGAAATTAGGCATAATTTGATGAAATTGGGAGTGGCAGAATCCACATGGCCCTCTAGCAGGGCAACGATGGGACAGTCTGCAAGATGGCCCAGTTAAAAGAGCATGGGTAGTTGACAGTGCTATGTTTTTAACATACCTTTTAAAAATTATAGTTTTACATTATCACACAGCCAATAAATCCAATATATGTTTTAAGACACATTTACCTTTTTCATGAAATTCATAATCTTTTGTTTTAGTTTACAGTATTTTCCCCCAGCAGCAGGGAAGGGCGGGCAGCCCTCATTACAACACCCTTCTTTTCCCTACCCTAAGTGCGACCCTGTCTCCACAGATTAAATTTTTCCAGAGTCAACTTTTTATATAAAACCCTCTGCATTAATTGTCTAGCACAAGAAACCTACCTTTGTGCTATATACTGCAAGAAACCTTTGACAGTGTCTTCAGGATGAGACAAGGTAAGAAATGAAAGGCGGGGTAAGGTGCCTCTAACACAGAAGAAATAATTGTTCTCAAGATTTAGGCAGATTAAGTACCTCTGCCTTTCCATCATGGCCCATGGTATAATCATACTTTCCACCATGGCCAGGCATGGCAGAGTTTTAAAGTCATGACTGGCAGTTCAGAAGCCTGAGACAAAATGCTGATATACATGGCTACGCCTGAGTACCAGAGTGCTCAGTGGTATTAAGCAAGTCATTCCTAGAACTTTCATGGCTTCTGCTTGTGGTAAAATATTCTTGTTTTTCTATTAGCTGATATGGGTAGGGAATTTTGATGTATAGAGGACATCTTTTTTCTGGTACTAGACCTCCAGTTGGTACCGTTTGTGTCCAAATCTTACCTTGAATATGTTTCCAGGCCTGATTGACAGGTTTATAGAGAAGCTTCTTGGATTTGATCGGTCCATCCCCAAAGTAAGGCTCAGAGCTGATATTGATGATAGCAAAGTTGTGTCCAGTGTCAATCACATTTGGGGCACGCAGGGGCTTTGGAAGAACTAAATACAATTTTAGCAGTCAGAATCATTCTTGAGCATTAGGGGTTTGCTATTGTTTAATCTCATAGTTAAGTCTCCGAGAGTTCTGATTCAATCCTGTCTTCCCACCACAATCTCTGCCTTTTTAAAAAATGATCCCTTTTGGTGGGTGCTGATTACATGAAGGCTTAAAATCTAAAATTTGTACCATGTCACAGCTGGCCCCATCATTGCTTTTTCTTATTGCCTTTGGGGTTTTTGATTTTTGTTTTTTTGTTTTTTTAAGAAAATGCCCTTGCTTTAAGTGCAAGAAACCTACCTTTGACAGAAATGTTGAAAGGCTTTTCCACCATCCCAGCCACTGTGTTCACACTGCAGACCCAAACTCCTGAGTCAGGAGGTAAGACTCGGTTGACAGTGAATATGGCCACTGAGAAACGATCTGTATGGTTGAAGTCATTTGGCTAGAACAGTCAGTCAAACACACCAAAAGTTAGAATTTCTTGGGGTACTTACACACAAAGGCTCATAACACATACTCCAGCTCATTGTTTAGGAGGAAGTTTTCTAGGAGAGTCTGAGGAGCTAAGTACAATGCTAATATAATCACTGGCTTATTTCCAAAGCTATTGTAGCAGCCCTGAAAGTTTGTATTGGACTGGTGCCCTCCCAGATCCTGCTGTTGTATTTGTATTTGAAAGTGTTGAATAAACACTTACCAGTAAGGAGTTTAATTCTTTTAAAACTGCCCTCGGTAGCAATTTTTTCCTTTTTAGATATGGTAGGATGGAAAGACAAAGTAGCTTCCTGTATATTTGAGGGGCTGTTAGGAATGGTGCAAAGTGAAAAGACATGTAGATCTAAAGACTCTATTCCTTTTGTCCACTTCCTCAGACACTTATCCTCACCCATCCATGTTTGTGTAAACATGAGGCAGGCAATGCTAAAAAGTTACAGGTAGAAGACCAAGATGACCGCTGAATTAGAAGTTCCAGCAATGTTCTCTTCACAGAGCAATAAACCCAAAGACCTATATTCACTTGCCAAAATGCTTTCATGAGAGCTGAGGGAATCAGGTGAGAGAAACCAGTGCTGACTTGTAACATGAAAATAAGAAAAGGTATACTGTAGAAGGAAGAAAGGCAACTTACTTGGAGTTCCTCAAACTCCAAGCAGTATAGTGTGAAAAGAGATGCCTCCCTTTTGTTGGGGGATGGGGAGATTAACTCCAGGTCTTAGACCTAATCTAGTATCAGGCTTGTCATGGTGAAACCCAGTGTCAGGCAGAGCCTCATAACCTTGCCCCACTCCACAAGTACGGACTCTGTAAGCTAAACTGTTGGGCCTTTATTGGCTAAGAACTGCCTCCATCATGAGACCTTTGGGCCATAGCAAGGAGCAGGATTCCATCAACCAAGGAGCAAAGAAAGAAGCTGAGCATGGGACCTTGCCTTGGAGCTCAGTGTCAAACAGTGAGACAAAGCATTAGATGGATCCCGAACACCTACATCATAAGACCAGTGCTCAAGAAAAGAGCCTCCAGATACAGAATATCTAAAACTAAATACAAGGAGGAGGAACTGGAATAACCAAACAAGGACAAAAATAAATTAGTAAGAGACTAAATTGGGAATTTCAATACATGTAACACTCTGAAAAGGCCAAATCTATGGGTTATAGGCGTAGAACAAGAATTTCATTCTAAAGGCATAGAATACATAAAACATATATAGCCATATATATAAAACATTATAACAGAAAAAATTCCCAGAGCTAGAAAAAAAAAACATGCCAATCCAGATACAGGAGTCATTTAGGCACCACAGAGACAGATCATAAAAGAATCTCCTTGTCTAATTATAATTAGGAACACTAAATACACAGGACAAAGATTATTGAAAACAAGAGAGAAACATCATGTCCCATATAAAAATGGGTCTGTTGGGATAACAGCAGATAGTCAACTGAAACTTTAAAAGCACAGAGAACTTGAAGTATTTCAAGTCCCAAAAGATAATAATACCAACCTAGAAAACTACACTCAGCAAAGTTATCTGTCCTCAAAGCAAATTTAAAACATATGACAATGAGAAATAGACTAAAGGAATTTATGACCACTAAGCCAGCTTTACAGAAAATACTTGAATGAGTCCTGAATACTCAGGGATACTGTAAAGAAAACAAACCTACCCAGGTAGCCATGGGGAAGACTTTAATCCACATTAGAATAATAGTTAATGAAGAGAGAAGAAAAAACAGCAAACATTACAAATTCAATGAAATGTCATGAATCAATACACATCTTTCAATATTAACTCTGAATATTAATGATCTCATTCCAAAGGCACAGAGAAGTAGATACTATAAAAAAGAAAGCAGGACCCACTTCTTTCTTGCCTACAAGAAATCCACCTTACAACAAAAGACAGACACTACCTTAATGTTATACCTTAAAGTGCTGGAAAAAACAAACCAGACCTTAAGTCAGTAGGTGATAAGAAATCATTAAGATCAGAGGAGAAATTAATGAATAGAAACTAAGAACAACAACAGCAAAATACAGAGAATGAAAAACACAAGAATTGGCTCTCTAGAATATAAACAAAATAGAGCATCAAATTAATTGAAAGAGAGAACCCAGGTAAATGAAATTAGAGGCGAAAAAGAAACCATGACAAAAGATACCAAAAAAAATGAAGAAAAATTTTAGGTCTTACTTTAAAATATATATTTCACTGCGGGGTTTAATAAGAATGCTGCCCATAGGCTTGTATATTTGAATGCTTAGCAATCAGGGAGTGGTACTACTTGAGAGGAATTAAGATGTGTAGTCTTGTTGGAGAAAGTGTATTATTGGAGGTAGGCTTTGCTGTTTTCAAAGGCCTAAGCCAAGACGAAAGTCTCTCTCTCCCTACTGCCTTTGGACTCCAGTGGACTGTAGAACTCTCAGCACCATGTCTTCCTGCGTGCCACCAAGCTTCCTGCCATCATGAGAATGGTCTAAACTTCTAAAGCAGTAAGCCAGCTCCAATTACATATTTTTTCTTCATGACAGTTGCTATGATCATGTTTTCTCTTCACAGCAATAAAACAATGGCATCCACTAACTTAGAAAATCTAAAAGAAATATGTGGTTATATAGATGCATATAATTTATGAAAATTAAACCAAGATGAGATGGTTTAAACAGATCTACAATAAGCAGGTCTAATATAGCAGTAATAATAATAATCTTCCAACTAAAAAAAGACCAGGCCCAGATTGATTCACTGGTAAATTTTGTTAAACCTTCAAAGAATAATTAAGACTGGAGCTTTTCAGAGAGTGCCATAAAATAGACAAGAGAAAACCATTACCAGACTCTTTTTTACCAAGCTAAAATTACTCTGATACTTCGACCATGTAAAGACACAACAAAATAAGAAAATTATAGAATATAGGCACTAAAGGAGAATAATTATGTTGTTATCTCTCAAGATATAGAAAAAGCCTTTGACAAAATCCAATGTCTCTTCATTCAGAATAGAAGAAACATATACAAAAAAATAAAGGTTATACATAACAAATCTATAGTTGGTATTATATTAAATGGTGGAAAAGCACAAATTATTTCTGTTAGAATTAGTAACAAAACAAGGGTATTCCACTATTGCTATATTTACTCAATACAGATATAGAAGTCTTAGTCAGAGGTAAAATGTTGTTATAATAAAAACAGTATAAAATATTGGTAAAAATGTGAAAAGATATCTTGTCTTGATTACTAAGTAGAACAAACACTGTTAAAATGGTTCATACTACCCGAAGCAAACAATTCAATCTCCATAAAAACACCAGTGAAACTCCTAATATCTCCTTATATTTGAAAAAAACTCACAATAACAATAAGACCACAAAGAGGCTGTAGAGATGACTCTGAGGTTAAAGCATTTATTGCTCCTTCAAACGATGCGGGTTCCAAGCCTAGCACTCACATTGCAGGTCACAACCACTTGTCATTCCAGTCCCAGGAGATCTCATACTCTCTTCTGGCCTCTGTGGGCTTCTGTACCTATGCAGTACACATATACCCATATATACACACAGGCTCACACGTATATAAATTAACTGACAGAAAAAAACTGGACAAAAACTAAATGCAAGAGTCCTTACAATTTCCATCTATACTGCAAAATTCTAGTGATTAAAACAGCATGATATTGACGTGAGATTAAGAAGCACAAACTACTGGAACAAAATAGAGAGCTGAGAAGCAGAACTCATATCTACAGTAAACTAATCTGCAACGAAGTGCTACAAATATGCAATGGAACAAGGATAGTCTTTTCAGTAAGTGACACCAGGGAAACTGTGTGCTCACAGTCTAGGACTGGACCATAGTCTCTCCACACCCCAAATGGGAACTGTGGGGAAACACTCTGCACATGAGCATGGAAAAGGAAGTTTTAGATAAGGACCATCCACAGTTAATGTGTGTCTTCTCTATCAAACAAATGACAGCCTATGATGGTGAAAATGTGGAGTAAGGGAAAGACTTGTCTATTGCTGGTTGGGAGTGCAAATTCATATAACACTATGAAAATCAGGGTGGGGATTCCTCAGTTAGCTGGGGATAGATCTACCTCAAGACCCAGCTATACCACTCTTGGGCATAGATCCAAAGAACACTTCATCCTACTACAGAGGCTCTTGCTCTTCCATGTTCACTGCTGCTGTCTTCACAATAGGCAGAAATTGGAAACTGTTTAGATGTCTCTCAACAGAAGAATGTATGAGGAAAATGTGGAACATTTACACAATGAATACTACTTGCCTCTAAAAAAATGCAATTATGAAATTTTCAGGTAAGTAGATGGAGCTAGAAAAAAATCATCCGGAGTGAAATGACCCAGACCCAAATAAGACAAATGTAGTATGTATTCTCTCGTATGTGGATATTAGCTGTTAAAGAAGGCTATGATCCATATAACCATAGATGTTGGGTACAGAGGAAAGGGCTAGAGGAGATGGAAACAGCATATATAGTTATGGAGAGATGCGGAGGGATTGTAATGGGATGATTAAATGAAGAGGGGGAGAAAGGAAGCGGTAGGAAAATGCTAGAGGAACAGCTAAAACTAAGGGCCGTTTCAGGGATCACATAGAAGCCTACAACTGTAGAAGCTTGTTAGATATTCTCACACAATCAAATGACAGTTTATGATGGTGAAAGTGTGGAGTAAGGGGAAGACTCATTCATTGCTGGTTGGGAGTGCAAATTCATATAGCACTATGAAAAATCTTACATGAAATACATGAAAAATATTTGAATGGAATATTTGAATGGGGAGACAAAGGCCAAAGGCCCAACTACATCTCTCTTGCCACCAAGTGAAATATCCCTTTCTTTTTTCTTTCTTTCTTTTTTTTTTGTTTTTTTGTTTTTTGTTTTTTGAGACAGGGTTTCTCTGTGTAGCCCTGGCTGTCCTGGAACTCATTCTGTAGACCAGGCTGGCCTCGAACTCAGAAATCCGCCTGCCTCTGCCTCCCAAGTGCTGGGATTAAAGGCATGCGCCACCACTGCCCAGCCAAGTAAAACATCCTGTGCCAGATTAGGTTACGTCTAATCAAGTTGTTGGACAAATGGGTCTCATGGAAACCTTCAAAAAACACAGGCTATTGCCATGGCTATTTGTTACTTTCCAACTTTCCACAAACTGATGATAAGGCCCTACTGCTGAAGACAACACCTATATTACTCACTGAACACTGAAAAGTCAAGCTGGTGTCTATCTAGAGCCTCCACCCCTAATGACTACTGTCCCTGGTATAGAAAAATACTCTGTATACTACCAGAAGAGAAATGTAACCCCAACCTAACTACAAACCCTTCAACTTACAATGGTGACCTTTCTGTATGATATGCTGTTACAATAGTGGCACAAAAGTCAGGAGAGTAGACAATAGTTTTCTGATTAGATTTAAGGTCCACACCATGAGATGAAACCCATGCCTAACACTGCTCAGATAGCCAAGAACCTGAGACTAAATAGGCCATGGAACAAGGGGGAGGCCAAATACCACTGTTCTGCTTAAAGAAACATAATAATAAAATGACTCCCAACAACATGCTGCTATATGTATAAATCAGTGTCTCTCTCAGCCAGTATCAGGTCCTCCTACAGCAGATGGGAACAAATATGGAGACTCACAACAGGATAGAGAGTGAGACACCTTGGAACATTCAGATAGTACCCCATTGCTGACAGGGAAAGTAGACACAATCTCCTATCCCTAAACCTATCTATCTCCAACTGACAACCACTTTCCAAGGAAAAATTAGTTTTCTCTAATGGAGCCCCACTGAGTATACAAACCACGTTATAGGAACGCCCCATGTCTAGAAGATGACTGAGGTACTTTAAATATGCTTGGCCCATGGAAAGTGGCACTATTAGAAGGTGTGGCCTTATTGGAGGAGGTGTAGCCATGTTAAAAAAAAAGTGTGTTACTGTGGAGGTAGGACCTTGAGGTCTCATATGTATGCTCAAATCTGCCAGTGTGATCATAGCCTCTTCCTGGCTGCCTTCAGAGAACAGTCTCCTTTTGCTGCCTGTGGATCAAGTTGTAGAACTCTTCGCTCCTCCAGCACTACGACTGCCATACTTTCCACCATGATGATAATGGACTGAACCTCTGAAACGGTAAGCCAGCTCCATTTAAATGTTTGCCTTTATAAGAGTTGCCTTGGTCTTGGCTGTTTCGTCACAACAATAAAACCTTAACTAAGCCAAGACAGAAATTACCTAAACAAAGCATTATGAGCAAACTTTTGATTTCTTGAAATTTTGCTCATAATGCTTTGTTAGGATTTTTTTTTTGTTTTTGGTGGTGGTTGTTGTTTACATTTATGTCTTTTGCTTGTCTACTACAGTTTCTGATTTTGTGTATTTATGGGTTTTGTGGATGTGTGTGGAGAGGGTATGTGTCTTTCATGTTTTTTCTTTGTTTTTTTTTCTTGTGTTTGCTTTGTTTTATTCTGGTTTGTTTGTTTGTTTGTTTGTTTTGGCCTGATTTTTTTTTCTGAAGAGAGAAAGAAAGAAGGCATGGAGTTAGATGGGTGACAAAGTAAAGAAGATCTGGGAGGAGACAAGGGAGAGAAAACCATGATAAGAATATACTGTGTGAAAAAAAATTTCAATTAAAAAAATCTAAGGTCTGGAAGGAACATATAATTCTCAATATATTACAAAATCTTTGCCATGATAGCACAGTATGATACTCATTCACGGGTTTCAAGATCCCTGTGGCCCCTAGACCACCTTACGCTGCTTACTATAGGATTTAGAGGAGACAATAGGAAGGTCTTACATCATCTGACCTGTACATAGTTCAGTACACACAGTTGGACAGTTTTGTAGGATATGGGCTATCCTTGACACTCAGATCTGACAACCCCATTGTGATGGCAAATTCCCAACCTGGCATTGCAGCACTGCCCATACAGAAGATGTTGGTGTGATTTCGGTGAATCAGTATCTATCTGCACTTGATAAGCATGGTACTTATCAAAGATGACAAGATACTAGCCAGGAAGGGATTAAGCCCTGGAGTAAAATCCAGCTTTCAGAGACAGACTACTGCAGTGAAACCATCTTATGGTGCTAAGCAGGTGTACTGAGGAGTGGTTCTTACTTGGAGCACTGTTCCATCCGGCTTCACCAGGGTCATTTCTTCACTAGTAGGTAGTGGCCAGCCAGAGGCTTTGCAGATGGGGCTAAATTTTCCACTGTTTACTTCAATGTGATTTGGCAAATCCTCTATCTGTGGAGTCATCATTGGCCTGCCTACATTAAAAAAAAAAAAATCAGAACAATGTAGTCTAATCTTCAACATAACAGCAATAGCTACTCTAGTAGTCACTCACTCTGGTTAAATTAATCATTAACTTTACAAAATTTACAATCACTTGAAAGATGGGTCTATGAGCATGTCTACAAGAGATTGTCTTGATGAGGTTATCTGTTGTGAGAAGACATACTTGGTACATTTCCCTGTTAGGGATGCTGATCAGGGGGAAGCAAGCTGAGCTTATCATTCATTGTTCTCTGGGTCTTGACTCTGGTTGCAATGTGACCATCTTCTTCAGCTCCTGCTGCCTTGAGTTCCCCACCATAATAGGGAAGTACCTTGAGCTTTGAGGCAAACTAAACCTTTCTCTCTTAAGTTGCCTTTGTCAGAATATCTTATCATGGCAACAGAAAAAGAGACTAAAACCTACTCTACATGAGGGCTTTATAACTATTTTAATTTATCATTGCCTAATAAATTTGAGGATACTATTAATATCTCTACTTTACATAAGGAACTGAACCTCAAAACCTAGACTCAAGCTCAGGTCTTTCTGAACCCAAAGTTCACAGTCTTCTGCCATGGTGCTGCACTCAATGTAAAATGATCATCATAGCCACACACTGCCCCAAACCTAGTTCTTAGTCCCATCTTGCTTTTGAAAGTGATTTATAAAATAAATGAATAAACAAACAAACAAACAAACAAACAAGTTCCCCAATTCAGGAAACAGCCACACAGTGTTTCCCATCAACAAAATGATCCTCGGTATGGAAGTATAAGAGGTCTTTCACTGGTTGAGAAATCTGTAAGTGATGAGTAAATAATAAGAATGGAGTGATTTAAATTATACACAATTTTGTCACAGACATGAGATAAACTCTCCCAAAGCAATCTAGCCAACAGTAAAATAAAAAACGGTGCTGCCATATTGAATGAAGAAAAAAATTCCCCAGTATTAACAAAAGCAACACATGGTATCAGGAACCGATGTGCCTAGTATCTGTATCATTGAGAATGAATTGACTTTTAAAGTTCAAGGTCTTTACCAAAAAAAGGAAATTCTGATTATCTTAATTAAATACAGAGATGGATTTTGGTTTAACTATATCCCCAAAGGTGTCTGTCCTGGTAATTTGACCTTTAACATGGCAGTGTTTTGAGGTGGTGGAGATTTTTATAGATGAGACCTCTATGCCAGACAGTCAGGTCATTGGGCCATGCTCTCAGAAGAGATTGATGTAGTCCTTTCAGGAGCACAGTCAGTTCACTCAGAAGTAGATTAGCCTAAAATGAATAAGTCTTTTCCTTCAATCCCTCTGGTGTCCCGTCACATTGTATGCTATTTCCTGTAGGCGATCTTGCTGACTTTCTCAGCCATTTTGTCACAGAGACAGAAAGCCAAACCAGCTGCCTTTTTCTGAGTAAAGACTGAGTTGGAAATATATTTCTTTCTAAATCACATTTACCCTTGTAAAATGTATTCCATGCTCTTTTTCTAATGTTTTATGTGCATGGGTGTTTTTGACAGCACGTATATCTATGAAGATCTCAGCAAGCATTTGGCTTATTCAGAAATGAGGGTACTATAGGCATCTGTGCAGGTGTGAATGAAAATGACCCCCATGGGCTCAGATGTTTAACTCTTTAGTCCCAAGTGGTGGAACTGTTTAAGAAGGACTAGGAGTGTCAGGATTAGACGTTAGTGTTCTAGCCTTCATTTCCTACAGTATCTCTTAAACAGTTTCAGTTAAGAAACAAAACAGGAACAACTCAAAAAGACAGAGAACATCTGCGTCAAGAGATAAATTAGAGGTTGAGGTCTCTGAGAGGGGTTCCACTGTGTTGTGGGTGATTAGATGTCAGAGAAGATTTGTCACTGGTGATGGCTTTGAGGTTTTAAAAGCCTCTGGGACATCTCCAGTACTTTCTTCTCTTTCTGTTTACCCCACCCTGCTGTCTCTGCCTCCTGCTTGTGGATCAAGATATTAGTTCTCAACTGCTACTCCAACTATCTATAGCCAAGCCTTTCCTTTGCCATCAGAACCTCTACTCCTCTGGAACCACAAGCTAAATTAAACTTCTTTTATAAGTTGTCTTGGTCATGATGCCCTATCATAGCGATAGACAAGAAACTACTACAGATCCTTGAAAGAAATAAAATGGGTATTTGTTGTTTTATTTTGGGGTGTGTGTGTGTGTGTGTGTGTGTGTGTGTGTAAGAAATAGCTAGAGGATGTTAGCATGCCAGAGTAAGAATTACACCAGTAGGGCTCTCTTCAGACATGCTGAACATGACCCTGACCACAGTGTTACCTTGCTTTACCTTCTTTCTCACACTGCAGCCCTTGCCATCCTTGAGAGCAGAGGCATCCTTGGAACCGATCACACATCTCTTCATTGGTACAGTGGCACCTGAGCTTACAGTCTGGTCCATAGTAACCAGATGGGCATGCTGGGAACAAAGATGTCATAAACTTATGTTAGTATAGAAGAAGGCTCTCAATGGCTAATTTTAGTTTCCTTCCATACTATCAACTTTGCTGAACTATATACAATAGTGTGCCATTTGTGAGATTTATTGAGACTTAAAGTTTAGTCAATTTTGTTTCCAGAGAATTCAATAACTTTCTACTAGAATACACTTCATAATACAGTATTCCAAAAAGACTACTTGAAATCAGGGAAGAATCTATGTGGGCAGAAGAAGCCAGGGAGCTTTTAAAAGGGAAGTGAAATTTGGAAGATAGGAATGGTGTGTTTCTCATTTTTCAGTTTTTGGCTTAAGTGTTGAGTATGATCGACACCATGTAAGAGGATAAAACTCAAAAGAAAATCTGTCATCTTGTGAGCCTGGAAAGTTGGAGGAAAGAGCCAGTCACTGGGGAAAAAAGGAAATTAGAAATACTGGGTTGAGAAAAAAAAAAAACAGGTCTTTGGCTGACCCTTGAACCAAACGCATGTTCAACATACTCAGAGAAGCCCTGATAAAGATGGAAAAACCTGAAGAGAGTTTGGCCTGATGACTAAGAGTCATAGCCCATAGCGTGAGCACAACCAAGTCAGTAGCCTACTAAATTAAAACAAAGTGAGCATTCCTCCTGAGGGATATATCATGCTCCAGAATCCCTACAATGTAATATTAGGTACTCACGATAAAATTTCAAATTATTCAACATAAGAAGTGGTAGAGAAGTGTGTTCAATTTTAAAAAAAGAAAGAAAGAAAAGAAAAACTCAATAGCAACTAACTGCAAGGACCTAATATTACAAAAAAGAAGGCAAGATTTTAAAATCAATTATAATTATGTTCAAAGAAAGTACATTCACAACAATGAGGAATTTCAGCAGACATTCTCAATCTGCAACGGGAAAACTACAGTGATTGTTAATCTCAATTGTCAATGTCATAGGATCTAGAATACCTGGGAAATGAGCCTCTGGGCATGCCTGTAAGGGATTATGTTGATAAGGTTAATGGTGAAAGGAAGAGCTGCCAGTTGTGGGTGACCTCATCCCCTTAGCTGGGATCCTGGGCTACATAAAAAGTGAGCTGCACACAGGCACCATTACTCTCTGCCTTCTGACTGTGCATGCCATGTGACCTGCTGCTTCAAAACATCTATTCAGGTTTTTCCCTGCTGCCTGATGTCCCCACCAAATGGAATGTACTCTTGAATTATGAGCCAAACAAACCCCTTCTTTTTTTAAGTTGCTCTTCTTAGTGTACTGTTTTCACTAATTTATTTATTTATTCACTTTATATTCTGATTGCAGCCCCTCTCCTCCCAGTCCCCTTCATGCAGTCCCTCCCTCTCCCCTTCTCCTGTGAGAGGGAAACACCCCACTAGTACCAACCCACCCTGGAACATCAAGTCACCACAAGACCAGGCATATTCTCTCCCACTGAGACCAACAAGGCAGCCAGCTAGGGGAACAGGATCCACAGGCAGGCAGTGGAAACAGCGTAAGGCCCCACTCCAGGTGTTGGGGAACCTGCATGAACACCAAGCTACACATCTGCTACATATGTACAGTGGTCCTAGGTCCACACACCCCATTCTCACTCTTTGGTTGGTGTTTATGTCTCTGGTAGCCACCAAGAGTCCCTCGCTCTGTCGCCCACTCTTCCACAAGACACAGTGAGCTCTGTCTAATGTTTTGGTGTGAGTCTCTGCATCTGTTTTGGTCAGCTGCTGAGTGGAGCCTCTCAGAGGATAGTTATGCTATGCAAACATAACATATGTTATGCAAACATAACAGAGAATAATGAATAGTGTCAGGGATTGGTTCTTACCCATGGGATGGGTCTCAGTTTGGGTCAGTCATTGGTTAGCTACTTCCTCAGTCTGTGCTCCATCTTTGTCCCTGGTACACAGGACAAATTTTGGGTCAAAGATTTTGTGGGTGGGTTGGTATCATTATCCTTACACTGGGAGTCCTGCCTGGCTATTGGTATAGAAATAGTAGGTTGATCAATGGAATAGAATCAAAGACCCAGAAAAAAAACCCTCACACCTATGAGCTCTTGGTTTTTGACAAAGATGCCAACACCATACAATGGAGAAAAGAGAGCATCTTCAACAAATGGTGCTGTTCTAACTGACACTCTTCATGTAGAAGAATGCAAATATATTCGTATTTATCACCCTACAAAAAGCTCAAGTCCAAGTGGATCGAGAACCTCAACATAATGTTCAACATAATCAGATACACTAAACATAAACATAAAACCAGATACACTAAATCTAAGAGAAGAGAAAGTGGGAAATAGCCCTGAACATATTGGTGTAGGAGACAACTTCCTGAACAGAACACTGATGGCGCAGGCTCTAAGATCAACAATTGATAAATGGGGCCTCATAAAACTGAAAGACAAAAAAAAAAAACCCAACAACAACATCAAAGAACTTCTGTAAGGCAAAAGACAGCATCAATAGGACAAAATGCCAGCCTACAGAATGGAAAGAGATCTTCACCAACCTACATCTGACAGAGGGCTAATATCCAAACTACATAAAGAACCAATGGACAGAAAATCCATAAACAGATCTGTATATTTATTGTCAATTGATTCAGTAAAGGAACCAAAATACACAATGAAAAAAAGATAGTCATGTCAATAAATAATGCGAAGGAAACATAGGCAGCCACAAATAGAAGAATAAAATGGACATACAAAAATCAACTGAAAATAGATGAATGACTTAAACCCAAGACCTCAAATTATAAAATCTATTAGGAAAAAAAAATAAAAGAAAAAATTTTAGGCCAATTTGGAAAATGACCTGGGCATTATCCTAAAAACAAGCCAATGAGACAAATAAGAAAATTTGCACCAAATTAAAAGGCTTCAGGTAGTTAGCAGAGTGGAGACCATCAGTGGACTGGAAGGAAATAGCTATAGGCCATATATACTGTAAGAGTTTCTTTCTAGTACATAGGAGAAGGTCAAGTAACTAACAAGCAAGAAAACCCGTTTTTGTTTGGTTGGTTGTTGTTTGTTTTTTTAAATAGGCAAAGATGGAGCAGAGACTGAAGGAAAAGTCATTCAGTGATCGGCCCAACTTGATACTCATCTCACCAGTCCCTCAGACTATTAATGATGCTATTTCGTGCTTACATACAAGAGTCTAGCTAGCATAGCAGCCCTCTGAGAGGCTCTACCCAGCAGCTGACTGAGACAGATGACTGAGACAAACAAACATTGGAGATAAGTAGGGACCCCTATGGAAGAGTTAGGGGAAGAATTGGAGGTCCTCAAGAAGATGATAATCCCCCAGGAAGACCAATAGTGTCAACTAACCTGGACCCCTAAGAGCTCCCAGAAACTGAGCCACCAACTAGAAAACATACATGGGCTGGTACGAGGCCCCTGACACATGTATCAGAGGATTGCCACGGCTGCCTCAGTGGGAGGGGATGTGCCTAATCATGTGGAGACTTGATGAACCAGAGTCAGGGAATACCAGGGGAGCTGTCCTCTCAGAGGCTGAGGAGATGGAGGATAGGGGGAGAAACACTGCAAGGGGGACCAGGAGAGGGGGCAACATTTGGGATGTAAATAAATAATTGTAAAAAAAATGGGCAAAGAACTTATGTTGACATCTCTTAGAGGATATATTAATAGCCAATATGTACACAAAAACATATTTAATAGCATTGGTCATCAGGGAAGGACAACGGATGTGGCCCAACATGAACATGGTCCTGGATGTGATCACTGATAGCCCACAGCCAGATCACTTCAAAGAAACACAAATTAAGAACTCAATGAGACATCATCACATTGCATCTGTTAAAATGGCTAGGATCAGTATGTCAAAAGATAGCAAACATGAGTGACCATAAAGAAAAGAACACTCATGTACTGTTTACAGGTATGTAACTACCCAAAACCAATGTGGACGTTCCCTAAAAACCCAAGCAAACAATCACACAACTACCGTAGGCTACAGAAACTCTACACCTGGAAATAAAATAATTTTACATGTGGGAAGGTGAGGAAGAGAGAGAAAGACAGGGAAAGAGGGAAGGGGGGGGGAGGGAGAGAGGGAGGGAGGGAGAGGAGGAAGGAAAGAGGGAAGGAGGGAGAACCTCACGAAAGAAATTCTGTGACTATTATTAACAACATGGATGAGTCTAAGTTGAATTGTCTAAGCTGAATAAACCAGACAGAGAAGGGTAGGTATTTTTTGCTCTTTCCTGTAGATGGAATCTAAGGAACAGAAGCATGGACAGTAGTTTCCAAGGATTGGTGGGGCAAAGGTGGATGTGTTAGTTAAGGATACAAAGTTTCAGTTGTGGTGTTTAAGGACCTTCTTAGAGATATACTGTGGCAAGTACAGGCAGGTATACAATATCACATACTTCAAAATTGGTGAGTGTAGACCTCAAGTGTCCTCACTATAAGCACCAAGAAAAGTCTGAGATAAAGGATTTGTTAACGAATTTGGCAATAATTTTTAGTTCTTGAGTAAGATCCCTGAGTAACAGGAGTTAATTTTATTCTTGAACCTTAAATCTCATCTGGATCTGTCCTAAAGCCTGATTTTTATGGCATAAGGCAATAAAATAAAATAAATCTTTCTTGATTTTTGTACTCAAAGCATTATCTAAAACATAACAGCAACATAGCTGCCTGGAGATTCAATATAAATGCCGAACCTCGGGTCCCAGTCCAGAACCGTGCAAGTCAGAATCCGTGTTTTAACAAGATCCCTAGGTGACATGCAGAAGAAACATCTACTCCCAGATCCAATCTCGCTGTCCAATATATGTCTTATTCATCAAAAAAAAAAAATCTGTGACTTAAATCCCTGCATCCAACAACAGGTAAGCGACCAAGTGATCTAATGCATCCTGTTGCTGATGTCAGCTAGCTTGGCCTCTGGACTCCAGCTGCAGTTTCCCCTGTTCCCCACGTAAGTGGTGCATACCTTCATTGCACTGCAACCCCCTCCAGCCTGTGGCACAGGAACACCCATAGGGGTCTGGGAGACAGAACACATAAGACTTGCATCCCTCTGGTCCACTACATCTTTCTTTACAGGTCCTGCCGAATGTGTGTGGCTCACAAGCTGCGGGAGGAAACGACACAAAAGCTGATTCACAATCAAATCGTAAGCCCTTGAAAGGCTGGACTCTACTTTTATAAAGTTTCTTCTAGACAGGGGAATTCTAATCTGAAGGCTGGGGATTCAGATTCTGGCAGAGAGATGGCCATGCCTTCCTTTATAATCCACTTAAAAAACAAAACTGCCTCCCAAAGAGACCATCACTTAGTTTCATGGGTTATGAGCCTTCATATTGACTGTAGCCCCACAAATTGGTGTTTCTGATATAACTTTCCAGTAACATTGCAGTAAATAGCCTTTTAAAAAGTTGTCTAATCCACACAAAGGTGGTACCATGGACCTAAGGAGAGCTATTTAGCTCCCTTCTTCTCTATGTTCAAGCTATGTTTAGTCTTCAAGTATATTCACTTACCTTTCTCACACGTCCTCCCCATAAACCCAGGAGGGCAAATGCATTCCCCAGTATCTTCATGGCAGACACCGTTATTCTTGCAAGTAATACAAGGACGGTTACAGTCGGGACCCCACTTCTGAGCTCCGCATCCTATTGTTAAAACAAAGAAACACGGGGGTGGAAAGCATAGTCACTCAATGAACCGTTATTGAGCAACTAATATATGATAGTCATTTTAGTGGAGAAGGGGAATGAAGACAAAATACAGTCTTGTCACTCTAAAAGCTAATAGTGTAATGTGGAATGGAATAGTTAAACAGTAAATAGTGACAGAAGCAGAGACAAGAAGTACCAGATCCTGTCTTGCCAACAGAAAAGTACATAAAGAAGGCTTTCCATGAGAGCAGGATGTAAACTGGGAGTATAGGACTCCATAAGCAGCAAGAAAGATAAGGGCAGACCATGTGTTCCAGGCTGAGGCACTAGGAATGTTCATGGTATGGTCTGAACTGAAGCAGTTTTAAAACTGATACCCTGATCAGTGGTGTATTCATCATCAAGGCACCTGACAGAAACAAATCTCAGACCCACAGCCAACAAGCCCACACATCGACTCAGCCTGGAGTAGGTGGAGGAGGGCTAAGGCTAAAGAGAGGGATAGCCAGTTGGATGCACTATTTCCACTGGAAAGTATATAAGAAACAAGTGAAACAAAAAGCAAGATATGTAAAACTCAGCTTAAGGCAGTAAAATGCTTCCTAGATTCATCTTTCCTTGTTGCTTCCAACACTTAGTGGTTTTAGATTGTTAATTAGACTCAAGAATAACTTCAAATATACAGAAACCTCAGGAGTACTGGTATGGTTCTTTGTATCTGAAATTTTGGCTTCATTTTTCATCTGTAGGGAACTAGTATCATTGTCTCCAGGCACTAGTCTCGTGGTGCTTGGATACATGCCTGCAGCTGATGTAACCTCAAACTCTCCTTGGCAAGAACCCCTGGCTATCAGTATTTTCTCTAAAATAATCAGGAAAACTATCAACACATACCAGCCTCAATAGATAAGGTTTCAAGATGTCTGAAAGCTAATAGTTACACTCCTTGGCATATAATAGAAGAAAAACTGCATAATTAGTGTGAGCCAGGCTACTAGGCACTTACACACAATAAAGTCATAACATAAAGTCAGATAATTGAAGTGAAACAGGCTCCTCGTACATGAAACTGTTCTGTAGCCTAGTGTCTGCCTGTTGGTATAGCCTAGCCTCATCCCCAATCCTAGGAAGAAGGATAAAACTCCCGAGGATAATCGGGTTGATCTCTTAGGATGGAGAAGTTAGAGTTGGTTGATAATCAAATAATATCCACTTATGTGCCCTGGTTTTTAAGCTTTGCAATGCTATATTTTAAGGAGCCATATATTATTCATGGCATGCAAAGGAAAATAAAACCTATGTTGTAAGAAATCTTTTGTCATGAAAAAAATTTATACTCAAAAGCAATCTATAAGCATACTGGTGGGGTTTCTAAGACAAAATGTTAAAAGCACTATCTGTTTCTATGCTTTAGTTAGTACAGAAGAGATGACTTGTGACTCCAGCTTCCCTCAATAAACATCAAGTAAGTCATATTGAGGAGCTGTTGTTAAACAGGGTGAGCATAGCTCCACTCAACCTTCCTTTGAATGACTTTAGATACTAGCATGCTTCTCAAATAGCTTTGTTAAATATGCTAACACAGGCAACAGTCATATACTCCACCCCCCCCCCCCCCCCCCCCCCCCCCCCCCCCTCTTTTGCTTTATGGGAAAAAGGCCAGATGAGCTCCAAATTCTAATCTCTATTTCCTTTTTGACACATACCAAAAACTGCAAACTTGATAATGGCAACTCGGTTCTGTATGCCTAGCACTTAGAAGTCTAAACTAGGAGATTTCCCCAATATACTAGTTTAAATATTTAAAGATTTTAAACATTTTCCTGATGACAATATGATCTATTAAGAAATAAATTTCTGGTTACTACACTTGTTTCCTAGTACACTGTTCCTAAAACCCTCAAAGTAATAAACACCTTTTGTATGCTAATGAGGATACTTTTGAATGCTAGTTTTGGTGGTAAAGGGGCCCTTAAGTAACTTTATGATAAGGGTCATCAGAAACACCAAAGGAGATCTGGACACTTGGGACATTAGTCCCACCTTTAATCTCTAGGGTGGGCTAAGGGCTGAAAGGCTAGCTAATGACTGAAGATTGAGGGAGCTTTTGGATTAGAAGGCTCCTGGAGAGTGCCTGGAAGTACTACCACCTCATCCCTGCACCTTGCCCTGTGTACCTTTGCCCTGTGACTGGATCCTCTTTACTGTTTTTTATAATAAACCTAATTCTTTCTCTGAGTTCTGGGAAATGGCCTAGTAGTTCACCAACGCAGAGAATGGAACCTTGAGAAACCTTGGTTTATAGCTATCCGGTCAGGAACATACGACCTGCAGTTCCCAACTTGCAAGCAAAATAAGGACAATTTTATGTAACTGAGCCCTTACCTGTGGGATCTGACACTATCTCCAGGAGGAGGCAGAACAGAGTTAAGCTGGAATATTAACTAGTATCAGCTAATTAATAATTAAGAAGATATCCAGGTAATATCTTCTGGTGACTTGCTTGGTGTTGGGGGAGCCTACACACTAATGTCAGAAATTATGTGTTCAAGTGAGAGGTAAGTGTAGGAAAACTCGACTTCTGGTCTGGGCCCGAGCATAGAGCAGGTCACAGACGGCAGCTCTGTACCCAACCCCAGAAAACCGAGAGAAAGAGGGACTCCCAGGAGCTTTAACTCAGGCAGCATCCCAGGTAAAAATGAATCACCTGTGATGTCTGCTGTTAGAAGTTCTAATCCAGATGCTGGCCTCTGAACTTATACTACTCAGACCTTTGAAGGGCCACTGACAAGAACATCAAACAGCTAGAGATTGACATCACTAATCTGAAGAAATACCACGTTTTGCTGTCGGAAGAGACCTAAAATCGCAAAGATACTTATTGGACTTGATTTACTCTATTACAATAGAAAAGGCTGTGTACAGCTCTTGACTGTGTACAGCCCTTAAAGGAGAAGGTTGCCTTTACATAGACAAGACAAGGAGGGTTAAAGAGAGCATGAAATAGGTCAGTGAAGGCCCTAAGAAAAATCAGAGAGAGAAAGAGACAGATGAATGCTGGTACAAGAATTGGTTTTCAGCCTCTCCAAGGTTGTCAACCCTATTTCCTCCCATCTTGGGACCATTATTTGGGTTCTTTTTGCTTTTTTTCTGCTGGTCCCTGGCCCTCAAATAGGCAGACTAACTCTGTGAAACAACAGATAAATAATTTGGTAGCAAAACCTACTCAGATACATTATCATAAGTTAGCTATGGAGGACCATGAGACTCAAGATGAGGTTGTTACTTTATACAGGGTGTTTCCAAAACCCATGTCCACCCAACCTAAAAGGGGGGAATTCTGCCCCTAGACCAAGCAGAGAGGGGCCACCCAGAACCCCCTCTGACTGACGATCTGAATTCTTGCTTAGGCTTCGAGGCTAAGCACTGCAAGGGAATATAAATAAAAGATAAAAATATCTATCTGGGTTCCCTGAGGGACAAGCCTGACTGCATAGGGGTTGATGTCAAAAATATCCCCTCTTCAGGAAAAAGACATCAGGATGGGTATGGCCCTCATGCCTCACTGGACAATGACAGGGGGACTGGAGCCATTACAAGGTCCCCTTCAAATACTGGAGGTCAGGCCTCTATTCCTGCCTTCACAAGATTAGAATCGCCACAGCCCTTCTATACTTAGAGAAGGGAGGAGATGTCAGGGGCAGCCCTGCTTACCCACTGTAGGCCTAAAATCATCCATAGGCCTAAAATCAGCAATAGGCCTGTCATACATGTATACTAACACCAAGTTTTGGGTCTCAGTGGAAAAACACTGAAACAGATGGCTATAAGCTAATGTCAACAGGCAGCTTTTGTGGAAATCTACAAGCCTGAATAGCCATAGACCTTGTAAATAGGTAGCCTTGGCAGACAATACCAACTTAGATAAGGTCAAGCGAGTCATAGGCAGAGTCATAGTGGCCTGTCCCCTGAACCTTCACCCAGCTGATACCCGGTTCTAATGATATCTGTATTCCCCCTGAACACCCACACTCCAGTGTCATTCCCTTCCCCACATCCTGCCTTTCTGTGTTTATAACCCCTGTGTGAATGAATTATGATTTGAGAAAGAATAAATTATAAAATAAATAAATAAATAAATAAATAAATAGAAAAAAAGAGTAGGAGAACTCTGTTTCTCTCAGTCTCAAACAAATATGCATTAGTCTAATGGTTCTGCTCCAAGACAGAATACCCTATTTATCCCAGATTCTGAGTCCTTGAATATATAGCATTGTATCAGACAAGAGCTACCTTAAGAAATGAGTACAAAGGGCTCCTTTACCTTCTGGCCTCTCCTGTATAGTGGTGTAAAGGATGAACTGAAGGAGAATTTGAGAAGTAACTGAAAAGCTAGACATCAAAAGCTGAATACTGTAGCTTTACTAATATCCTTTAAAGATGGATTTTAAATTATCTCTGCACAAGAAAGGGGTTTTGAGAACAGAAGCGGATTTCTCTGGAGTCAAGTTCAAATAATCTTGCCTATAATCACACCTTACTTTATATCTCTTGAAGTATCTTGGCATAGGAAATAAACTAAGTTAACCACACTTTTCATACTTCTACCATTATACTGTAATGTTGAGTTATCTACTTATATACATACCTGCTCTGACTGGGAATTACCCAAGGGCTATGGGTTTATTGTGTTATCTGTCTTTAACACCAACACAACGCTATTCAATACAGTTAATGCTTTTCAAAACACTGAATTACAGAGATGAGATTTAGGCCTGAAGGCCTGAGTGATTAATAGCACAAATCAAACACGGCTGAGAGGAATTTGAGGCAAGCCTCTTGCTTTCTATAAGTCAATTGCTCCATAAAAATTACTGATGCTGGCTCCTTCCACCTTGATGATTATCCTATAGTGGATGGGACGTTTCCCCTAGTTCTAGCTCTTGCAGTTTCTCACTACAGAGTCAAATGTTCTAGAATGCATGAGACTTGAAGGAAATTATGTTTATCTAGGAGCCCAGGTGACCCAACCCATCCTCCTGTAATAGTCACATCCCAGTATCCAGAGAGAAGTCACATCTCAGTATCCAGAGAGACCATCCTCCTCACTTCCAATTCTGCTTCCTAATGGGGATGGTCCTGCAGTGCAACTGTGGCTTCTGTTTTATACTCTTGCCTGTGGCTTCCTGCTTTAGGCTGGTTGACATCTATGTATGTTAGACCAAGCTAATTCTTTCTACTGGAAATATAAAACATGGAGGTAAAGCATTGTGAACCTTAGCCATGGTAACAACAACCTCCTAGATGAAAAGCTTAGGCCATTAGCCCAATCCCGCTACTTCCGAACTCCACGTCTTCCCTAGAACACATCTTATCTGCAACTTGCTTGTCGATCTTACTATCAATTTCTCAAGAGTCTTTGGTCTCCTGCCCACCACCCCTTCATCTTGATTATGTAGCACTGCAGGTTGCCATAACTTGAAACTACAAATCCTAACGACTACATCAGTATAGAACAGTGGCCTCTCAGTCACTTACTCCGGACAATCAGCCTGGTGAAGGCCGAGGTGAACAGGTTTCCTCCTATGTACCTGGCCGAGTACACACCAGCATCCTGGGGCTGGGCATGAGGCAGGTGCACTTCTAAAATATCAGGGACTTCATGCCGAGGCACTGAATGGATGAAGGAACCTGGCGAGGGAGAAAAGTGGAGGAAAAAAGTTTGTGCTCAATCACACCTATTTGTTTGTTTTTATAATCAAACATCCTCACAGTCAAAAAGGCTTGCATCTTGCCTCATTGGATTTGAGACTCTATTTACATATGTCACCATCAGCTTTTATTGTATGCACCTGCACTTTACATGTGTGTGCATGCATGTGCATTCTTTTATTAAATCCCTACCTCAGTTTGCTTGATTGAATAACCACACACCTTGTCCAAGAGGGCTTCTGTTATACACAGAATTTGTCAAGCCTGTATCACAGCAGCCTCTTAGACAGCCACCCTTGAGATTGCAATATGACAGCATCTCATGTGTTAGTTATCATCCAGCACCTCGTGGATGGAAGTGATAAAAGAAGATGAAATAGACTCACCATTTTTGTAAATCACTGCGTCTTCTTCTTTAATTAACACCTTTTTGAAAGATATGTTCACATTGTCTCCCCTGTCCACGGTCATAGTTAACGTAGCAGGTAGGAAGGAAGCTTTTAAAAGAGAAAAATGATAGATAAATAAATAGATAGATATTCACACATTTCCCTCTAATAAACACTAAATTCTGGTGGATGAGACCCAGCACACACCAAGCATCACCTGCTTTTCTGATGAAAAAAATAATAGTGCATAATAGACTATATGAGCCTTTTAAAGAATCTAATGAAAAGAATGGTCATTTCTTTTATAAAATACAAATATATATATATGATAGTTATGATAATTCTATCCTGTAAGTGGCTTGGGAAGTAGGGACATTATGATGATTGACATCTGCCATTGCAATATGGCCTGATATTAATTATAAACTATATTAGGTATGAATCTGCTACCCTTCCCCAATCCCCAGCATGTTTACTCAAGATGCAAAAGGATTCTAATGGAATATGAGTCTTCAATGTAGAAGACAGTAACATTTGTCTACTTACTTTTCTTTAGGTCTTTTTAATGTGGTGCTGATTGTTGTTTTTAAAAAGTGTAACTGCTTTAGAGCACTCCAAACAAGGTGGAATGAATACAACACTGCACTTGTTCATGCTATAAAGACTAAAATATTGAAAAGGATAGATGCTAATGCTTTACCCTCTACTCTTTAATTAACAAGTATGAGCTGATTCGATTGTAGAACTGGTCAGGATGAGGGAGAAACAGAAAGAATGTTGTATTGGCTTATGGTACCACCCATGACTGCAACCTCTGCCTCTGTGTCAAGCTTGGAACACAACATTGCCTCATTGTCTGGTTTACTGAAGATGTGTGAATGAAAGTATCTAACATTCTTCTAGAACCAAGTGTCTGAATACCTTTAATGTACACCATAACCTGCAGTGATAACATTCCATGAAATAAGGTGGGGGACTATCTTTAGGTAGTGTTAAGTCAATGTTAAAAAAAGATGGATTAACATTATAAGGAGATAAACAACACATACAACCTTCCTAGAGGACAAGAGATGATGGATGTCAACAGATGACTAAAAAATAAAACAGATAAGAACAAAAAAATCATGGCACAAAAACTACAAATAAAGTGACAGAAGATATATCAAATACACGATAAAAGATAGGGAAGGAACATAGATAGATAGATAGATAGATAGATAGATAGATAGATAGATACCAGGATATATATGTATATATACATATATATCCTGGTGCTGTTTTCATAAACTATACATAAAACAAGATGGACATATCATCTTGAGAATAAAGCAATAGAAAACTATGTACTAAGCTAACTAAAAAAACCTAAACTCTTACATTGGAAAAATATTTTTAATGCCAGAAGTATTTAGGGATCAAGATAACCTTTATGTGGTGAGACAGAGCTATCTACTGAAATCTTATTAGAAAATCTCATGCATGTTGCTTGTTTATGTACTAATAAGAGTACTTCAAAACTCATGAAACTAACACTAACAGTAAAAGGTCTCCAAGCAGAGTGACAACTTTCTGGAACCAACTAATCAAGCAGTCCAAAAACAACCAAGGAAAAATACAGATAGCTTGAATACCATTAAAGACCTTTAGAAACTCATGAAACCCAAAACCTAATTATGTGAATGCTACACAGCACACCTGCATAAATAAAAACTCTCTGATAAGAAAGCACCTAAATCAGAAATCAACAGCAGATTATCTTTCACTTAATGACAAAATAGCAAAATCCCTCCTATAGAGTTTTGGTCCAGGACCACATCTTAAATGAAATCAGAGAGGCTCCTTTAAGGACCTGGTGATGAATCAGTTGGTCAGTGTCTTAATTCTTGTTTTACCCTTGTCTTTTGGATGGAGGCTAGCTTGTAAGACTCTATCAAGTGTTTTGTGTATCTCTCTAGCTTAGACAGCTACCTTGTTGTGGTGGTTTGGATATCATTAGCCCAGGGAGAGGCACTATTAGGAGGTGGCCTTGTTGAAGGAGGTGTGTCAATGTGGGCATAGACTATGAAACCCTCCTTCTAACCACGTGGGAGCCATGTGGCCGTCTCCTAGTGGCCGTCAGATTAAGATGTAGAACTCTCAACTCTTCCTGGACCATGACTGCCTGCACACTGCCATGTTCCCATCTTGATAACAAAAGACTGAATGAACCTCTGAACCTGTAAACCAGTCTCAATTAAATGTTTGTCTGTATAAGAGTTGCCTTGGTCATGGTATCTGTTCACAACAGTAAAACCCTAACTAAGACACTTGTGAAAGCAGGGAGTGCCTCTGAACCATGCTGAGAAAACTTTGGTGGTACTTTTAGGAGCTATGTGCTGCAGCTGCTAACTGAAAAAAAGTTCCCTGTCAGGTCTCCCCTGTATGGTCAGGAAAGTGAGTGCCTTTGATGCATTTGATGCCCTGGGCAAACATGAAGGAAGTAAAGTATAGAGCAAGGAATAGAAAACTAGTACAAACACTGGAAACACATAACCTCAGGCGTGAATCCAACCTCTGACACTCATGAAATTCCTCTGCAAATTCCACCTTTCTCATCTATAATTGGGAAATGAAATCCACCATGAAGGCTGTTATGAATGTGAAGCAGTAGAAGCTGAGCCTCAAGTCACTCATGATGTCCTTGCCAAATATCAATAAATGACCTCACTGGTGTGATGAATCTGTAATGTGGGTGTGAGTGGCAGGAACTAAAATAGATCACCATGCAGAGAAGGAAAGCAGAGACAGGAGACGTAGGTACAGACGGGAGGCTTTAGAAGTGTTCCTTCTCATCTTGACAATCTGACCACCCTAACACACCAAGTTCTTCCTGACTGTGAGAGACTCCTGTGAGAACGTTTCTGATCATTTCGTCTTTGTGACTTTCTCTGCAGTTTGTTTATGTTTTCTCTCCTTTGTGTGGAGAATGTTTAGTTAAGCGTGAGACTTCTCACTGAGCATTGTATTCAGAAAGGAACTCAGAATCCTCATAGGCTCCAATCCAATGTAGCTTTTTCCCCACTACTCTGGGGCTCTTTTATTATTTCAGACTTGGTCTCTTAGCTCCCTGGTTTTTTTACAGGCACCTTTCACACCAAAGGTCTGCCATAGTCCACCTGCATGAATGTCTCCAAGCTGGCTGTTGTTTGCCAAGTACCAGCAAAAGAGTCAATTGTGTTCTGGACTTCAGGCTTCTTAGAGTATGGGAGGTTGTTATATATTCACTGTGCACTTATCGAGGCCATGGGACTTGCCTGGATCATAAGAACAAGCACCATTTAATAGCGCTGTGGGCCAAACACTGATCTAAACACATTGTAAGAGTTTGGTTTTCATAATATCCCTATGACATAAGCACTGCCATTATCCCCATTTTACAAATGAGAGTACGGTTTAGAGTTTAAGTAATCTGACTCAAGGTCACACAGCAGTTCCAGGAAAGTCAGTTTTTTTCCTCATGTTTTGTTCTGTTTATTAGTTTGTTTTAATGAGGAATAGATTCATGTATTTGAATGCTTGGCCTATAGGAAGTGGAATTATTAGAAGGTGTGGGTTTTTTTGGAGAAAGTATGTCACTGCGCAAGGTGGTTGGGGGGAAGCAGCCTTTGTGATCTCAGAAGCTCAAATCAGTCTCCTTCTGCTGCCTTCGGATCAAAAGGTAGAACTCTCAGCTCCTTCTCAATCACCATATTTGCATGCCTGCTGCCTTGTTTCCCCCACCATGATGATGATAAACTAAACCTGTGGACTGTAAGCCAGCCACAATAAAACGTTTTCCTTTATAGGAGTTGTTCCAGTCAAGGTGTCTCTTCACAGCAGGGAAACCCTGACTAAGACAGGAGCTCATGGGTTGTATGTTAGTGTCCACAAGACTTCTTAGGCCAACTACGTCATTTTAAAAATGAGGTAGCCAAGCCCTATACCGGAAGATGACATGCATCAGATCATCACTGGATGGAAAAACTAAGGACACACTTCATTTGTTCACTTAAGAGCCGGAGAGAAAAGCAGATGAGAGAAAATGCTATAAGCAAAGGTGCTCTCCTAGATGGAAAGAGCTGAGTTCTTTTTGGTTGTTTGGGTTGTTAATGTTAGCATGAGAGCGGAGACACAGGCTCAGGATGGCTCTCATCCACCTCAGCTTATGTCCTCTAGTCTGTATCCCTACCCTCATCACTATTGTCTAAGACAGAGATTTTATTCCTTCACTCAACTCCTTTCCCTTATGCCTCACCAGCTTCTACTCATCCATCAGTCTGTATTTGTGTGCCTACGAGGCCTTACATATCCTAGAAGCCAGGTTAGGTGGCCTTGGGGTGTTTCTCCATATCCCCTGCCCTTTCCTCCTCACTGTCTTGCTCTCAGGATATGACCCCTGCTGCTACATGGACACTCCAGGAGGGCAGGACCACATCTGTCTTGAAAGACAGAAGCTGCAGGTAGCCACAGCTAGGGCTTGCAATCACGCTGGTGCTTAGTCTCCTAGGTCTAACACTGAGTACAAAAACCGATGAGCCCCCTGTGTTAAGGGGGTCTTAGTCACACTCATTATGCATTTGGAAAAGACTAATTTCCAAACGAGAAATTAGTAAAGTTCCCAGAGAAATATTTTCTGGAAACAGTCTCCAATATATGACATACTCAAAATAATTATAGGAAACCATGAATGTGGGCTGAGGCCAGGGGTCCCTCAGTAGAGGGCTTCCCTAGCATTCACAAAGCTCTGGGTTCAGTCCCCAGGACCACATAAACCAGGCATGGGCCTGTACTCTTAGAGTTCTAATACTTGGGAAGTGGAACACAAGTTCAATGGTCATCCTTAGATACATACTAACCTTGAGGCCAGCCTGGATCACATAAGACCCTGTCTCAAAAAGAAGAATGAATTTATGTATTTGATTTCAACTTTTTTCCTGTCTTTTAAAAAAATACTCTAGATGTGTTCTTACTATTTAGATACAGATGGCTCCACTATGTCCATTTTATAATCATGATTAGACAGCTTGACGTTCTATTGTAAAGTTAGTTCTCAAAATGAGACTAGGAAAAGAAAAACTTCCATTTCTTCTCCCGGTTCATTCTGAAACAGATCTTTAGATCTAAAACCGTTACAAATTTTATCTGTAACTTGCTACCCAAAAATGAAATCTCTATTGATGTTTGAGCAAAGTTCTGTTGATTGTCTTGGATGATGATTTCATTGATTAAAAACAAACAAGCAAACAAAACTATTTGGATTGTTGGGGTGCACAAGCCAATTTAAGCCATTTGGCACATCTCAAATGGATTTTCCACTTCCTCCCCAGTTGTGTGAGTCAGCAGCCAGGAGGAACGAATATATCCTTATCATTCTGTGTTCCTGGACAGGCATGTGAGTTCCCATGAATGTGTGTACATATATGCAGATGTGTATTCTGGTATGCACTCACATGTGTGGGCTCATGTGAAGACAACTGGAACTGTTCCTGTGTCCAGAAAAGAGCTGACTGATCTTTTCATTGAGATATGGTATCTCATTCACCTGGAGCTTAAGTATTAGCCTAGGCTGGCTAGCTAGTTATCTTCAGGGTTCCTACTGGCTCTGTCCTGCCCTGCCCCTACCCCCAGCTTTGAGATTGCAAGCATGAATTTTTTTTTTTACAATAATTCTGGGATCAAACTCAAGTCCTTGTAATCACAGGCAAGCACTTTGCTGACAGAGCCATCGTCTTAGCCCTCCCAAGGTATTTTACTAGGGAGCATAGTGTCAGTGGCATAAAGATATAATTTAGAAAGTCTTCCTGATACCACAATCCATATCACTTTCTCTATGACGTATTTCTCCCTACTGAGTGGCCAGTAGGAAAGGCAGACCAGTCACCAGTCTAAGATGTTCTTACTGTCCAAATATAGGAGGAAATGTGTCACCTCTTTGTCTATTTTGTATGTGCCTCCACAATTAGACACACCCTAAAATCCTGAGTAGGAAAACTAATTCCTGGGTGTGGTGGCTCTTGCATTTGGGAGGATGAAGAAGAGAGATTGCAAGAGTTTTCAGCCAGCCAGGGCTACATAGACATTGTCTCAAAACAAACTGTTGCAGAATATTTGGCCACACCGTGAACTCCAAGATTGTGTTTTTTACTGAAGAAAGCTATTTATAGTTGTGGTGCGGCTCAGGCTCAGCGTTAGCACACACCTTTAATCCCTCCAGCTAGAATACAGACACACTTTTAAATTCAAAACAATGGAGGAAAAGTTAGCTTGTAGAAGGAAGCACCCATATTTGAAAGTGGTATCTAATTCAGTAGCAGACAAAGTGACCAATCAGAGAAAGAGTTGACAGAATAGGATACGCCCAACTCTCATGAGCAGAGAGGAAAGGGAAGCTATTCGAGGGAGCAATACCAAGAGGGCGGGGCAGAGGTCATTTTATTGGGGCCATTGTACAGAGACAGATTGAATAGAGAGAACAAGATAGACACAGGTGAAGCAGCGAGAGAATGGGATGGAACTAGATCAGAACACATTGCTAGAGTTAGTTTGAGGCCAAGTAGAGCAATTCGGGTGTTTCTCAGAGTAAGAAACCAGATTGAATCAGTCAGCTTGGAGAGGAGTTTGAGTCAGAACAGCTGAGTTGAACCAGCCAGCCAGAGCTCAGAAATAACTAGAAAGGGTGATCTTATTCAGTAGTAAGTCTCAGAGGCTGAAAACATTCTAGGCCTAGATTAGATTATATGGAAGCTAGAAGCTTTTAGGACTAAGCCTAGGTTAGCAGACGGAAGCAGTAAGCCATTGAGATGACATTCACCCAGGCAAATAAAAGCTACTTTTATAACAAAACACCAAAATAACCAACCAAACAAACAAACAACAATAACAACAAAAGCCCCACTAAATTACTACTCTCTAGTGTGCTGTAACGTTGAAACATTACTGTAACAAGACAGTGCTAGTCACATTGAAGCACCTCATCTGATTTTCAGAAACTCCTGGAAACAATCTTCATTCTCCTCGATGTTCAAATAAGGAATTCCTATGACTTCAACTGAAGAACTTGTCCTGACCAGCACGCCCAGACTTAGACCACCCAGCTGTCTTCCATGCTCACATCTCCACCCTCTGCTCTGGTTCCTGTGAGGTCTTTCAGTAGAAACCTCATACCTTTAAAGCCAGTGCTCAGAACTGAAGAGGGAACTGTTAACACTTTGCTATACAAAGGCCTATATAGAGGCCATGATCACAGTTTCTGAACTAGGGACCATGAAATCCCATTTCTACTGTTTATAAGCAGCTTATGTTGAATTAAGTTACCTTATACAAGTGTTATATAAAGCACTGTGCTCCTGGAATAAAGCTTCCTATATACATAGAGACCACTAGACAGGTATGTACATACATACATAATCTTATTTAAAATTTAACAGAACTATGTAGGTATTGTTATACCCATTTCACAGGTAGGGAGAAATGAGACCAATGACTAACTTGCTTCAAGCTGTACAGCTGGTGGATGATAAAGACTCCAAATTTGGAGGATATAAGTGTAAAAGCCACTTCATCTTACTGTTGCTCACCACGCAAACCTGCCTTGTCTCATTTAACTGAACTTAAAATATCCTGTACCTCTGGGAGCCAGGTTTATGGTCTGGAGGTCTCATTAGTGATAGTTTTTAACTCCCCAAACTCTGTCAAATATGCTCTACATATTACCATTCATATTTCATTAAAAGTGACCTCTAGACCGCCCCCAAGAGGCAATGTTGACACTTTGCACTACAAGTGAATGCGGCACAAATCTCAGATCATCGTCCTTAGGAATGTGGAAACTCAGCAAATGACACAGGCTTTACACAAATCAAACCCAAATGACATGCGAAAAATAACAGAGCTGCCCATCAGCCATGATAGCTTTGGCACACCTCACATCCCTTTGTTCAACCTCTGCTCCCCCTGTGGAGAGCTGCAATCCTGGGAATGTCTGCCCTGTGCTTTTCCCACTTGCCCTGATGTCATTTAAAGGTGAACAGTATAGTTCTGCTTTAAAAAGTCCTTTGTTTGTGAGGAATAGAGATTTTATCACTTTTGACCTTAAACTGAGCTTGCTGCCTCTAAATACTTTACTTAGTGAACTTAGCAAATTCAAAGACATTGTTTCAGGTGGATGTCAGACAGGGGCTGACTCTAAACTCTCACTACTCAAGGTACAGTCTGTGGTAGAGTGGGTGCTTGTCTCTGGGCCCTTTGATTCAAATACAGGAGCCCCCGAGCTTGCTCAGGAAACTTCTGAGTCAAAGTCTCCATTTAGTAAGAGCCACAGGTGACTTATATACACCTTTAAGGATCTAAAAGGCCCTGTAAGAGCCAGTGAGATGGCTCAGCACGTAAAGGCTGCCAAGTTTGGCCACCTGAGTTTGATCCCTGTATGGATCAAATGTGGAGAGAGAACACAAACTTTACAAAGTTGTCTTCTGACCTCTACACCCATGCTGTATGGACACACACACACACACACCACAATCAAAATTAAAAGAAATAAAAGCCCTGCAGATTCTTACATGAAAATGTGCAGAGGTACTCAACTTACCTCCACCAGCTTCATCATTTAAAATAAATCCTTGAGAGGAATGGAATATGAATCAGTGATTAAGAACACTCGTTCTAGCAAAAGGCCTGGGTTCAGTTTCCTGCATCTACATGGTAGCTCACAACTGTCTGCAACTCTAGTCCCATGAAATCCAGCACCCTCTTCTGGTTTCTACAGTAGGCAGGCACACAAATGGTGCACAGTCATACACGTAGCAAAACACAGTTGCACATAAAAAAAAAAAACTTTTAAAAGAAAAAAACTTAAACTCTCGAAAGTACGAAGAATCTCATTATTTCGTGAAGTGAGAACGCTTGAGCCTTGTGCTTAGGCAACAGAAACTTTACAAGGATGTCTTTATTTGAGTCATCAGCCATTCCAAGAAGGTAGCTGATGGGTGAGGGGTCAGATGACTCCTTCGAGCTCAAGGCAAGGTCATCACAGCATGAAACCTGTGCCTTCCTCACAGAAGATAGCATCAACATCCATCTACATACCTATCCGTGTCCAGGAGCCTCAGAGCACATCACTGAATAATGTTTCGAACCGTCTACTCCAAATGTCATCATCACACTGAGACTTCAATTTTCACAGAATGGCTCCATCCACCATATACACTCCATGGATCACGGTACAGAGACATTCTCTCTCTCTCTCTCTCTCTCTCTCTCTCTCTCTCTCTCTCTCTCTCTCTCTCTCCCCTTTCCCCTCCCCCTTCTCTCCTCTCTTTTTTTTTAAGAGGAAGCTCTCAAAATTCTCCTTTAATATTCTAGTATTTTTTGAATGGAGCCTGGGCGTTCAACCACTAGAAGGGAAGCATGGTCTCCTTCCCAGAATGGTAGCTTACAGAGAGGGCCACTGTTTCTCACTCTTCTCTAAAACCATGCTCTTTGCCATGGGAGTTTGTAGGACCCCCCCCCCCCGGCTCAAATTCTAAGCTCAGATATTTGACTCCTCCAGGGCAATAAAATGAGGCACAGGCAATAGCACGCAGGTCCCAGTTTAGAGTTCAAGAAGTCCTAAACTTGCATGTGTTCTTTTCCTCCCCTTTCATCTCTGTGAGAACATACCCAGGCTAGCCTGCTACAGACAACAGACATACTGAGCGGAGCCAAGTTCCTCCAGCCAAGGTCAGTGCAATAAAGCCATAGCTAACCAGTACCACACAGTTTCTAAGCCCAATTTTTTTAAGCTATAAATGTTTTTTAGCTGCGTGCCTATTTGTGGTTACGTTACATAATCTTTTGCTCAAATATTTAATTAAATAAATCATTAATAATGAGTAATAATGATTATATTATATAATTGTTTTGTTTCTCTAACTATATTACATTAGCTATAAATTATATCAAATAAATAGTAATAATAAATAATTAAATAAGTAATTGTTTAAAGTAAACACATCATTGATACAAGAAGCCAATTTAATTGGGTTACAGGTAGATACTTCCAATTGAATTTGTCTATTTTTAATTAATTTATTAATTTTAAGGAGTTTTTAGATTATGTGCATGAGTGTTTTGACTGCATGTATGTCTGTATATCTGTTGCCTATTGTCCCTGAGATCATAAAAGCACATTAGATGGTTGTGATCCATCATGCATGTGAGTGTTAAGAATCAAATCTAGGTCTTCTGAGAGAGCAACAACTGCTCTTAACCTCTGAGCTATCTCCCCAGCTATGAATGTGTGTGCATGTGCATGTGTGTGTGTGTGTGTGTGTACAAATGCATGGGGGTGGCCTCAAAGACCCAGAGAGTGTGTCATAATATTTTGGCACTGGTGTGACAGGCAGTGTGAGCCTCCTGAGGTGGGTCCTAAGAGCCATGCCCAGCTCTACAAGAAAAGTGAGTGCTCCAACTGCCCAGCCAGCTTTCTCTCTTCCCTTTTGAAAAAATTTAGACCATATTTTTCTTTAAAACATTAACTACCTTTAGGAACATTTATAAACAGACCAAAAAAAAATCAAATAAAGAAAATACATAAGCAATGTTAAAATAGCAATATTTTTGGCAAAGATATTTTCATATTATATACATGCAACATAATTATATGTACATAATGTTATGAGATAATTTGAATGTACAGTATATTTCATTTCAATATTATGAACTAGGCATTTTGTACAATAAGGGTTTGGCCCTACTGGTTCCAGTCTAGGGAGAGGATTAGACTGGGTTGCGTCTTTCATCTCTAACTTTCTGTGTAGCAGATAAGCCATGCTGAGGAAGACAGTGTCTTCAATTTCTACACTCAGGCAGTTTGTGCAACCTCAAAGACAACAGCTGTGACAATGTGTGTGTACCCCAGGGAATCCAAGCTGTCCAGCATTTAGAGCATGTTACCTTGTTGACGCATCTTCATGGTTCGTATCCTTATAGCCTGTCCTCGAACTCGACCTTCACAGAAATAAGCACCGTTAATCTTACTGGCCTTTTCTCTCTTCCAAACAACTTTTTTCGCCCATTCTCTGGTCACATCTTGTGTAACTTCCAGAGGATCTTGGTGCTGGTTCATTAAGGCTTCAAAGTCTCTTCCTATGGTGATGGGCTCGTGGGGGTGCCACCCAGAGGCAATGCAGGTGAGGGATGTTTCAGCATCAGACACAAGAGGTAGGGAATTGATCAAGATCAGGTCCATGGCTCCTTCTACTAGTCCTAAAAAGAGAGAGCATGATATATGACATCCATTAACATGAATCCCACAGGTAAAGTGCCTCTTGCCTAAAGCCTCATTTAAAAATAGTCATACAATTTCTTAGGATCTGCAAGGGATCTATCCTACAGGCAGGCACCAAAACTTGACACTGTTAGTGATGCTATGTTGTGCTTGCAGACAGGAGCCTAACATGGCTGTCCTCTGAGAGACTCTACCAATAGCTGACTGAGACAGATACAGATACTCAGAGCCAAGCATTGGACTGAGCTCGGGGACCCCTATGGACGAGTTAGGGAAAGGACTGAAGGAACCAAAGGGAATGACAACCCCATAGGAAGACCACAGTCTCACAAACCCAGACCCCTGGAAGCTCTCGGAGACTAAGCTACCAACCAACCAAAGAGTATACATGGGCTAGTCCGAGGCCCTCGGCACATGTAGCAGAGATGTGTAGCTTTGTCTGGCCTCAGTGGGAGAGGATGCCTAATTCTGTAGAGCACCCTTGAGGAAAGGGGGAAGTGGGGAAAACTCCTCATGAGGGGGAACCTGGGTGGGGGGAGGAATTAGAAATGTAAGTAAATAAAATAATTAATTAATTAATAAAAAATAGTCTTATGAACAATCATTTTAAAATGTTCTGATCATGTGCCCATATTCCACTGGACAAAATCAAAACTCTTTACCAAGGAATCAAGTCCTTTCATCTTCTATACCTTATTATCTCCACTTCTCCACTGCATATCTGATCTGTAACAGACTTGAATAATATTTGTATGTGTGTGTGTGTGGACAGGTGTACATGTGTATGTGCTCACCCATTTTCCTACTATATTGACTGAAACATAGTTAGGCATTCATTAAATGCTTGCTCAATTGAGATAAGTAATGAATATAGTATATTATTAATAAATTATTATTAGTTTTTAATTAGTGAATTGATTTTATCATACTAAGCACTAAGCACACTAAAGGATCAACTACATCCACTTTTGCAAACTTTATAGACCTTCATTTTCAAAATATTATTAAAGAAGCTTCAGAAGGGGAACATCAAAATGTGTCAATGTCACAATAATGAGTGACAAAAGAGACTTCCTCTTGGAGTAGTTTAGATCAAGAGCAAGGCCATCCCTACCTCTCTCTATGAAAAATCTGTGTGAAACTTAGTCTGTGGTCTGTCCATGTTACCTGTCTGATGTACGTGTCTGACTTGTGTCTGTCCTAACTGCCTGTCTGTGTTTCCTGTTGTAACAAAGGGCTCTGCTTGGCACAGAAAACATGGTATTGGGAAGGAATGCAGGATACTTTAAGACAGTGAATGTTAAGAGGTGTACAAGGGGAGATGTTACTTTAATAACCCAGAATAGCACCTAAAACCACATGCAGATGTAACCAACCTGCATCCATGTTGCTTCACCCTGCTACAGGATGTTTGTTGTTTAAGGTTATTCTCAACCTGATGGCTGTTTTCAGCAAATGATTATCAAAGTACACACACATATGTAGATTATTCATGGTCAGGGGTATGGGAGAGTACATAGCTAAGATTAAAGTTATGCATTCCTTTAGGGTATAAAAGCTAATTGCATGGGAAATCCAAGGCAGGGTTCACTTACATTGTTTTCTTAAAGGGAGGTTAAACCGGTTAGAGGGCACAGTACGACAGCAGATTGAATACGTGCTCTTAAGCAACCTCAGACTATATTATGAACTTAGTTGTAAAGTCTGGCAAAAGTTCAGTCTCTTCAAAAGCAGGAGACATTTTCAGAAAAGTATTACTGAAAATGGTTCACACCATTAAATTCTTATAGAGATTAGAGAGATGACGACTAAGGGAAGTCTTCATTTCCCTCTGGACCTCATTTACCTCATCTTTACAATGGTGCTGGTAAGTCCTATGCCTCAGAAAGACTAAATACCATAAAATACTTACAGGCACTGTCAGACACACACACACACACACACACACACACACACACACACACACCTAGAACCCAGTGACCATATTCCATTTCCCTTTATGTCCTGAATGACTAACACCAAACCTCACTCCCACTGCCTGACCTTCAACATTTATTCAAGAAACAAGAAAACTTCATTTACATTTTAAAAACTGTAAACCTGGGCTGGGGGAATAACTCAGTGGTGGAATGCTTGCTTGTGTGACTTGCCTGAGGCCCTGGGTTCAATCCCAAGCATGGGGCAGGAGTAGACAGGTAACTAGATGGACTGACAGACTTAGAAAAAAAGTAACATCTTTGTTGTTGTTGTTGTTATTGTTTTGCTTTCTCTGATTTTCTCTACCCATTCATATGCTCCTCTATCTACCTCCTTCTCCTCAGTCCCTCATCCAGTTTCTCTCACCTTTTCATACTTAGATTACAAGGTGACAGAAACAAATGTCATCGTTTTTGCATAATATCACAGAAAGGTGGCCATAGATCGGAGGCAGACTGGTGTTTATTTGCCAGATCTTGCTTGAGCACTGAGCACAGTATTCCTCATACAGTTTTATTTTCCAGGTCAGTTGTCAGTGTTTGCTACGTGCAGTGGTATTCTGAGGATGTCCTTACTAGGAGGTTGTTTATCTGATTACTTAGAAAGAAGAATTTCAAGGCCAACTCAATATAAGTAGGACTTGTAGTTAGTTACATTTCATGCATGAGGATGAGAGGGCATGGATCTAGCATAGTTTTCTAAGCTTAATCTTAAAGCATCCCTCTTACTTCTCACCTCACCTGTAAGATCTCTGGAAAATGTGAAGTTGGGGATAATGTTTTCGCTTCATTCTGTTGCTACGCCATAACACTTTGACCAAGAACATCTTCGAAGGAAGAGTTTACACTTCTGGGTCGACATTGATCATTAAGGAAAGTCAGGGCAGAAACTTAAGCAAGAACCCTAAGCAGATCCTGTGGAGGAATGCTGCATGTTAACTTGCTCTCTGGCTCACTCCCTGTTCATGCTTAGTTAGCTTTCTTATATAGCCAGGACCTTCTGGCTCAGGACTGGTGTAGTCCACAGTGGACTAGGCCCTCTTACATCAAGTAATAAGCAAGACAACACTCCACAGGCATAGTCATAGATCAGGCTGATCCAGGCAATTCTTCAATCGAAATTTCTCTTCTCAGATGGCTCTAGACTGCACCCAGTTGACAGTCAATGCCAACCCAGACAGATCATAAAATTGTTGCAGATAGGATGAGCCAGAAAAATCTCAAAGTGAAATCATGGCCTCCAAAAATAGCTCCAGCTCACACCTCCTCTTCCATACACAAATGCAGCCAAGCCCCTGACCGAGCACCACCTCACCTCCTACTGTCCTCATTCTAGGCTGGCCCACAGAAGGTCTTCCTCAGGAAGGAAACACTCTATTCCTCCAACTGCAGTTCCATCCAGCCCCATTCCTAAGCCCAGTCAACCGACTCGCCAAAAGCAGGAGATCTGCTTTCGTCCTCTCATTGGCACTGAGCACGGCTCATTTTACAACTTTAGGAAATAACAGACAACACAGTTGGCTTGAAAAGACCAGCTAGGTCTCGAATCAGGTCTTTACGGTCTTGTCCCTCTCAGCTACTTCTCCTCATTTTCAATGCTGAAAAATGAAATCGTGTCCTCGGGAGTCTAAACTTGGTCTGATTTTGCCACCTTTTTCAATATATCAATTTTATCAGTACTCTTGCATCTGTGAGCTCCGTTGTCATCATTTACAGCAGAGATAGACCACTTGTGCTGGAGCTGGGATTACATATATGGGCTCTTGGAAACAAAGTACCTACTAGGTTCCCAGAATATATATATTTAAAACAATCTGTTTAGTTTTCTCAATGTAAGATCTATGTCTGCATGTGTCTAAATGACTTTTAGAAGGTGATACATGAAAGTAAGTTCAGGGTTGACCTACCAGGGGAATACTGAGTGGTCAGGGAGAAATGCTGACAGGAAATCTTTCACCATCTACTTAGATGGACAAAACTACCTACACCTAAAAGGTAAATGTAAAAAGAGTAAATGTCATTGCACTCCCCTTGAAGAAGGTCAAGAGCGACAGGCAGCTCTTCTGGAGGAGGCCCTCGCTACTCCTGTCACCGCCATGTCTTGAGAAGCTGCAGGAAATTTTTCTGGCATTTCACATCCACACTGACAAGTGGCTTTTGCTTTCATTTCCATTACAGGAATGAAGAATGAACACATTTCTGTGAGGTGTTGAAGAAAGCAGGCACTGGTCTCACTAAGAAGACTGTGAAGTGGAATGTGTGAACCCTGGTGCAAGAGCCCAGACAGGATGCAAAGGATAGAAAATGCATCCAGGTTCTGACCAGCAGTTTGGAAATGAGCTCAGTGAAGATCTGTTGTTAACTGAGGAGAATGAGCACCCAACAGAGTAATCCACCACTTCTGGGTCTTCACATCCAAGGCCAGCACACAAAGACCACTGGCTGGAGAAACCACAGCATGGGTGGGTCCAGGAAGAAATGAATCTGTAATGCCTTTTTTTTTATGTTGTATAGTTTATATACCAAAAGGGGAAAAGGGCTATAGAAATATGTGTCTCTTGTCATTTATCCCTATACCCACTTAATTTCTTGACTTGCATTTAACTGATACATTTTCTCTTTCAGTTTTTGCATTGATTATATACAGTGTGAGAGCACACAGTGATGCTGGGGGTAGGGAAAGCTTACTATCAAATTTAATAAAGAGAAAGAGGATGGTAGTTAGACTTCAGTGTATAGAACAGAGGCCCTTTGCATTGGTCATGACTGTAGCCTATGGCTTCTTTAAAGTCTTCTCTTTTTTATACAGTAATTTTTAGTGTGTGTGTGTGTGTATGTGTGTGTGTGTGTGTGTGTGTGTGTGTGTTTGTGTGGTCATGTGTGACATGTTGCATATGTGGAGGCCAGAGAATAACTTGTAGAAGTTGATTCTCTTCTGCCATGTGGGTCCCAGGATCACAGTCAAGTCATCAGGCTTGGCACCAAGAACCTTTACTCACTGATACATCTTGCAGGCTTGTCAATGAAGCCTTCTACCAATGCTATAGGAGATGTGGCAGCAACAGCACAGCTGGTGAAACACACAACACATGTTGTGAAGAATATTTTCCTGAGAGTAGCTGTCAAAAGGCAGATCTTTCAGAGGTGAGGAGATGGCACAGTGAGTCCGAGAAAGCAGGAGGACCTGAGGCATCGAAACCCCAACACCCATGTAAAAAGCCAGACATGACCCTGTGTGCCAATAATTCCATCACTAGGGTCACAGATGCGTGTGTACAGATGTGTGTGCATGTAAATGTACGTGAGTGTCAGGAATATCGGTTAACCTCAGGTGCTGTTCCTCCAGAGCCACCCCCTTGTTGTTTGAAACAGGATCTCTCAATGATACTTGGGTTGTTGATTAGATTAGGTTCACTGTCCAAGCAAGCCCTAGGTATCTGCCTGTCTCCGCCTCCCCAGCTCTGGGATTATAAGACTGTAGCAGCACACCTGACTTTTATATGGGTACTGAGAGTCAAGCTCGGGTCTCCATGGTTACATGGCAAGCATTTTACCACCTGATCTAACTCTCCAACTCCTCTTTTTGTTTTTAATCATGTTGGGGCTTGAACTCAGGACCTTCTGAATGCTAGACAAACACTCTATTGAGCTATATCCTCAGCCCTTAACATTTGTTTTCACACTTAGGTTTTCTCCCACTTGATATTGCTTTGCATCATAATTAACAACACTATGGAAATGAAAATCTTTTTCTTTAGAAATAGGATGACTTTGGACCTGAATCAACACCTGTATAATCAAATTAAATTGAACTCAAGCTTAGAGAAAGAATCATGCTTTTAAACCGGATTTCAAGGATTCATTATTTTTCATTTTCTTAAATGATGCTCTTGAAGTTTCTGAGACTAAAGATGAGTGAAGCAAGAGTATGAGTTCCAACCTGCCTCCTTTCCACATGCATAGTCGTCCTGAGATGCTCAAGTCTTCAATGTATTTTTACACTTAGACTCTACATTTGATTTTTATTTGACAAGAAGAATGATTAATGCCTTATTAAACATATTCAAAAGTCATCAATTTTAACTTCTTTTCAAACAGATGAGCAAAAACTTCAGTCATGAATGTCAATGAGAATTTATTCTCCTGTAAAACAGCAATAGCATACTCTATAAAACACTCCATAGAGCACACTCCATAGGACATAGCCCATAGAGCACATTCCATGAAACATACCCCATAGAGCACATTCCATAGAGCACACTCCATAGAACATACTCCATAGAGCACACTCCATAGAACATACCCCATAGAGCACACTCCATAGAACATACCCCATAGAGCACACTCCATAGAACATACTCCATAGAGCACACTCCATAGAACATACCCCATACAGCACACTCCATAGAACATACTCCATAGAGCACAGTCCAAA